>NC_056737.1:1859588557-1859708557 GCF_019279795.1 Protopterus annectens
TTAATAAATATGCATGAAATGTTCACATGACTTGAACATGGAACAGGTTTGCTGTAATATATATCTGACACTTAAATGTATGCCTTAATTTGCATTTTTTCATCTTTAGCTCAATTGTAAGACGAGAAAAAAGTTTTACCACTGGTGATTTTTCTATTTTTATAAGATATATTGTTTTAATATATTTTATATTGTAGAAAAATGATGCACACTCTCAAATGTTAAACAGGCAGTGCTCACTAACTGCACCTGTTGTAAATATGCATTTCTGTTTAGTGCTATTATTATCTGCAAGCCCACATTCACAAACCCTGAAAAAATATATAGAAAAGTAAATTACTTAAGGTTGAGAAAGAATTTAAGAAATACAGGCTGCTTAACTTCTACTCATAACAGGCAGATGTTACATGAATCACGCCTTCTTACTGTCTTTTTAAGTAAAAGTAGGAACCATTTTCATGGACGCACTCTGTGTATTCTAACAGACACAACATTGGTGATGTATGCCATTAACACACTCAGTGGCTGCTCTTTGTTCAGGGGACATACCTCTCTCCCAACATCTTAGTGCAAGAAATCTGGATAAAGCCTGACATAATGGGGGTACAAAGGCCCCAAAATAGGAATGCATTTTAAATATTGCTCTTATAAACTTAGGAAAGTTGCTAGAATAACAGGATTTGTGTTAGCATCCATTTTTCTGAAGGATAAATTCTGAAACTCAAGTGCATGTCATCATTTAGTGACTTTAAGCTTTAGATCATGCCAGTGATTTGTCAAAAAACACAATTTTGATGAGACAGACCAAAAAAAAAAGGCAAGAATCTGGACTTTCTGTGAAAATCTATACAGTTGAGAGATATGTCAGAGGATCGCAGCCAAGACTGAACTGCACTCTAACAGCAGCAACAGTTAATTTCTATTTGCAACGCAGTGAGCCCCTGAAGGGAAGGTTGTTTTATCACTGAACCGGTGGGACAATAAATTGCAGAATATAAAGCATTTACAGACTGTGTGCTCATCGACATGTAGATGATGCTGTGTGTACATGGGTCTACTTCTATATGCTGAAATCTCATAAGTCCGATGACCAAAATACAGAGACGGGAAACTTGAACATGCACATTGCTGGAAATTTGTAAGTTTGAGTTGTAGAATATCAAAATGTACATAGAACTGAAAGGTGAAGTATTGTAAGTGTGAGCTGTCTCCTTAAGGATGTCTAACAGGTACATAAAGGATGTATTGCTGCTGTTACGGTCAAAGAAAGAGGTGTCAGTGTGGAATATTTTGGACTTTTATAGTTCTGCAATGATTCAGAAATGCTATTGATTGAATGGTATGTTTGTGTTTAGTACAGAGTATGTAGATGGACATGTCTTGGTCTGAGTGTACCTTTGTTCTGACAGCAGTGCCATCTCAGAGTTGGTATATTTAATTTTGGGAGGGGGCAAGCCCCCCTGCTTAAGTGCTTCATAGTGTAATAATTGTGTTTTGAAATAATGTTTATTTGTTTTTTTTTTGTTTCGGTGTTTTGCATAGTTGGAGTGTTTGGGTGTTGTGTGTGCTTTCCAGTTTTCTTTATTATGGGTCTCGGTCCTTTAATGTTTCAGGAATGTGCATGTTCACGTTTCAAGTCTCGGTATTTTGGTCTTTGGATGTATGGGATTTTGGCATAAAAAAGTAGACCTGTGTACACATACAAAAAAGGGAGTTAGGCAAACTAGCAAACTAAATACTCACCTTATGGTGCATGGTGCATGGTGCATGCAAGCCTTGAGATTACAGCTACAGCAAGATACTGAGTACTCAGGTAGGGTATAGCAACACTCCAGTGCATGTTGTGTATACTGGCTGCCTGGCAGCACACATAGTGGCATGCTTGGCAACATGACATAACAAAGTAGTGCTGTGCACATAGTGCATGCAGGTTGTACGCAAACATCCAAAATAACTCTATGTGCTCAGGCAGGAAATCACAAGCCACCTAGTGAGCATGGCATGGGCACATGCATATGAAGTAGTAAGTATGCCACACTCTTGTAATACTATTGCGTGCAGAGCTTCAGATCAATGTGTGCTCATACAGTTTCATGTACAGCACTGCTAAGAAGTGACAGGATGTGTCTGCAGCTGCCAGTGGAGCATGCAAATGGTCACAGTCATACAGTATGACTTTATGTATACTCCACTTTGCAATACAGAGCATGTGTACAGGGCATGAGTAGACTTGCTGTGGCACTCCAGATATGGCCATCAAACACCTAATACTATATACATATACACAAACAAACAGACACAAACTTACAGATACACAAAAACACACAATGTCATGCACAAATATATGTATGCATGCAAACACACACTAGCATACACATATACACACACACACACACACACACACACACACACACACACACACACACACACACACCAGTCACAAGTAATACTGTGCATGTGTGTGTGTGTGTGTGTGTGTGTGTGTGTGTGTGAATCTTTTTATTACTACAACTGCAAAACATTCAAGGTATTTGGTGCAGAATGAGATATCATTTGCACTATATCTAAATTGTATTTGTCAGCCTGCATTTGCATCTTATAACTCATTGTACTTCCTGGAAGATGACACTGCTGTGCAGCTTGGAAGATCCCTATTAACCTGCCCTGCATAAATAGATATAATCTAGTGGATGATTTCTTTGTTTTGAAGTTGTGTAGCTGCTCAGGAATATATGAATGGTAGTAGCTATTGTGTAATGTCGCAGGACATTACATGAGTTGTCTGTGTTAATGTATGGTTATTTACCTCTGTTTTTATACAGTTGTAATAGTGATTTAAATGTCCAGGTATATGTAAGTTGTTTGCTACATTGTGTTTTTCCGTCCCTGGAGTGTTTTGCGCTGATGGTCTGCATGCATGACTTGCTGCTTCTTTTATATTGTATCTATTCATGCCTTTGTGTCTCATGACTACACTGTAACTCTGCTGCCTGTGTGAATATGGCTAAAATCATGGTGGCCAGGCTTGCGCACAGTGACAGCACCCAATCCAAAGAAAATCAATGATGCACCATAAAGTAAAACTATTTAATATCTGCAATTCATGCAAAATACATTGTTAAAAAACAGACAAGTATTTTCATTCCTTATTACTAAGAACTTCATCAGAACTAAAAACTTCAACCTTTAAAATGCTTTTAAAAGACCATGCTGAGACATCGCATGTTCATAAAATCCAGTAGTTGCACATATACAGTTATCCAATCTATACATCAAAGTGTTTCAACTTTAGTATCAGACTGATAGACACAGAATCATTCAAACCTGGAAAACAAGTAGCATTAAACCTTAACTGCCATCTGAGTTCACTTCTATTAAGATGTTCATCAGTGTACCAACGCCTAGGGTCATTCAAAACTTGTTGTAATACGAAAAATTCAAACTTATGATTGTGATAGGCTTGAATATGTCTATAAAGGAAATTTGTAGTCTTTTTATGTTTTATGTCTTGATTATGTTCATATAATCTACTCTTTACTTTCTTGCTGGTCTTCCCTATTTAAAATGAGGGACATTCACAACAGCAGGCTAAATATACAATTCATTTGGTATTACAATCAAAGTGCCCATTAATAAGATATTTTTTACCATTTAATGTATAGCTATCTGTTTTCTTAATATACAGACACTGTTAACAGTTTCTGCATTTAGTCATGACCCTTTTCTTCCTTGTTGACCTATCAGTAAGCCAGTTTGCTGTGTCCAACCAGTCCTTCAATGATTTATCTTTCTTATAAACAATGATTGGTGGTTCACCCAGCTTACTTAAAATGTCATGATCTGTCCTGAATATGTTCCAGTTCCTACTCAAATAATCCCCAATAAATTTGTAATCTAACTTAAAGCTTCCTATGAAAACTTTCTTATTACCAAACATTTCTTTTTTGTTACTTGTAACCATAACTTGGCTATTATCACCAGAAATGTAATTTCAAATGGGTACATAAACCCCCATGTTCCACTTTATGATAACCTCTTCTTTAATTTCTGCTAAAAATTCCATAAGATAATTCCTGCTAGAAAACATGTCCATTAATATTTCATATCCAGTCATAAAAGTAGCTGTATCTGAAATCATACGAGCTAGATGTACTAGCTGGCCCTTCACTACAGCTCTCTTTTTTGAAAATGGATGCCAACTTGTTGCTAATATTCACCAAAAAGCAACATTTTCTAATATGTATTTACATTATAAAAGTTGGCAGGACTGATATATGAAGCAATAAGAGAATTGTATGAAACTTTAATATTTGGCACTATCAATTCAGTGTAATCAATCCTTTGTGGTTTACCATTAAAACTTTTTTTGGAGAACAGGGTAGAAAATAAAGCAATACCAGGAACATAGTGCAAAATCAAATCTAGCCAACAGAAATAAGGATCATTGCCAATGGACAGATTTGAAGGGTAAATGAAGAATCTGCTAGTTTGCCCACCAAATATGTCCACTGTTTTCATCTGGGTTGCCTGCCAGTATCTATTTAAAAATGAATTACCTCATACTGTCACTGGCTGCCTCTACAGGTATTCTCAATTTTCCATTTAGTATGTGTGGGCTTTCCTGTAGTCGCCTCTTGATGACAAAGAATAAAAAGCTCCTTGAATTGATTAGTCAGATTCTTTGTACATGGCCAAACAATTTGCAGAGTTTTCTTAATCCTTGCTGTCATGAGGCTATGACTAGAAAGCCAACACCTCTGCTATAAGGCACCCTCTGCAAAGGGCAACTTTCTGCCTTTATTCTTTTATCGATTTATTTATTTTTTTAAACTAAAGAAAGGGAAAATACTGAAAAAAATATAAATAAATAAATAAATAAAGTGTTAAATAATCAAAATCTAAACTGCATAATACAACACATCACAAAACAAACACAGATGTCTGAAAGGAGCAACAGAACAATTTTATTAAATAAGTGCTGTCGTCCACTTAAATCACTATGGACTTCATTAGAACAAATGCATTCTCCCTTCAGCAACATTTAAATAATCCAACTCTACACTGCCATCTAGTGGTTTATTAACAATATTCCATTTAAAGCAACAAAGGTAAATAATGTATCAAAAATGTATCAAATCCAAATTATCACTCCAAACACATAAAACTACATTCCATTCATAAAATAGAGTTAAAAAATTCTACTGTTAAAAACTAAATTTTATATTTTTATTAATTAATAAAATTAATACAGAGATCCTGTCTTTAATACCATGGGGCTTAGTAGCATTCAATAGCATCTGCCACTACAATTCATGTCTCTCCATCTGGGATTCCTAATTGCCACCTCTCTCAAACTGTGATATTTTTTCCAAAACAAAACATTTTAAATTCTCACACTGGTCAAAACATATATTGACAAAAAACCTGGCCAATTTTATCACAGCCCAAGGACTGGGTGAAAAATTAGGCAAACATTCCTCCTTAGTGTTTAAAACTGGGTGTAATCTCAAAAGAAAGTTTGAAAATGTATCCAACAGGAAATGGGTGAACAACATGTCTGCTTAAGGTATGTCCAAATGTGGGGCATGCAGCCAATGTAGGTTTATATACAAGGGTTCCAGCTTTACGGTAGGGAACCATCCGAGGTCTGTGTATCTTAAAGGGAAGTTTAACTGTAATTGGGGGTAGTGTATTTGGCCCAGTGTAATCATCACCTATCTAGAATTCTATGTAGGGAAGACTGTAAAAGCATTGAAGCATAGAATTTACAAGTAATCTCCGTGGTATCCCCGAAGTCTCAAACAACCCACTAAATAAGTATAGTGGGTCCAAAAACAACACAATGTAAGGCAGTCTGTTTCCAGTAGAAAATCCTTTATTAAGTACACAGACAAGCGATCCAAGTAAAACAAAAATAATAGAGAAATAGTTTTCTCACAAGCTTTCTAACTATATATATATATATATATATATATGTGTGTGTGTATATATTTTTTATCAGGCAATGGAGTGGTTTATTGTGCTGTAAAACAAAACGTTATTGGTATACATATTAAATTCACATCCCTTCGGGTTATATTATTATGACAGCTACTAAATAGGGCAGGACCAGCTCGAATGTCACAGTGATGGGGGAAGTGATGTGACTTTAACATGTATACCAATAACACTTGGTTTTACACACTATAAACCACTCCCTTGACTGATAAAATGTATATATATATATATATATATATATATATATATATATATATATATATATATATATATATATATATATATAGCTGGAAAGCTTGTCAGGAAACTATTACTCTATTTTTGTTTTACTTGGATCACTTGCCGGTGTACTTAAAGGATTTTTGACTGGAAACAGACTGCCTACCTTGCTTGGATTACTTTTTTTTTTTTCAAAACAGGTTTATTGTTTTAACATATAAGAGAAATATCATAACAATTTTATACAAGTAATTAAAATAGGTATTATTATAATATTCAACAAAACAACTAAAGTATTTACAAAGACATCCACTACAATCAGATCAATTAATTAAACTAAAATATCATGCTATTGAAATTAAAATTTTTTTAACAAATTTTGTCAATTATCCCATACAATAAAATAAGATGTTTTTCTGTTTGTTCTAGTCCTAATTGTGTTTATTTCCATATGGCACACTATAGTCATAACATTTTTAAATTCATTGAATGAAGGAGGTGTATCTGAAATCCAATTTCTAGTTATTATTTTCCTAGCCACTGCTAGAATAGACCATAACAAGGGAAGCTTAACCTTTTTAACACTTTGAGGTACAGGTGTGTTGAATAATATAAGAGATTTAGAAATAATGAAATTATCTGTAAAAGGAGCCTGCAAAAATTCATTAATTGACTTCCAGTATTCTTTCAATTTTATACAGTCATAAAACATATGAGCCCAGTCAGCATTAATTTCTACATTACATCTCTTACATAGATTATCTTTATTATTTATTTTATTCATCATCAAAGGTGTATAAAAAGATCTATGTAAAAATTTCCATGTATAAAGTCTCCAGACAATGGAAGACATAGTTCTATAAGTAGATTCCAATATATATTGTTTATCTTGTTGATTTGGTGGGTCCCCATTAATAGAAGTGAAATAATTCCAGTATGAATCTACATTGTAAAAAGTTTCTTGTCTGATAACTTTATGTATGTATGAAAGTTTACCTTTATCAGAAACTTTATGTTGTAAATTTAATATCAAGTAATCAATCAGTGTTGGAATAGATTATTTAACAGTTATAGACATTAAATCTATTTTATTAATGAGATGTTGTCTGAAGGTCTGAACCTCTAACCAGCAAGTTTCTCTTAGATCAAATTCTTGTTTTAAGAAATCTAGATTTTTAACTTTATTATCAGATATCAACTGATACCAGTACTTTAGATCATTATCTATAGCTAAATGAGTTCCTTCAGAAGTAGATGACAAAAGCATACCCTGAGTATACATTATAGGAAATACAATAAAATTCCATTCCCTATACTTAGGGTGCCTGAATATAAAGTTACGATAACTAATAATAATATTTAATGGGTAACAAACCATATGTTTAGGTGTAATAGGTGAAGTACAAAATTCCTTTAGTAACCATAACATGGAGTTATTTACAATCATATTTTTATGTGTTAAGGAGATTTTCATGAAGTGTATACTAATTAGCTCCCAATAATCTTTCCATTTTGTGACATATGACTGATCTATTAATAAAGTAATAACTTTTACAATAGAAGAGATAGTATATAAATTAAAGTCTGGAAAAGAAATACCCCCTTGAGACCAGCTATTAGTATGTTTCTATAATGCAATCCTAGGTCTATTAGGTGCCCATAAGAAATTTAACATTAGTGTGTTCAGTTTCTTGATAATTATTTTTGTAGGTGGAAGTATTATTGATTGTATTAAGTATAAAATCTTGGGGAATATTATCATTTTAATAATTGTAAGTCTCTCCTCCATAGTAAAAAACATATTATTCCAGGTATTAAAAAGATTTTGTATATTAAGAAAACAGGTATTATAATTATTATATATAATAGATTTAATATCTTTAGATAGTATTATACCTAAATAAGTTATCTGACCTGAATTGGGTACATATTTAGTAAAATCACTAATGAGAATATTTTTCGTATATATAGGTAGTATTTTAGTTTTTTCTTCATTGAATATTAAACCAGAAATACTTTTAAAATTCATCATGTTATCAAATAGAGACTGTATAGAAGAATTAGATCCTGCTGATGTAATTAGAACATCATCTGCAAAAAGTTGAATTTTGGATGTTGTATTTTCATCTATTTCAAAATCTTCTATGTCAGTACTGTTTCTGATCAAATTAGCCCAAGGCTCCATTACTAAAGTGAATAATAGTGGAGAACGTGGACATCCTTGTTTTGTACCTTTAAGAATGGGTATTTTTGTGAAACATATGTTCCTACCTTAATATAAGCCAACGTTCCTTTGTATAAATGTTCAATTAGATTTACAAATGCATCCGAGAAGTTTGTGCACTTCATTAAGGTAAACAGATAGTCCCAACTTACTGAATCAAATGCTGAACTTATATCAAGACTAATAAGTGTTAAATCTTTCTTTTTCCTATTTGCAAAATCTATTAATGTTAAAGTTCTTCTTATATTATCAAAAGTATTTCTATTTACAATGAAGCCTTTCTGAGCTATATCTATAATGCCGGGAATGATTGTCTTCAATCTATCAGCAAAGATATTCATAAACATTTTATAATCAACATTAAGTAATGAGATGGGCCGATATGAAGAACATCTAGTTGGATCTTTATTAGGTTTTAAAATTGGCGAAATAAATGTATATTGCCAAGATGGGGGGGGTTATTAACTCAGTTTGGGCCAAAATAAAAACCTTATGTATTAATGAATATGTATTTTTAGAAAGGATTTTATATATCTCTGGTATAATACCATCATTACCGGTGCTTTGTTTGATTTAAGCTTATTTATTTGTGTAATAACTTCTGTATATGAAATACTCTTGTCCAATAGTTTAATCTGTTGTTTATTAAGCTTTTTATTCATATTTGTGGTTATAAACTCCTTTATTTTACCTTTAGGTTCCATGTTAATATTATTATGGTTAATTTTGTGAAAGTGATTTCTAAATTCATCTAGTATTTCTGGTATACTAGAAACATTCTTCTTTTCCTTAGAGAAAAGATTTCTTTGATATGGTTTTGTTTATTCAACCTTTTTGTTTTATTTTTAAGTCTATGTAAGTATTTGGGGCGTATTGAATAAGACAAAAACTTGTATTTCTCTAAAGTTATTTTAACTTTATGAGTTAAAATTTCTTTGTATTTCTCATTTAGTTTGTTTATTTCTTCAATAACTTTCTTGTCCATAATATTTTCTTTATTATTATGTTTATAAGAGTCTAATTTACTTTGAATATCTAACAATTCCTTATCCCAAGATTTCCTTTTATTATTATACCATCTGATACTTTGTCCATATAGATATGATTTTAAGGCATCCCAAACATAAACAATGGAGACTTCAGGAGTGTTATTTATGTCTAAAAATGTTTTACTTCTGAAAGTATATATTCTTTATAGTCTTTTAGTTGAGTTAAGTATGCTGGTATTCTTTTGATCTGAACATTATGAGTATTTTTATCATGAATTCCAAAACAATTGAATTATGATCAGATATAGGACATGAAATGATTTTGGAATTAATTAAATCTGTTACCATCTGGTTAGAAATAAAGACCCTATCTATTTTTGAATAAGTTTTGTATCTGTTAGAAAAAAAGGTGTATGGTAATGATTTTGAATCTATCTGATTATTAATATCATTCAAATGATAAGAATTAGCAAAATCCTTTAAATGTTTTGCATTAGATGTAATTCTTCTCTTTCCTATAGTGGTAGTATCACTTTCATGTAGTATACAATTAAAGTCACCAGCTAAAATAATATCTCCTATAGAGAATGATATGATCTTATCAAGATGATGTTTCTCTGTATTAATACCAATTCCAGGTATCCAATATACATTAATTAAAGTGTAAGTCTTCCCATTAATTTGTATTGTAACCATACAAAACATTCCTTTGTCATCCTGATAAGACTTAATGGTTTTAGGAACGGGCATACTTTTATTCCATAAAATAGCCACTCCTCTTTTTTACTGAGTGTGCTCTGAACTAACCAATACTGTATATTTGTTTGTGGCTAGTTTATCAATATCTTTTTCAAGAGATGGGTTTCTTGTAGGAAGACTAAGTTGGCCTTATGTAAATTAATGTATCTTATTAGGCTTGCCCTTTTACATGGATTATTCAATCCATTAATGTTTAAAGAAATTCCTTTTAAAGATGTCATTTGGCATTTTTAAAACTTAAGAATCTTATGATCAAAATAACAAATAACAAGATAAGTAATGTTACATCTCCTCCTTTAGGTGTACCTTTAAATATAGCTGTATTTATTGAATCTCTTATGGGATTTCGTATAGGATTCAATTTTGTTTGTAGTGACAATGAATGTACAAAATATACTGTGGATGTCAAAACTATATACAAATAACAATGAACAAGTGAAAATAATGTAAGGATTAAACCTTGCATCCAGCCTGGAGTTGTAAACTCCAACTTAGAGTAGTATTTACCACTCAAGTTAACCCCTACCCTAAGCAGCAGTGCGTCAGCTACCACCTTATCAATTTAATACTAATTATATTTAACTGAAGTTAACAGTTTTCAATTCAATTATCTAGCAAGACAAGACTGCACATTTGGTAAAACAGCATCATATAAACTAAAATAAACCTTTTTT
This sequence comes from Protopterus annectens, assembly GCF_019279795.1. NCBI lineage: Eukaryota > Metazoa > Chordata > Ceratodontiformes > Protopteridae > Protopterus > Protopterus annectens. Next base: position 1,859,599,420 of record NC_056737.1, read on the forward strand.
TTTTTTTTTTTTTTTTTTAAAACTGTTCATACTACTATATACATCCATGTAATATAAAACACTTGTATGCAAATAGTATTCAAATAATCTTGATGTTAGAAATCAAGAGGAGAGAAAAATAAGTTCTAACATTCATTTAAATCAAAAACTTTGGCTAATATGATTCAGACATTACATATATTAGGATGCATCTATTTTCTGTCATGTAAATACAGTTAACAGCTTCCAAAAAACCTTGAATTGCTTGTATATGAGCATTTACTCAAACTCATTATTGCCAATAGAATAAAATATTGTATTCATAGAAATTGTTATAAATCATACTTCATAGTTAAGCAGATTCTCAGAAACATTTATATACATATCTTCATACACACACACACACACACACATATATATATATATATATATATATATATATATACATACATATATATATACACATACATATATATATATATATATATATATATATATATATATATATATATATATATATATATATACACATGCATACACACACACACATACACACACACACACACACACACACACACACACACACACACACACACACACACACACACACACACACATACATACAAACACACACACACACACACACACACACACACACATACACACACACACACACATACATATATATATATATATATCTGATCTCACTGAGTTGTATCTTTACTGAGCACCATCTTACATTGCTGTCCCTTCAATAAATCTGTCTGCTTTATACAACATAATGCACAGCAAACACATTTTAGTAACCAGATTTTACAAACATGCTATACTACTGCTTTAAAATATATCACATGACAATTTCTTCCAGTATAGAGTTATAAAATTATTTATGCTTGTCAATCAGATGAATTAAATGAGTTATAGTAATGTATATGTTTGGGACATAGGTTTTTAACACATTATTAATCTGCTATTCCTGTATCTGTGATGTGTCAGTGTGATATCTAGATCAAAGGTGAGACCAGCTGCTTTCAGCTTCTCTGTGAGAATTCTGAGAGTTGAAGCTTTTGAAGTAGCTCATGGACACTGTGCATGAGACAGCCCACATCCCAGATTGTCTCTCTTAACATTTTGGCGGAAACTTATTAAAACTAGTGACAAACATTCATTTAGCAGTGTAAATGCATCTAAACATGACAAAACCTTCACAATGCATTCTACAGGTTATTACAGACTCTATGTAAGTGAAATCAAGCCCAAAATTATTAATAAGTAACAAAACTCAACATTTTTGTCCCAACTCAACTCCTATGCGAATCTTATTATTTACTGTGTCTATATGATCAAAAGTATTTCTATATATTAATAAAGAAAAGAAAAGAGAGTAGAAAGTAAAAGGGTGTAAGGCAGAAATAAAAAATGTAAGAGAAAGCTATAAGAAGTATATACAATAGAATATTACTTACTGTTTATATTAATAGAGTTAAAAATAAAACATATTATTTACTATTATTTAGTTCTAATTATTATTAGTTAAAGCATGACAGATTATTTACAAACAAGCATAGGCAGTGTAATCAAGAAAGTATAATTAGGTAGTGTCATTCCTGTATCTGTGATGTGTCAGTGTGATATCTAGGTCAAAGGTAAGACTAGCTGCTTTCAGCTTCTCTGTGAGAATTCTGAGAGTTGAAGCTTTTGAAGTAGCTCATGGACACTGTGCATGAGACAGCCCACATCCCATATTGTCTCTCAACATTTTGGCGGGAAACTTATTAAAAACTAGTGACAAACATTCATTTAGCAGTGTAAATGCATCTAAACATGACAAAACCTTCACAATGCATTCTACAGGTTATTACAGACTCTATGTAAGTGAAATCAAGCCCAAAATTATTAATAATTAACAAAACTCAACATTTTTGTCCCAACTCAACTCCTATGCAAATCTTATTATTTACTGTGTCTATATGATCAAAATCATTTCTATATATTAATAAAGAAAAGAAAAGAGAGTAGAAAGTAAAAGGGTGTAAGGCAGAAATAAAAAAAACATGTAAGAGAAAGCTATAAGAAGTATATACAATAGAATGTTACTTACTGTTTATATTAATAGAGTTAAAAATAAAACATATTATTTACTATTATTTAGTTCTAATTATTATTGGTTAAAGCATGACAGATTATTTACAAAGAAGCATAAGCAGTGTAATCAAGAAAGTATAATTAGGAATAGCATTTGAAGAACATATAAACTTTTAAAGGAAAAAAATGTATCAAATTACTGACCTTATTTTCCTCTTCAGAAAGAGAAACAAGTTAAATCACAGCTTGCCATTAAATCTCCATATATTTTGACTAGTTATGAAACAAAACATTTCTTTGCACACAGAGAATAACTTTGATTAAATCTTTTTCAAAATATTTGTTGCTTCTTGGAAATGCAGGAACTATATTTAAAAAGATTAATAATAAAATAAAATGATGAGAGAGAAAAAAAAAAACATAGTACAAATCATTTGTTTTTTAGTCTCTTCTTCTTCTCTGAAGTCTTCCACGAAGTTTCAGTTGCCAGTCTCTTTAACGAAGGACTAGCCCATTCCATTTCTTCTATTTTTTCCAAAAGATAAACAGTAAAGCAGAGTCTAAGTCATCGAAAATTTTAGGACCATCAGGAAGGAATATTTTAAGCTTGGCAGGAAACAGAAGGTATGTTTTAAACTGTGCTTTTTAAGCTCCCTTATTAGTGGCAGAAAAACTTTTCTTTTAGCTAATACCATGGAAGAATAGTCATTGTCAAAACGCACAGTTGTTTCATTAATCTTAACAGGAGCTTTAGCCCAAGCAGATTTAAGAACCATCTCTTTATCAAAAGATGATAGAAATCTAACTATAACTGATCTAGGATAGTTTTTGTTAGAGTTAGTATTAGCTATAGATCTATGTGCTCTTTCGATACCAAAAGAGAATGCTTCTGGTAAATCTAAAGTTTTAGGGAGCCATGTTGTTAAAAAGAAGTAATATTGTTACCTTCAATATTTTCTGGCAGTCCAAAAATCCTAATGTTATTGCGCCTAGATCTATTTTCCAGGTCATCCAGCTTTGTTTGTAAATGTGTATTTTGTTTCAGCAGAAACTCAATGTTGATTTCCTCTTCTTGTATTCTATTTTCCATGTCATTCACAGCTTCTTCTATGCCTGTCATCTGGATCTTTTGTTGTTGCAGGTCCATATGTAACAAGTCTATTTGTTTTGTAGTTTTTCTATGAAAGTGTCTATTTTAGTATCCATTTTATCCATCTTAGCAGTAAGTTGCTGAACTATAATTATCAGAGACTGAAGTTCTTTCTTGATGCTGGAGTCTTGAGAATTTGTCTTACTGGAACTCATTTCAGACTGATAAACTGACAGGAAAATTTCCAAAGTAATTTCTGACAGGAATATTATTAAGATTTCCTTTCTTTTTTAGATATAGTTCAAGAACTATATAAAACAAACATATTTAGAAAGAAAATTACTTCAAAAATTAATTTTTTAAGTAATTAATTCCTGTCAATGTAATGAAATTGGTGGAGCTGAAGAAATCTGCTGCTATCCTGTGTTCATCCTTGGCCACGCCCCCCGCTTGGATTACTTTTGAATACTTAGTAATTCTATATAATATTTCAAATTGTATATTTTTTATTATTCTTTTGGCTTAGGACAAGTTTAAGTTCGCTACTTTTACTACCATTATCTGATCTGATTAATATACAGTGATTAATTAGATATATATGGATTGAAAATGTTCCACACAGATAAGTTTCTTAGACTGTTTTGTCTGAAGCATAGAATTTACCATCTTGACTATGCTATTAGGAACAAGGACATGAGCAATGCCTTGTTTAAGCACTCCGACCAGTGTGAGAAGTTTAAAAATGTTTTGTTTATTTTTTCTTTGGAAAGAATGCCACAGTTTGAGAGGGGTGGTGACTGGAAATCCTATGTGGAGAGACATGAATTGTACTATCAGGTGCTACTGAATGCTACCAGACCCACTGGTATTAATGACAGAATTTCTATATTAAGTTTAAAAAAAATCTTAGATTTAGTTTTTAACATTATCATTTTTAGCTGTATTTTAAGAATGGAATATAGCTTTGTGTGTTTAGGGGGATACTTTGGATGTGATACATTTCTGATACATTATTTACCTTTGTTGCTTTAAAAAGAATGTTGTTAATAAAGCACTAGATGTCAGTGTAGGGTTGGATTGTTTAAATATTGTTGAAGGGAGAATGCATTTGATCTGATGAATTCCATAGTGATTTAAGTGGACAAAAGTGCTTATTTAAAAAAATAAAGAGTTAGAAAGATGCCCCTAGCTGAAGGGCACCCTAGGCAGAAGCCCAGTTTCCTTGTGTGTAAGGCCGGATATGGATAATGCACATTAGTTGAAAATACATTTGTTAATTTCAGATGGAATTATCTGTGAAAAGGAATAAGAGGGTTTCCTACCTCATACAAATCTACTGAAGACTTATACAACAAAACAATATTTTCTGGGTCAAACACACAGTCCCAGAATATAAGGGTGGCAGCAAATGTGATACTGAATTTGTAAGTGGTTACAGAATTTTGTGGCAAGGATGGGTACGGATGTACCAAGGATGGACGGTGCATTGGAGTAGAGGTTAGTGTTGTTACCTCACAGCAAGAGGTTCTCTGGTTCGATTCTTGGCTAGGGTGCCTTCAGTGCAGAGTCTGCATATCCTCCCTGCATTTGTGTGAGTTTCCTCCCATGTTACAAAGACGTGTGTCTGGAGAATTTCTCCTCAGGCATCCACTGAAAATTGGCTCATTTCATGTCGGAGTTTCCCAGTAAACAAATGTTAAATACATAAATAAATAATTGTAAAAAAGTATGGCTGTTAAGAGTAAATGCAGTATAGGTTGGGGTGGTGGTGAAGCTATATTTGTAAATTCTGTAAAAATACTAGACTTCTTTTGACAGATTAACCAAGGAGAGTTGCAAAACAGATTGTCAGATTTAGTGAAGCTATATGGCACCGTGATTGTATTTTTGACTGTTTATAGAACTCCAGATAGCAGCGTATATAATCTTAGCCAGTTAAATTCCTTTATCTGTCTGGTAATATGGAATGTAAAGTGTTATTTGGAAACTTAACTTTACTTAGAACATGGTCTGCAGTTGTCAGTGCATCTAAACCAAGAAGAAGAACGCTGACTCACACTCTCAATAACCATGGTCCAAGATAAAGTATTCATAGCAGATATAATGTGCATTAGAGAGACAATCTTTGAAAAATTTTACCAGATCTCAGCTTCCATATTAAATAATGACCATTCCCTTATATATAACTATTACTCACTGATTACAATCTATAAGCAAGTTTATATTACCCCCTTCTAGTACATTCAAGGCTGACTTAAAATGTCTCTTTCTACTCAGGACTGGCAATCAGAATATAGACATCTATCATCTTCCAAAATCAGGAACTGCACAATCCTCATTCACAAGGTCTTTAATATAGGCCAAACAAAGGTAAATGATTTGCGCAGGTGTATATTATCAAAAATGCCTTTGCTTCATCCCACTAAGCAGCTTTTTAAGTGCTATGTCTCTTTAAATGAAGACTTGTAGAGCTGATGTTCTCTGCATCAGCTGTGGAATTCTCTTGAGTCTGTGTGACTAGGAGCAAACAGAAAGATGAGTCTTTTTTTACTACTTTTACCTTTTCTCTGACTCGGTATAACCGTGAAAGTAGCACATTTAAAAATTGAGGTGATGGGGGGGGGGGTGTCAGAACGCCACATTTAATGGTAAATGCTTTCTGAGTTCATACAATATTTTCAATCTGACTTTTTGTGATAGGGATATTTTGCACTTGTGATGCTTTAGTTGCAATATTTCAATCCTGACATACTGGACTTGATGTTTCATTATGAATTTCTTCTGTTGAATTCCTTCTATTAAATACTTCATAAATACCTGTACCCTTCAGTGAGCTATACCTTAAATTAACAAAAGTCAATAAAATGCAAGTGCCTACATTTTGAGTCACGTTCCGTATCCCCAAGACATGCTAATCAAAATAACCACTCTTGCTCCACACATTTTGACACAGGACCTATCTTTTAGAGCTTTTAACACATTCTTTCAAAATGCAATGTAGCTTACATCAGAAGTTGTTGCTTTATTATACTGATATACTTGAATGGATGGAATTACTTCCAGGTAATGCCATTACATTATCTTTTGATAACTCAACTTTTTGATAACCTTTGAAATATTTAAAATTTTTACTTAATACCTTCCAGTGACACAATTGTTCATTTCAGAATATGTTGCTGCCCAACGCTGGACTTTTATTGCATATAACATTCAGTCCTTTAATATAAACAATGTTTAATCATAAAAATCATCCTCATTCATGGAATGTCATGTATCTGAAATGCTAAGCATATATATATATATATATATATATATATATATATATATATATATATATATATCATACCTGTTTTGATACCAGTCTCAAATTATATCTTTTTAATTCATATTTTTGTTGTCATTCGCATTCTTCACTTCTTCCTCACCTGTTGACCTTATGGTATAATGACTGAATATATACTGTACATTCACAGCCATAGGAAGTATGGGGGACAGGGGGTGGTTGTCCTGGCTGTCAGCTGGTATGGCACTGAGCTGGTTAAGAGTTCATAAGCTGTTATTATTGCACTTGCATTACAGTCATTGAAATCAGATGGTTTTGTGACAAAGTGCTCTTTTCTTTAAAGATACCCACGAGTTATTAGGTTGGTACATCATAATCTGTTGCTGCCTTAAAAATGTCAGTTTACAAACAGTGATCGTGTGATCTGAATTGCAATCACTTATAGATGGGTTGCTGCTTAATAACTCATTCCTACCTTTAAAAAGCAGTATGAGAATTTACAAGCTGTCACTGAGTGACCTCAAGTATGACTGCTTATAGATGAGGATTGAAGTCAGACAGGGGTGTTTCTGCCAAACTCCTCTGCTACGACTGTATACAGTAATTATTGTCATATACAGGGAAAGACTGCTAAAAACGGAACGTGAGGCTCTGTCTGTTAGTGTTTCATTTAGTTATGGAACACAGGTATACTACCTTACTTTTATATATGAAGTAACACTGCAACATACGATGGAGACCAAACACTGTACAGACAAAGCAAAACACTGTGCACGTGAAAATCTTAGAAGAGTCCTATTGAATTACAGATGTAGAACATAAACAGTTTAAACAGCATGGGAGATTAAACACTTCAGCTCCCATTTAATATATGCAAACTTTATGGTGTATGGTACTGCCATACTGTCATATCTGAAGCCACAAGGTTTTCTGGGAGCATCTCAGTCAAAAAGGTTACCCCCAAATGAGCATCTGCCTATGCCACCAGCTTTACACATGAGGCACAGTATGACTATAGCTTGCTTTTGTGTAGCAGTTAAAGTGCAGAGTTATAGCTTGCCATTCATTAGCCTATGTTCCATGTGGATGCAGAACAAAAGCTAGCAATCACAAATGCACTTGATTAGCAAATGGTAACACTGCACAGTCTTGGTGGGGGTATGTCATTTTCTCTGAGACTGTGTGAAATTTGCTTTAGTATATGAAAATAAAAGGTATATGAAAGACAAAGCCCTCCATATAGTGGTATAAAAGATACCTACATTTCTACAAAAATTGTTTTTAAGTTTTAAAAGATCATAGCTTCCCAGTCACTGACCTAATGTCTGTAACCACATAAAGCATTTGTAGATGGCTGGTAAACTCCAAAATCAATCCCTGCTGTTATTTAATTAAGTATCTAATTTGTCTCCCTTATCACTTGTGTGCATATGAACTACTGCCCGATTCTATTCTTGCAAAGATAAGTTTACCAGAACTGCACATGACACCTTAAATGGACTCTTGTCAATTTTTGTAAAAAGGATTAATAATTGATTACTCTCTACATTTGAATAATCAGGTATGTTATTGCACAGCTTTGTGTTTATTAAGAACTTTATTTGTTAACCAAGTAAATTAAGTAATCCTAAGATCATCTTCAGCTATGACCTGAGAGGTGGCAGTTAAATTCAGATACAGATACAAATGTCGATTCACATTAACATTCAGTTACAATATATTCACAACAGGAAATGGTTAATTTACATGGTATCGTGCATTACAGAATCTTACAAGAAGTACAGGGTTTTATTGACATTCACATTTAATAACATTACAGATTGTTCCCAACAGCAGCAGAAGGAATATTTACATTTCCAACTCTATCATCTGAGAACTTTTGTTTTCTTTATTCCATTCTAATGTATGCTGCCACTCATCCTCTGAAAGAATGCTCATATCTAGCATTCTGGCTTCCAGAAGTTTGGTTTGCATATTTTGCAAGGAATTCATAAAGCCATGTTTTTGATTTTTCTGTCAATCTTGCGGAAAAAAAAAATGTCTTCCTTTTCACAACTCTGGTATATCATTCCTGCTCTGTGTATTTCTACAGTCAGCAGAAAGGCATTTATAACCTTCAAAATCTTCTGCAATGTCACTTATAAAGACAATAACTGAACAGGCCCCAGTCCCCTGCAGTGCCCCACAGGTAAATATCAGTACATGAACCCAATTACTATAACCTGCTGAGTTCTATTTCCTAAGTAACAGTTTCATATACCACCACTCTAGAAGCCATTCAAAGTCCATTTCCAAAATACTTTCAGCTGTGATTACATTAACTGACCATGTGGTGTGCTCCTTCTCCAGGTTTTATAAAACACCAAAGCATGATTACAATACCTGTGAAAAGGTACTGCATCCCAATTATTTTCACTTTACTACCTGCATCTGGATCTGAATGCTTCTTATCATACAATATTCTTCTTGTCTATGTCATATTTACAATGCTGATAAGGCCTATTGTAATGTTGCCAAAGTACACAGTTTTGCCCAATTTAATTATTTTGAAACAATATTGGCAACAATCTAGAAAAGCTGAGCCCTGACCCCCCCCCCCCCAAAAAAAATATATATGTATATATATTAATATATATATATATATATATATATATATATATATATATATATATATATATATATATATATATATATCATATTGTATAGATAGCAGGCTACGGTCATGAACATTTCAGAATTATACCAATCAGGTATAGTTGTATATGGGTGTTTTTCTTTTAGACGTTATCCAAGTGGTAAGATGAATCAATACTTGAACTGAATTAGGTTTCTGGAAATATATTATATGAGCTATAGAAGTTGCTATGTCTTTTTGTAATGTGTTCTACAGTTAAGTTTACTTTAGCTTTAACCTCTGTACTATATACAGACGAACCTGGACAGTATCTACACTTCAACAAATTGTCAGGACACACACTGCCCTGTAGCCTAAGGTGCTTCAGAACCATACCATGGATAAGTTATAGGCAGTGTTTAACCATTCGTTAATCTGTAGAAATTGTTTCTGTTTTTCTGAGCAGCAACGCAAGTTAATTTATTTCACCACCCTCATTAGTGGCCTCAGCTTCTGTACTGTATTACCATGACCGTATTTTACTAGTAAGATTCCTTCATTGTGAAATATGAATAAAACTAATACCTTTACCTAAACAGTGACATGAAGACCAATTTTGCTACATTACCTACAAGTAGAAAAAAAAGGTGTCATTAGTCTAAGAACTGTTATTCAGAATAGGACCACTGGATGGCAGAAAAGTACCACAGAATCAAAAGGTTTGCAAAGTTGTCATTACCAGGTCAACAACTGATATAAACAAGATCCAACTATTGAATGTAAGGTAATATAAGCAAAGTTTACGCTGTTTTAACCAATAAACTGAGGCCAAGCCTGACAAAAATCAGCAATGTGATGATCACTTTTAAATCCAATAAATACTGTTTCTTATTTGTTCACTTTAAACTACATAAGAAAATAAAAGATATGCATATGCTTCAGTTTCAGAATTAAGATAGCAAAGTGGATATCTCAAACTTCAGTACTAGGTACTATATTCTGGTGTATAAACTAACAGTTTGAAAACATGTTGTTTTTATAATGATGGCCATATTTTAATATCCATTTAGTTTAGTTTATATTATAAAGTATCAGAAACTGATAATAAATTTGTACTAAGTTATAAATCTGAAGAAGTACAATCAGCAAGCAGTGCTACATGTAGAAATGCTTCATTACATGCAGCAACTATGTAAAACCTGCATCCTTTCGATGCAAAAAAGCATTCCTTAAACTTCATTAACGAAGAACTTCAAAGAGTAAAATAAACCTTTATACATCAGAATTAAACCTCTGTACAAATTCCTCTTAACTGACACAGTACATTGAGTAAAATAAAGCCACCTGAGCTAACTATATGTTGTTTACATTTGATTATTGCAGCCTTAATCCCCTAAAAATAAGACAAGACCATAAATTCTTTCCCACTGTGAGTGGTGTGCACACACATGAGGAAATGTAAATCAGTTACTAAGACATTAAGCTAGAAAAGAATTATAGTGTGTGCAAAAAAAAAAAAAAAAATACAGAATTATCTACCAGGAATAATATGAATACAAAGACACTAACAAAAGAATCATCCTTTAATATCTAGCCTTGCAGCATGTTGTAAACTTTCTCAAGTCAGTGTTTGCACATTTTCACAATTGTTTGTGTTTCCTTAGGAATAAGTTGGCACCTCCTTATGACAGTTGTTTCCACAATCTGACAAAGCTTGCACTGTCACACATTGATCATAGTATTGTGGCAAATACCTTCCATTCTTCTTAATCTTAAATTCCATTACAGGTGCTGGCCTGTAATGAGCTACGATTGATGGCATTTCACTTTATATTACTTTTTAGTCCTTGAGTGATGCTGCATAGAACATGATCGGCTTGGCTTAAAAAGGTCATTGGGGTCTTTACCATAGTAAACACCTATAAACCTATCAGTAAAACACCCTTCCCTTCATATCTGAAATTCAAGCTGCCTCAACTCTCTCTGATTTTGTATAGACAAGTAATACCTGTTCAGTACAAGATAAGGAAACATTGGTCCACGCTGTTTAAACTCTTTAACTATTAAGCAGGGCAAATTAGGTACCCGTCACTGAAAAAACATGTATTTTAATTGTGCTCCCCATATTGAAACTCATCAATCAGGACACCTGACTTCTACTAATTAATAAATTAGGGCTTCCCACTTCCACAAGCTTACTTTACTTCTTACAAAACTCAAGGGAATGTTTTAAAGATCACCTGTAACAAAAAATCCCCTTTATTTCCCATTGTGATATTTTTCTGACATGGTAGTGCTGCTTACTTTCCACCCATAGTCTTACATTTGTAGTTGTTTGCAATGTATGTTAATAAATTTTAATTTCTGCTAATCTGGCCTTTTTGATCATTCCTGGGGCCATACTACCTTAATCTGCATCATCATGCTGGTCGCACTGATGATTATTCCTGTAGTTTCAGAGATAATGGTCATGTATACATGTATGTATGGTGTTCCAGTGACTGCTAAGTACAGTAGACTCCCTCTTATCTGCTCTCACTTTAACCAGATTGTACTTTAACCAGCCATCAAATTTCTGCCATAGCCGTAGCAACAGACAACCCGCTCATCTCATCCTGTTTACTTCCTCCTTCTGAGTTGCTGCAATGTATGTGTGCATTATCATCATATCGTTGGTTGGCTCCTTCCATTCTTGTAGGCTGTGGGTACACATTCCTTTTTAAGTCCCTATTGTCACTTTTTTTTTTACAGGTAGCAGGCTAACCTAGCTTAAAACTTTAAAAGTTGTCCTGCCTCTCTTCTTGTACCATGGCTACATTTTATTTCTTTAATTTTTCTTATTTACCCCGCCCTTGTGGTTTGTTCCAACCAGGATGATAATCATTCTGTCAGCTCAGCAGCAAGTGCAGGCAGCAGGTTTAACATTTCCTGTAAAGCTATGCTACTGGTCGAATACTGCCCACTCTTGTCTCCTGCTTTAAAGAAAAAAAGACAGTTCAGTTCTAGACTGAGAGCAAGCAACGTCAACTTTACCACTAGCTGAGGGAATGAGATGGGCCCAACTTGCCAGGCTGCTCAGACAAACAGAAAAGTTTCAAGTGCTGCTGTATACTGATTGTTGAACTTGGTTTCACTTAGCTATGCATGTCTCAACAGTGACCAGTCCCAGATGACTTGGACTAAGACACTGATTACTAGTAAGTCACTACTCTCCAGTAAGAAAATATAGGAGCAGAATAGTGAGATGGCAAATGCTGTGTGTGTGTGTGTGTGTGTGTGTGTGTGTGTGTGTGTGTGTGTGTGTGTGTGTGTGTGTGTGTGTGTGTGTGTGTGTGTGTGTGTGTGTGTGTGTGTGTGTGTGTGTGATTGAGAGTGAAATGTGTGTGAGTGAGTGTGTGGTACTGTGAAACGAATGTGAGTGTGTGCCTGATACTGTGCTGGTAGTCTTAACTCTTTAGTGCAATCCTTCCTCTTTCCGCTATTAAGATTTTCATAGAATATCTAGTTTTTTTCCCTCATATGATTGGACTGCCTTCCTGGTAAAACTCTTGGTTTTCTGACAAATCACAAATTTCTCAAATATAATATTAATAAATAGTAAGACTGTATGTTTGTTTCAGACTTCCTATATCCTTCAGAAAATGCATGCTAAGACAAATGCTGTTATTCTAGCAATTTTCTAAGTCTGTAAGAGCAATATTTAAAATCTGTCTGGGGGCATAGATGATTACAACCTATAAATGCTTATTTTGTATGCTTTTTCTGATTAACCAGCCATTCATTTATCCAGACTAAGGTCTGGACTCAACAAGACCAGATAAGAGAGAGTTTACTATATTGTTATAGTGAAAAAAAATTGCTTAAACTTGCATTACCAGATTCTCTATGTTATTGTTGTTTGTCTTTCGGCTTTTTCCCGGTAAGGGGTCACCACAGCGGAACTCCGGTCCGCTAATGATTGGCAGTAGATTTTTACAAAACGTCGAGGTGCCAGCTCCAAGCCCAACCTTCAATGAAGGCACGCCCATTTACACACGCATGTCTTTTGAACGCTACCCAACGACGGGGAGGACATGCAGACTCCACACAGAAAAAAATTAAACTAAACTCAAAATTAAAAACAAAAATACCAGCGTCAAAGTAAAATCATACGGATCGTTTATTGTTAACACTTTCGTACAAGTATTCCAATGTACTTCTTCAGACAATATTACCCAGAAAAATCATGGTTTAAATAATCAAACCAATTAATTAAATCATTTAAGTTAATTAATGCAAGACCTTCCAACATAATTGGCTCACTGGGGCTCATTTGCACTGTGGTCTTTTTGTTTCAGGTGGGGGCGGGATGAGGACCTCCAGCGAGATTAGTTTATGATCTGATCTCACCAGTGAGGGTATACTTCGGTGTTGAACATTTTGATCCCATGTTCGTGATGATGAGATCAAGTATGTTTTCTCCTCTTGTGGGGATGGTGACTAGTTGTTCCATGGCATTTGAGTTTATGAACTCCAGGAATCTTTGGGTTAGAGTGTTCGGGCTTGAGTAGTGTTCCCAGTCTATATTAGGGTAGTTGAAGTCACCTAGTACGAAATTGGTGTTTGGAGATACATTTATCCCCTCCAATGTTTTCAGGAAGGCCATGTGAGGTTCCTGAGTTTGAGAGGGTGGCCTGTAACATGCTACAAATTGCAGAGCAGTCTTGCCTATGGTTAATTGCACCTGGATGGTCTCCGATGCATCGTGCGTTGCCACCAACCTTGAGGTGTGGGTGTCCTTTATGAATATGGACACCCCCCCTCCTTTCTTGGTGTTGTCCGGATTTTGGGGCGGGAGAGCATGATATGAGGTGAAACCTGTTAGTGCTGGGGTGCTCTCAGGAGCCTTGAACCAGGTTTCTGTCACAGCACAGACATCAATGTTCTCCATATTGAGAAGGGCCTCGAGTGCGTGCATCTTGAGAGTGAGACTTCTGGCATTGAGCAGCATTACCCTTAGTTTTTCCTTTTGGTGTTCTAGGGTGGTAGGTTTAGAATTTGAGCCTTGCCTAAAAAAGGCACTATGGGGGTGGCAAGAGCCTTTGCCAATATCCGGAAGCCCAGGGGTGACAGGTGCAAGCCGTCCCTTGCGAAGCAGCGTGGCTTGTCCAGCATGTCATCCCAGGCAGACAGACATTGGATCCCCTTTGAATGACACCAGAATTTAAGCCAATTATTAAATCTGATCATCTTATCACTGTATTGTGGCATCATTCTAGGTGAAGGTAGGATACTGCTCAAGGAATAAATGTATTATATTGCAATGTATTTTAATTGTGCTCCCCATATTGAAACTCATCAGTCAGGACACCTGACTTCTACTAATTAATAAATTAGGGCTTCCCACTTCCACAAGCTTACTTTACTTCTTACAAAACTCAAGAGAATGCTTTAAAGATCACCTGTAACAAAAAATCACCTTTATTTCCCATTGTAATATTTTTCTGACATGGTAGTGCTGCTTACTTTCCACCCATAGTCTTACATTTGTATTTGTTTGCAATGTATGTTAATAAATTTTAATTTCTGCTAATCTGGCCTTTTTGATCATTCCTGGGGCCATACTACCTTAATCTGCATCATCATGTTGGTCGCACTGATGATTATTCCTGTAGTTTCAGAGATAATGGTCATGTATACATGTATGTATGGTGTTCCAGTGACTGCTAAGTACAGTAGACTCCCTCTTATCTGCTCTCACTTTAACCAGATTGCACTTTAACCAGCCATCAAATTTCTGCCATAGCCGTAGCAACAGACAACCCGCTCATCTCATCTGTTTACTTCCTCCTTCTGAGTTGCTGCAATGCGCATGTGTGCATTATCATCATATGCGTTGGTTGGCTCCTTCCATTCTTGTAGGCTGTGGGTACACATTCCTTTTTTTAAGTCCCTATTGTCACTTTTTTTTTTACAGGTAGCAGGCTAACCTAGCTTAAAACTTTAAAAGTTGTCCTGCCTCTCTTCTTGTACCATGGCTACATTTTATTTCTTTAATTTTCTTATTTACCCCCACCGCCCTTGTGGTTTGTTCCAACCAGGATGATAATCATTCTGTCAGCTCAGCAGCAAGTGCAGGCAGCAGGTTTAACATTTCCTGTAAAGCTATGCTACTGGTCAATTACTGCCCACTCTTCTCTCCTGCTTTAAAGAAAAAAAAAAGACAGTTCAGTTCTAGACTGAGAGCAAGCAACGTCAACTTTAGCACTAGCTGAGAGAATGAGATGGGCCCAACTTGCCAGGCTGCTCAGACAAACAGAAAAGTTTCAAGTGCTGCTGCATACTGATTGTTTAACTTGGTTTCACTTAGCTATGCATGTATCAACAGTGACCAGTCCCAGATGACTTGGACTAAGACACTGATTACTAGTAAGTCACTACTCTCCAGTAAGAAAATATAGGAGCAGAATAGTGAGATGGCAAATGCTGTGTGTGTGTGTGTGTGTGTGTGTGTGTGTGTGTGTGTGTGTGTGTGTGTGTGTGTGTGTGTGTGTGTGTGTGATTGAGAGTGAAATGTGTGTGAGTGAGTGTGTGGTACTGTGAAATGAATGTGAGTGTGTGCCTGATACTGTGCTGGTAGTCTTAACTCTTTAGTGCAATCCTTCCTCTCTCCGCTATTAAGATTTTCATAGAATATCTAGTTTTTTTTCCCTCATATGATTGGACTGCCTTCCTGGTAAAACTCTTGGTTTTCTGAAAAATCACAAACTTCTCAAATATAATATTAATAAATAGTAAGACTGTATGTTTGTTTCAGACTTCCTATATCCTTCAGAAAATGCATGCTAAGACAAATGCTGTTATTCTAGCAATTTTCTAAGTCTGTAAGAGCAATATTTAAAATCTGTCTGGGGGCATAGATGATTACAACCTATAAATGCTTATTTTGTATGCTTTTTCTGATTAATCAGCCATTTATTTATCCAGACTAAGGTCTGGACTCAACAAGACCAGATAAGAGAGAGTTTACTATATTGTTATAGTGAAAAAAAATTGCTTAAACTTGCATTATCACATTCTCTATGTTATTGTTGTTTGTCTTTCAGCTTTTTCCCGGTAAGGGGTCGCCACAGCGGAACTCCGGTCTGCTAATGATTGGCAGTAGATTTTTACGAAACGTCGAGGTGCCAGCTCCAAGCCCAACCTTCAACGAAGGCACGCCCATTTACGCATGCATGTCTTTCGAACACTACCCAACCACGGGGAGGACATGCAGACTCCACACAGAAAAAACTTAAACTAAACTCAAACTTAAAAACAAAAATACCAGCGTCAAAGTAAAATCATACGGATCGTTTATTGTTAGCGCTTTCGTACAAATATTCCAATGTACTTCTTCAGACAATATTACCCAGAAAAATCATGGTTTAAATAATCAAATTAATTAATTAAATCATTTAAGTTAATTACTGCAAGACCTTCCAACATAATTAAATAAATATTCCTCATATTTTACCAACTTTAAAAATGTGTTTAACATCACTCGTAATATCAAGTCATTTCATACTGTTTATATATATATATATATATATATATATATATATATATATATATATATACACACACAGTACTTGCCAATAAATATTAAATTTATATAATCCATCAACAATGCTTACCAAAACATATTATTTCAAATTTTTTTTTTTTTTTTTTGGAAAACTTTAACCCCAACTACTAGGCATTAAACCATCTATTTATACTAAGTAAATCCATTACCTATCCAACATTTTTAATTTTAACAAGCATTTAATAGAACATGCATTTGTCTGTAATTGCCATATCAACTCACATTCCTCAAGCTTAAGCTGCCAAGGACCACCTCGGAGATTTCTACGAATACAATCCATGATAATAAATTGAAAACTATGCATTGGAAACTCAAGCTAAGGCATTGGTATTAATGTTCTTAGCCATACTATAAATGTGTTCATATATACGCTGCTTAAACGGATGCTGAGTTTTACCTATTACCGATTGTATTCATAGAAATCTCTGAGGTGGTCCTTGGCAGCTTAAGCTTGAGGAACGTGAGTTGATATGGCAATTACAGACAAATGCATATGTATATCCAGGTTTAAATGAAGCATGTTCTATTAAATGCTTGTTAAAATTAAAAGTGTTGGATAGGTAATGGATTTACTGAGTATAAATAAATGGTTTAATGCCTAGTAGTTGGGGGTTAAAGTTTTCCAAAAAAAAAAAAAATTTGAAATAATGTTTTGGTAAGCATTGTTGATGGATTATATAAATGTAATATTTATTGACAAGTGCTGTGTATATATATATATATATATATATATATATATATATATATATATATATATATATATAAACAGTATGAAATGATTTGATATTACGAGTGATGTTAAACATATATTTTTAAAGTTGGTAAAATATGAGGAATATTTCTTTAATTATGTTGGAAGGTCTTGCATTAATTAACTTAAATGATTTAATTAATTGGTTTGATTATTTAAACCATGATTTTTCTGGGTAATATTGTCTGAAGAAGTACATTGCAATATTTGTACGAAAGCGCTAACAATAAACGGTCCGTGTGATTTTACTTTGCTGCTGGTATTTTTGTTTTTAAGACTCCACACAGAAGGCACTCCCAAACCATGCTGAGAATCGAACGGCAGAAACTCTTGCTGTGAGGTAACAACACTACCGCCGTACCACCGCGGTATTACCAGATTCTCTATGTAATATGTCTAATTCAGAAGAAGGAAGTGGTAGGAATGGATTTCCCAAATAATAAGTAAGGAAGCCAATAAGTACATTTTGCAGTTATTAAAGTATCTGTGGGTTGAAGTGTGCAATTGGTGGTTGCATGCATTTCAAGAAAAATTAATGAATTGTTATACTTTCTAAAGTAGCTTCTTTCATCTGACCTCTAAACTAACTCTTACTATGAGGAATGTTTCCCCATCCATGTTCCATGCCATTGCACATTGAAAGGGATGATTAGACATGACTAAGTTAAATAATGTTTTAAAGTTTGATGAGGCAATCATTAAATACGCTGTGTGCTTTGTTACTGAACTTTTCTGTTGTGGTTTGACATGGCCATTTTTTCCCTTCATTGCTACAATGCTTGCCTCCCTCATTTACAGAATAAGATCAATGCTTCTGACCCTCAATGTGATATCACCACATCGATGAAGAATCACCACTTCTTGCACACACATAAGTAGGGGGCAAAACATATCCTGTGAGTTGAGTATGCCTTTTACTATTATTTTTATTATTATTTTAAAGAATGCAAGCCACATATTAATTTGATCCCTTAGAAAGTAAGTAAAAAGGAATGCAGCCTTGGAAGAGACAATTGCAGAGTACATATTTAGCTATGGCAGTGTGAACATGAGTTTAAGCATACCCATATACAGGATGGATAGGTTGGAGTAAAGACACATTCTGTTTGTGCATGTATGTGTGGTTCATCTGTAATGCAAGCTGTCATCATCTACATTAGAATACATTTTAGCTCAACAGGTTCCTTGCTCACTGTACTTTGTAGTCACTACTTCTTGTTGACCAGCTGCTGCTTTTCCATTCCCACTTCTCTACCTAGTTATCTCACACTGCACACCCCCCCAAAAAAAAAAAATTCTCCACAAGTGTCAGTCTTCAGGACTGTCTCGTGATTTTTTCAGGCGTTCAAACTATTTCACCATTTGGGCATTATCACCTATCCATTGTATTCCACATCTTCATAGCGTACACTACATATGACGAGGTTATGTTACGTCGTACAACATACGCTCTTACAACAACTGGAAGAATTTGCTATATGACTTATAACATGCACAGCCTGGCATATCTTTTTCATTACAACTAAGATTTTACTTCTGTATTATTGTAATTTTACTTATAAATATGAATGGTTTTACTGGCACATTTTGTTTATTGTGACCTATAGCTGTTTATTATGCCTTGTGATTTATTTCTGGCTTATGCTTTTTTCCTGTTGATTAAATGTACTTTATTTAATATGTATAAAATGTTGTACTGTAAATAATTATATTTTTATTTTCTTTTACATTTGTTAACTGGAAAAATCCAACTGAGCACAGGACCTTTTTCAGTGGAGGCCTGGGGCGAAAAGCTCTAGAAAAAGTACAAATACAAAATCCAAATCCAAATTATAAATACATCAACATGTAAGAAAGAAGCAGCAAATGTTTCATCGATATGTATGGAAGAAGCAAACATTGCAAGTTCCAGACTTAACAGAAGTTAGCAAAGCTAGAGTAGGTAATTACTTTGCTAGTAAACTAGAGATACATAAATGAATATGTTCTTTAGTCAGAAGCATTCACATTATACAACAGCCATAGTAAAATGCAATTTAGTGATACAGAAGGCTGGTTTCCAATAGATGTCATTGTTAGTATCAGTGAGATATACTGGTTCATTTTATTTTTAACAATAAATAATTGGCAGACAGACTAAAGAAGGTCTGTCCAGGAGTGTTGCAGGAACATAGCCAGGTGTCTACTAAGTGTGACTTAATCAGCTTTTTAAATTGCATAATAGAGTTGTTTGAGGTTATTAAGGTTGGCAGCCTATTCCATATTTTAGGATTGTAGTTAGAGAAGAGAGAATTCCCAGCATGGCTGTTGGCTGCAGTAGTATCTAAAAGGTTTAGGTTACGGGAGCGAAGACAATGAGAACTGGTGTATGGATGTATAATACTTTGGAGAGCAGGAGTTTTATTAGGTCGGTGGAGAATTTTATGCGCAAAGGTTAGTTGGTAAGTGTAGAAGCTATGGATGTTTGAGCAAATTTAGTTGTTTAAGAGATGCACAGTGATGTGACCTACAGGAGGCACCAGTTGCAGACTTTGCTATTTTATTATAGCAATATTCTAGTTTAAATCTGTTTTGTGGAGGTTGGTTAATATTGGGGAGGCATAGTGAAGGGTTGATAAGAGGTGTGTACAGGCTATAGTACCTTTTGTAGTTTTTGTTAGAAATTGTTTGTTTCTGTATAAGAGATCTAGTTTCTTGTGGATCTTCTTGATGGTTTGGGCTATGTGTATATCAAATTTCAGGTTACTGATAATTTCTATCCCAAGCAGTTTAGTGTGGTGATCAAAGTTTTATTCTTGGACAGGATGGCAAATGATTGTGAGGTTGAGGGGGATCTAGTTGGGCTAAAGGGAAGGAGTTTAGTTTTGTTGGGATTCAGAATGAGTTGGGAGTTAGTGAGCCATGGTTTGACAGATAGGAAGAAATCTTGGGTTAAGGTATGGTGGTCTTGTTGTGTGGGGGCTACACATATTAGGGTAGAGTCATCTGCGTATTGTACTACAGAGGCATGAGGCATGGAGGTGCTGAGCTGGTTGGTGAATATAGAGAAAAGTAGAGGTCCAAGGATGGAGTCTTGTGGAACCCATAAGAGAACTGGGAGCAGAGGGTAGAGTTGGTTTTGCCATTGGACAGCTTGTAGTCATCCAGTTAGGTAGCTTTAGAACCAAGTGATACTGGAGTTACTAAAGTTTAGGGTACAGAGAATGTTAATATGTTTATTTTGATCTACTATATCAAAGGCTTTGGAAAGGTCCAAGAGTATGGTAGATATATATTGTCCATTGTTTCTATATTGGTTAACAGTATTAGTAAAGGACATTAGTGTGGTAGTAGTGCTAAGAAAGGGATGAAAGCCACATTGAGTGGGTGATAGTAGTTTGTATGTGAGAAGGTGGTTCATTACTTGGGTATGCACTACTCTTTCTAGTATTTTGGACAAGGGAGATAGGGTGGCAATATGGCGGTATTTTGCGAATTCTGTGGAATTACCTCCTTTGTGTAGTGGCAGTATGTGGGAGGTTTTCTAAATACTAGGTACATGGTCCTCAGACATTGACTTGTTGATGAAAATGGCTACTGGATAGGCTATAGCTTCAGCTGCAGTTTTTAGAAGGTCAGCTGGGAGTTTATATGTGACTAGACTGGTAGTTTTCAGTTTTTGAAGTATTTTTTAATGGATTTAACAGATACTGGCTGTAAGCTAAAGTGGGGAGTGTTATTTTGGAAGATGGTGCTGAGCTGAGGGGGGAGAGAAGTTGGGTTGCTGTTGATGTCTAGAGAGTCTGCAAGGGCTTGCATAGTTTTTATTGAATTGGCTTGCTATAATGTCAGAATTGTTAGTTGTTGTTGGGTAGGGATAGATGATTTACTTGGATGAAGTATGTTACTAACTGCAGCCTAGACTTTTTGAGGGCGTTTTGTGGGTTTATTCTGAATATTGTGATAGTAGTTGATTTTGTCTGATCACTATAGTGTTTTGCTTTGTTATGTAACTCTAGGTATGTTTGTCATGTTAACTGTGTTTTATTTTTGTGAAGTTGCTCCCATGCCTTGTCTCTAGCCTTTAGTAGGGATGCACTTTCTTTAGTTAGCCAGGCTGCAAAACTGGATTTAATTCTAATAGTTCTAGGGGGTGCATTGTTGTTTAGTATGTCTAGGAAGGTAGTGTTGAATGTGCTTACTGCATCTTCTAGTGGTAGCTGTTTTAGTGAATCCCGGTTGCAACTATTTAGTGCAGAGATTAAACTGTTTGGGTTGATTTTTTTTTTGTTTCTAATTAGCTGAAAGGTGGTCTGAATGAACTGGTGAGTACATGTCAAAAGAAGAAAGGTTGGGTGATGTTCACTTAGGCTATCAAGGAGACAGTCTGTTCCAGATGCTAGGGAGAGGTAGCTAACCAAAATCCAGTCAAGGATTGACTGTCGTTTAGAAGATTTGTCAGTCCTTGTAGGGGATGTGATTAGCTGGGTGAACCAGTGGAGGTTTATTTGGTCTGTCAGGTGTTGTGAGGAACAGTTAAGCCAACCAATATTGAAGTCACCCAACAGGATTGTTTCTTGTGGTAGGGACGTGGAGATCCAAAGAAGTACATTTTCTAAGGTGGGAATATTTCTGCTTCGTGGATCATAACCTCCTATGATGTTAATGTGATTTTTGGGGTTAATTTTTAACTTGGCAAATAAAAGTTCAGAATTGTCAAAGTCAGGGGTATATATATATATATATATATATATATATATATATATATATATATATATATATATATATATCTAAGTGATCAAATATTAGGTAATTTTTTGAAGAGGATTGCTACTCCTCCACCCTTTCTTGTTAACCTCTCCTAACACAGAATATTATATCCAGGAGCTGTTATTTCATTGTTGCTATTGCTGGGTTTTAGCCATGTTTCGGTTAATATTACTATATCTGGGGAGTATAGAGATAGTTAGGCATGCAGGTTGTGAATTTTATTTTCAATACTCCTTGCATTCATGTTAAGGAAGAGTAGGGATTACTTGTTTTTGGTGTAATGGTCCTATGTTGATTGAGTTTAAGCTGCTTGCTATGTCATGTGTGGCATGGGACCTTTGTATATCAAGATGATTTGTATAGATATTTGTGCTAAAAATGTATTTGTGAGCTTTGCTTGTGTTAATTGCATTAAAATGTATCAACAGTGCACCCTGCTGAAATGAAAAGAAATGTACCTATATTATGGTATCTGCATTAAATGTATATGTTTTAATACAGGACACTGGCACAGCAATGGTTAACCAGCTGGCTTATTTTAAGAAAAATAAGGGAAATGTAAATGAGCTGTTAAGTCATTGAGTGTCACCCCACAGTGCTGAGTAGGACCGGAGCTGATGGGTCTGGGACAGAGCTTTTGTTCATTACTTCAGTGAGAACAAGGATGTCCTCTAGGTGCTGCCATAAAAGCTCTAAATGTGGACTGTAGCAGTCTCCTAAAGTCCTGTCTCAAACTTCAAAAGGAGATATTGTGGGAACCTAGAGTCAGTTGACCAGATGAGGTCATTCTGCAAGTCATATTGCATATTATATTTTACAGGCAGTAATTTTAGAGGATAGAGTATTCTGTTTTTGGAGCCTGACTAGAAAGACTACTCATGTATTTCATCTTGCCCTGCCTAAGTAAGTTATTAGGGAATAGTAAAATCCTTCTAGATTCAGTCAGGAATGTAGTGAAGCTTAGTTTAGAGATTGTTTTTCTTTATTTGTATTTGTACGTGTCTGTCCTTCAATGTTTTTTTCAATATTTCCTGTGTTCTGATCTCTGTGTAATTTACTGTGAATATATATTCAGTATTGTCATACATTTTTATTTATTATTAAATATATTTAATAATTTTATCATGGCTGGTTCTTGTAGAGAGTATCTAAACTTTGAGAGTACATATATTTATTTGGTGACACTGTGTGCACCACTCCAGAAGGCCTGGCCATCTTGGTGAACTATTACCATTTGTATTAGTGTTAATATTACACAGTATAATTGGACACCCTTTGTTAAGGGCCTTAGACTAGCTGATTATAGGGTGTCTAGTGGCAGATAATCTAACTTATAGTCTGGGCAGAAGGGGGCATAGCTAGTAAACCTGTGCCAGTCTTTCCCAGGGGTATTCTGTGTGTGTGTGTGTGTGTGTGTGTGTGTGTGTGTGTGTGTGTGTGTGTGTGTGTGTGTGTGTGAAAATTAAATTTTAAAGAGTGTGTATGTTAGCTACTTGGAGCAGGGCCATTAAGCACTGGATTTACAGAGAGGGTGCTGGAGGACTTGGCTTGGACACTTGACTGAAGACCTAATCCTATAGCTGTACCAGTGGGGAGTCTTACTGGGGATCTGGAGGGAGACAAATATAGAGACATCGAGATACCAAGCTGAGTGTGTTCCCTGTGTGCTGTTAAGGGAAATTGTACTTGATGCAGAGAAGTCTGCATCTGCAAATACTGAGCATATCCATTTGTATTCTAAATGCACGTCTCTCTCCAGTGTCAGTGGTGAGGATTCAGGCTCTTTGATTACTGGCCCAGCCTGAGAACAACAGAAAGTGGAGCCCATCACATATTGTCAGCAGTGGTGGGCATCACATTTTATTGGTGTGACAAAATACAAAGTGAAATTATAAATGAGGTTAAGAGTTAATGTCACTGCAGTTCAACTTGGCTTGCTACTTCTGGCATACTGCACTGCCTTTTGGTGGGTGCCTCATAAACTTTCAAAGGCCAAAGTTATAGTGCATATCTCTCAACTGTACAGATTTTCACAGAATTTTGAGTGTTTTGACTCGTATGTTTGGTCTATTTCTCATAAAAATATGTTTTTCTTGCAAATCATTTGTAACTCATTGAGGGTTGAAGTCAGAAAATAATGACAGACATTTGAGTTCTAGACTTCATACCCTTCAGAAAAATCCTGGTAATGCAAACTGTGTTACTCTATCAACTTTCTAAGTCTATAAGTGCAGTATTTAAAAAAATGTCCCTATTTTTGGTCCTTTGTCCCCCCCACCCCATTCTTTATGTCTTTGTCCAGATTTCTTACTCTAAGATGTTGAGAGGTATGTCACAGCGACCGGAACTGCCAGAGTGAATGTGTTTGAATATAAACAGTCTAAAGCTGTGGTCTCTTACAGTACTCTCCCTACTCTAACGTACAGTGGTCTTAGATTTGTCACGCTCTCTCTTGTTTTTTTTTTCTTTTTCTTTTTTACCCTCATTGTTAACTTTTATTGCAAACACATTTAAGAATGTTTTAACAATATACTAGGTAATATGCATGCATGGTGCCTTTTTCACATTAGTCTACAATGATGGACACCTACTCTAAACTGTAACTCTCTGAACCAAATTTAATACAATAGCAGGTAGCTCAAAACCATTTATCACCGTTCCCTATGCTTGTAAGCAATGAGTCTTAACTGCTAACCTATCCAGTCAGGCACCATCCAACGGGTACACACTGATTACTCATACTTTAGGTAAATCCTTTAAAATAAAATTTCAGCACCCTAAACAACTATTAAGTTGAACATTTGAAAAAAGGGCTAAACTAAACAAATCTAACATCAAAGTTAAAGCATGAAATATAAATGAAACAGTTATATGATATCTTTGTTATCAAGTCATAGAAAAAACTCATTTATTTATTCTGTCAGGACTCAATGCATTAGGTTTTGCACTTCTGGCAGAAATCCCTTCAAGGCTGATGCATTTGTTTTGAAGACAGTAGCTGTATTTATTTAATGTCTAGTTTGTATATTTAATTTCTTGATATTTTATTTGACTATTTGTTATCTTATTTTTGTTGAATGTCTCATTTTGCACAGCTCCATGACATAGCAGGACACATCACTGACTATGACACAGATGTTGTAAAATGCAAAACATATTGTCTTAGAAAACCATACAGATAATGTTTATTTTTCATAATACACAAACTTTTGAACAATGTGCTTTTTTGAAGTATATAATCACACTTGAAAAAGCATGCTAAATGAATGTCTGTGTGCCAGGCATGCAGACATAAAAAGGCAAAATGAAAAAGGAGGGTTGTGCAGAATGCTCTGAAATTGTATACAGAATACGTTATGGAATGGGTAAATAATGTACATTTTTGAAATTCTCAGAAGAATCCAGTGACCTACAGACACATTCAATTCAGATATCATTCAGATAATGCTCTACCTTCAGCTGGATGCACACACACACACACACACACACACACACACACACACACACACACACACACACACACACACACACACACATACACACACACACACACACACACACACACACACACGCACACACGCACACACGCACACACGCACACACACACACACACACACACACACATACACTGTTTATTTGTTCATCTTTGTGCGGTGCACTCATTCATGTGACCCTTTTTCAGACATGGCTAAGGATCAGTATCTGGTTAAGTGACTTGATCAGAGTCACACAATAGGCAAACAGAGGATAAGAGAATCAGACTGTGGACTATAAGGAACACATAGCATTAATCCTCTGCACTTAGAGACACTATATGACAGAGCTCACTAGAGACCAGGATACAGACTTAATGTTTACCTGCATGCTCTCTGCTTAAAAACATCATATTACTGGGGAGGTAAATTAAGACATTTATTAAGTACAATCCATCCCACCTTCTTCTATCTAGACCTTACCAATTCTGAATGGTAACTCATTCTAAAGTAAAGGAATGCCACGCTGCATAGAGACATTTTGTTAATATTTTGCTACCAGTTCAATTAAAATTCTATGCCCAACCTGGCTAATTTATGTTAGTACCCCCTCCATCAGCATGAGACTGTAGATTAATTCACAGTGTTTATTTAGAAATGTAACACTGTTTTGGCAAAGTGCAAGAGAAGCAGCCTATCCTCAGGCTGTGAACTGTTTGTTGAGAAGAGGAATAAAACTTCTAAAATAATAGAAATATTTTGACAACATACCACATAAAATCAGAGAACTGTATTTAACAATTCAAAGGCCTTCTGTGACAACTGTGCCCTGGCCCAGCAATCAAGGGGCCTCAATCCTCACCACTAACACCAGGGAGGTTGTCTCCTAGAAGAGGAAAGGATAACTAATACACACAGTAAAGTACAACTTCCTTTAAGTGCACACAGAGATCACAGTGAGTCTGGGGCTGGTTGCTCCCTTGCTTGCCAGGTCCGTAATAAGACCCCCATTGGCATAGCTATAGTGTCCAGGTCTCAGCCTAGCTGGGCAAGCTAAAACCTCCAGTACCCTCTCTATCCAACCAGTGCTTTGTGTCCTTGCCCAAGTAGCTGGCACAACATAGACACACTTAGAGAAGAAGTTATACAACCACACAGACCCTACTGGGAAAAGGCTGGCACAGGTTCTCCAGCTGTGCTCCTATTACCCAGACCATACCGTAGTAATTCCTGCCACCACCCAGCTAATAATTATCAGCTACTAAAAGGCCCTTAAAAAGGTGTCCAATTATTACTGTGCAATATTATAATCCAATGGTAGTATGACTATTCAGTCTAAGGCTTATTTTAGAGTGGCCTATTACAATGAATTCTATAAATATGCAATGTATTCTAGAGCCTACTTCTCTATACAAATTAGCCACCAGTAAAGGTTTTTAAAATATTTAATAATAAATAATTAAAACACAAGACAATACTACTACACCACAGAGATATCTAAGAGTTCAGAGATCATACAGAAACTTAAAATAATATAGTAGGACAGGTCTGATGTCAAAGAAAAACACTTAATCTAACTTTCTAATCATTAGCTAATCTTAAGAGAAAACACAGTGCTATAATCCTACTTACACACATAAACCATAAGCAGTGCTGGGTTAGATATCTAAGATCAAAATGCTTTTTAGTCTCTCACTTAATAGTTTTTAAACACTAACCAACAGCTCTCTAAGGTCCTCCCAAATTACATCATTTTTTGACACTTAGTCTGGAGTTCCCAGGCCACAATCTGCATTATTTAGCAAGCTAACACCTGCTCAGGAGAATACAACAATAAAAGGCATTTCACATATACACTCTAGCAGAAACCAGACCAATAAAGCAACTTCCACATGTAAATTTGTCCCTTAACTTTATCCTTAAAACAATGGGCCTGAAACCTTCATCCAGACTCACTGGAGCCAGCTTGTAAACATCAAAGAGATTCATAAACTCATTTCAGATTAAAACAAATTTGAAATGCTTGGCTTGGTTTTCCTTACAGCAGATGGCAATGCTGCAACAATCTTGAAGTTCACATTTTACAGTGTTTTCTTTCATTTAACAACACAAGCCTGTATTTTACATTTATTTATACAATTGATAGAATTATGTATCAAATTCTATTTGACTAGGCTGGTAGCGTTTGCCCATCTTCCTCCAATCTTCACATCTCTTCCCCCCTCCCCTGAGGAACTCAAGCAAGTTTTTCATGTGCCCCTTGAGAAACATCTTTTGAGAGTGTAAGGTCTATCTGGGGGTACCTCACCCCATTCCCTATCTTGAGAGCCCCATCTGCATTGGCATTGCTACTCCCACTGCGGTGCTGCACTGACATATCATATGCTTGCAACCCCAGGCTCCATCTTAGCAACTTGGCATTTTGCTGACTGGCTCTGTTTAACCTTGTTATAGGGTTGTGATCTGTCATCACAGTGAATTTTCTTCCATACAGATAAGGCTGAAGTTTTTGTAGTGCCCACACTATGGCTAAACATTCATTTTCTACTGCTGCATAACATTCCTCCTTGGGTTGAAGCCTATGACTGAGATATACCACTGGGAGCTCTTCTCCCTCTGAAGAAATCTGGCTAAGTACAGCCCCCACCCCATAGTTTGAAGCATCCACCTACACAACAAATTCTTTGCTATAGTCTGAACTGGCCAACACAGGGGGTCCTCCCAAAGCTTCCTTAAGCTTCTGAAATGCCTGCTTACATGCTGGGGTCCACACTACTTATCTGGCCTGTTATTCCTTGTCAGGTCTGTGAGGGGAGCAGCTATGGTACTATAATTGGGAACAAACTTTCTGTAGTACCCTGCTGTCCCTAAGAATGCCCTTACCTGCTTTTTGGTAACAGGTGCAGGCCATGCCTGAATGGCTTCCACTTTGGCAGGTTTTGGCCTTATCTTACCACTCCCCACTCTATGTCCTAGATGGGGGACTTCTGCCATACCCACCTGACATTTGCACAGCTTAATGGTCAACCCTGCCTTCTGTAATCTGCCAGCACCTCCCTGACATGCTGAAGGTACTCTTGCCAGGAATGGCTGTAGATGGCAATATCATCTAGGTAAGCAAGGACAAACCCTCCTGCTCCTGCTAGGATATTATCCACCAGCCTCTGGAAAGTCACTGGGGCATTCTTCATCTCAAAAGGCATCATTGTGAGCTCATACAAGCCAAAATGAGTCACAAAGGCTGACTTCTCTCTAGCATTGGGAGTCAAGGGCACCTGCCAATAACCCTTGGTAAGATCAATAGTTGTAAGATACCTAGCCCCACCCAGCTGCTTTAGGGCTTATCTGTCCTAGGCATGGGGGTAAGCATCTGCCTCTGTGTGACTATTTAATTTCCTGTAATCTACACAGGACCTGGTGCTGCCATCCTTCTTTGGCACCAGTACCACTGGGGAGGCCCATGGACTGTTGGACTCCTGAATCACTCCTAGTTTCCTCCTGTACCTCTTCCCTCAGAGTCTGTTTGACACTCTCAGGCACCCTATAAGGGGCCTGCCTGATAGGCCTTTGGGGTACTGTATCCACCAGGTGCTGCACCAGGTGGGTGCTCCCTGGTTTCCTGGTGAACATGCCCCCAAACTCCTGCAACACTGCTTGGATTTCTTGAACCTGGGTAGGAGATTGTTGCTAGGACATTGCTATCCCTTCCACCAAGGTGTCAGCCCGAGCCTCACTGAGGAGATTAGTCACAAGATCTCTCTCAGACTTCTCCTGCAATCCATTGCAAATGCTCAGCACAAGGGCCTCCCTATCATGGTAAAGTTTCATCATGTTAACATGGTACAATCTGTGCCCCTGCCTTCTGCCTAGCAGTTCCACCATGTAGTTAACATCACTTACCTTTCTTACCACCTTGTAGGGTCCCTCCCAAGCTGCTTGCAACTTGTTGTGTCTGACAGGAATGAGAACCATCACCTGCTGTCCTACAGCATACTCTCTAGCTCGAGCATTCCTGTCATACCACACATTTTTCTGTTGTTGGGCTTCTGCCAGGTTCTCCTGGGCCAGGCCCATGAGTTCTCTGAGCCTTGTCCTGAGGTTCAGGACATATGCCACAACAGACTCCTTGTGAGACTCACACTCACCTTCCCACTCATCTCAAATTAAATCTAGAGGTCCCCTCACCATGTGCCCATACAGTAACTGAAAGGGTGAAAAAACTGTGGATTCCAAGGGAACCCCTCTGTAAGCAAACAACAGATGGGGTAAATATTTGTCCCACTCCCACTTAAACTGATCTGCAAATTCCCGTAGCATGGACTTGATTGTAGAGTTTAACCTCTCAACAAGACCATTAGTCTGGATATGGTAGGGGATGGTCTTCATGTGCTTCACCCCACAGGACTTCCACAGACAAGCCAACAGGTCTGACATAAAATTGGCACCTCTGTCAGACAGTATTTCCTTTGGAAAACCTACCTTGCTGAAAACCTCTAGCAAAGCATTCACCACCTTCTCGGCCTCAATGGAGGACAAAGCCACTGCCTCAGGGTATCGTGTAGCATAATCTACAATCACTAGGATATACATTTTCCCTGGGAAACTTGGGGTACTCAGAGGACCCACAATATCTATAGCTACCCTCTGAAATGGCTCCTCAATCACAGGCAAAGGCATCAAAGGAGCTCTCACCTTGTGTCCTGCCTTGCCTGCCTTTTGTCACTGCTCACAGGTCCTGCAGTACCTTGTTACATCTCTGGAAATTCCAGGCCAATAGATGTTTTGCATAATACACCCCTTTGTACATTTTATGCCCATATGACCTGCAAAGGGAATATCATGGGCTATGGCTAGAAGCACCAGACGGTGAGATCTAGGCACTACCAACTGCTGTACTCCCTCACCTTCTAGCCCTCCCTTAGGGGTCCACTCTCTGTACAGTAACCCTTTGTTCTAGTATACAGATTCCCCCTTCCCTTGAGAATCAGGTGCCTCCCTAGCTACCTGCCTCAGGCCTTGCAATGTAGTAGTTCCCAGTCCACAAACTGCATTATTTAGCAAGCTATCACCTGCTCAGGAGACTACAACAATGAAAGACATTTCACATATACACTCTAGCAGAAACTAGAGAAATAAAGCACCTTCCATATGTAAATTCTGGCCCTTAACTTTAACCTTAAAACAATGGGCCTGAAACCTTCATCCAGACTCACTGGAGCTGACTTGTAAACATCAAAGAGATGCATAAGATCTTTTCAGCTTCAAAAGACACATTTGAAATGCTTGGCTTGGTTTTCCTTACAGCAGATGGCAATGTTGCAACAATCTTGAAGTTCACATTTTACAGTGTTTTCTTTCATTTAAAAACACAAGCCTGTATTTTACATTTGTTTATACAATTGATAAAATTATGTATCAAATTCTATTTGACTAGGCTGGCAGCCTTCACCCATCTTCCTCCAATCTTCACACCTTCTATAAAGCAAAACAAAACCAAACAAAATAAACAAAAACACAACAACATTAATACTGCTAGATTCAAGTCATAACATTCTTACTTTCCTTCATGAAGGCAACAATTTAACAAACTCCACATTTGCTTCAACTACAGTCTTAATTTCCCAAATGGGCAGGGTCATCCTTTTTTAAATGCATACATATCACCTGCTTTAAATGTAACAGGTCAAATTTTTTTTTTCTGTCTTACAGCTTTTTCATACTAAACACACTTCAAAGCACAAATAAGTTCCTTTAAAGTGTCCTCGGTCAAGACAGACTAGGAGCTTTTGGCCTAGTTCCAAAATTTCTGCAGGTTTGTAACACTTTTATCTCAGAATCTCTGATTCCCATTTTCAACATCTTTCTTTGTGTCCTTCAGTATGTGTTGAGATTAATTAAAAAAAAATAGCATTTCTTCCTTTCCTACCATGCCAGATTTTAACCTCCATGGATTTTCTGAATTATCCCTGCTTCTCCTTTCTATTCTAAACTAATGGAAACAACTCTGAATGACACATCACGTTTGTATGAGACTAAGCACTCCAGTATGACCCTCATTATGGGTTTCAGAAGGACAGCAGCACAACAAATAACCTGCTGAGCATCACTAATGACACGTTTAGGGCTATGGACAAAGAAGTGATCCCAAGAGCTGTGGCTCTGAATTCCACTATAGCTTCTGACTCAGTTTCCCCTCATCTTCTATGATGTTTTTTGTCTGGCCTTTAATTGCTATATACTGCAATAGTATGCAAGCTATTTCAGAAAACAGTCAAGTTTGTAACTAAAAATGAGTAATTGCAGTTAGTCATTTAATTAATTAACTAAATAACTTGTAATTAAATGTAACTGAGAAAAAAGTTATTATTCACAGTTTGAGAAGCAAGTACGATGGATCTGACTCCTTTCTGGTACTGCCTAATGCAGCAAAATGGCATTGTAATAAGGACTTTAAAGGAATGTCTTATTCACTTATTGACAGTTGATTACCAGGAATGTCCGACTGGGTAGAAACCCATTTTCAGCAGAGACCTGGGAGAAATGCTCCAAATTAGTACAAAACAGTTTAAGAAAAATAATTACATAATCTTCAAAAATAAAACAAAAAGCATCTGCAGTTTAAATAATTATAGCAGATTAGACATAACATAAAAACATTGTTTAAGAATAGATACAAGGTATATGACAGTCATTTAATATTTAGAGAAATTTAGACAGTTTGTAGAGAAATTAAAGGTAAGGTAGTCTAATACAAACAGGAATTGCAAAATGAAGTGCTGGAAAAACAGACTTATGGTATATTTAAAGAGAAAGTCAGGGCATTTAAGGGCATTAAATAGTAGTAAGGAAGTAAATGAAAATGGGAGAGTAAGGAGGTATAAGGAATGAAAGTGTACTTGTTCACATTTAGGGATATAGTTTATCCTGATTTTGAGCAAGAACAGAGACCGATTTTAGTTAGGCTATGGCTATGGTGTTATATGCTTCCCTTCAGATATGAAAAAATGTACCGATGTATACAACTGATCCTTATTTATTTTTTATAGACACTGGGGGCTGCAGTGTGTGTCATGCTGGACAAACAGACATCAAAGTGTCACATCTCGTGCTCTGCTTTGCCCTTTCAGAATGGCTATCCAGCATATAGCCTGCATTGTTAATCTGTCTACAGCCTGCTTTAAAGTCCAGACAAGTATACATTGTTGTTGTTTGTTTTTTCGGCTTTTCCCGGTTAGGGGTCACCACAGCGTTACTCCGGTCCGCTAATGATTGGCAGTAGATTTTTTATGGCGCTGAGTTGCCAGCCCGACGCCCAACTTTCATCAAAGTTCTGCATTGCCCTTTCAGCATGACTATTCTGCTTGTTGTCCATAGTGTTGGTCTTCCCACTGCTTGTGTTAAGCTCTACTACTGCCCATCAGTAGATATTTATACCGATATAATTATTAAAATGGTTAATGCAGACATTTATACCGATGTAATTATTAAAATGGTTAATGCTGTAATTGCCCTGGCAACTAAACATTTACTTTATTGATGCATAAAAGCTACACAGGTGAGCAAATTCTGACGCAGTAGGCCCAAACCTTTCATTCTGTGTGACATCTCTCTTCTGGTTCATAATTGCTATATACTGCAGTTGTTAGCAGAGCTAATCTACCAATATAACCTTCAGTCCCCCTGTCCCGTATGTTGTCCTCTTTAATCTCTCATCCTCTCATTTCCCAGTCCAAACTGCACCAGGCTGCAGTAGTTCCTGCCTTCTTTTAACATTGCAGTGTATATTTTTCATATATTTTGCTGAGTTTTATACTTTCTGCCTTTGTCACCTTACTTTCTTCACCACCATGTTTTCCAGAGTATTTTAATAGTGTGCACGCTCAGTCTGATTGATTTCTGCTCATCCTTGAAGTATAGTTGCTGAATGAATATTCATTTTTTTCCACTTTTAATCTACCTCATTAATATGTCAAACCAATTATGTCTCTGTGTTGGCATCACAATGTTAATTATACTCTGTGTTTTAGTATATGTCTGCTGTTCTCCCCCTTTGAAATCAATGCAGGATTTTTATATACACTGTAGCAAACAATCCCTGTATATTATTCTGAGACTAACCATGTAGTCATACAATAATGCACATTTGTTGATTTCAATTTCTTCTACTTTTATACTGTTATTGCCATGGTCATCAGTCCCGCCTTTATTGTTAATAAAAATGGGCTTTTGTTAATAATTATGTGTATATGCATGCGTATCTATATCTATGTATATAAATCACATTATCTCTCTCTCTAGATACACACACACACACAGACACACACACACACACACACACACACACACACACACACACACACACACACACACACACACACACACACACACACATACAGACACACACACACATATATATATATATATATATATATATATATATATATATATATATATATATATATATATATATATATATATATATATATATGTGTGTGGACAATTTTTTCTTTGTTGGTATGAGAATGCTGTAATACAAGGAATGGGAATTGCAGGTCAGGGAGTGCTGGAGTGCTTTTCCCAAATGAAAAACAATATGTCATGATTTGAAAGATTCAAGTTTATGTTTTACAGCATGCATATTGAACTGTGGGCATATTTTGAATCCAATCAGTTTTTCTCAATAATCAGTGCTGCAATGTTTTGCAGCATAGCTTTACATACTCACACATTTTATAAACATATATACATATATATATATATATATATATATATATATATATATATATATATATATATATATATATATATATATATATATATATATATATATATATATATATATATATATATTTATACATACACACACACACACACACACACACACACACACACACACACACACACACACACACACATATGGTAACATATTTCATTGAACATTTGTAATAGTGAAGTATGTAATGCCAGTGGAATGATCATGTAATTGCTTCTGCTGTCAATACTTCGTGGGATGTGGTGGAACTGAGGAAGTAGGAATTTGAACTTACCCTGCTGTTTTGTGATCTTGCACACATAATTAGCAGGGCTTTAGAAGGGTACATCTTTCCTCCCTCAAACTTGCTGCAAAAACATGACTTGCTTTTTTATTTACAGTATTTTGTTTATTAAAGCAATTATATTACATGCTGCCTAAATTTTAGATAAGGTTTCACTTTTCCATTTCCATCTGTGTAGGCATGTATGCATTGTTTACTTGAACTTGTGCTCTTCTTTTTGATGCTTTATTTCTGTTACTGTTAGTGTGTCAGTGATAGCTGGTACGTCACTCTTTCTATATTCTTATTATTTCTAATTGCATTGTCTACTTTTAGAAAAAGCAACATTAAATTCATGCATCTCCTGTTCTGTATTGCCCTTTCAGGGTGGCCATCCAGCCTTTAGCGCATACAGTTGGTGTGCCTGCGGCCTGTGCTAAGCACTGGTACTGCCTATTAGTAAGTTTTTTGCTGATATAATTATTAATATGTCTGGTACTTTAATTGCTCTGCACCTAGGTTTGTGTTTTGTTAACATATAAGAGACTGCAGTGGTGTCATTGCTGCTGTCATATTATGCACTCTAACATAAACTATGCTCCTTCTTTTCCCACTTGTTATCTTCATTAATATTTGAAAGCTTAAACTGGGCCTACCAGCTGCTGTAGCAATTCTTGATTTCTGATAACATAGCATTTTTAAGCATTTTCTGAATGTTAAATACATATATTTTCTTTTTTCCTTATGTGCTTCACTTCCATGTTGCCTGGGCTTTTTCAGTAGTGTGTATGCTCAATCTGATTGACTCCCACTGATGCTGGAGGTGTTTCATTGTTTACCCTTCTCTTACCACCATTTCCCATCCACCCCATCCCCTCTTCACCATTATTCCTCATAACCAATCTCAAATCTCACCACCCTTTAAAGTTACATTTTAATAACATAGCACTCACTTTTTAACCACTACACTTTTTTGTTACCATCTATCTGTGTTTTCAAATTCTGCCTATGCCTAAATGTTAGATGGTAAAGCAGTCAGCAAGTCACATGTACTTCAATATCAAACCTCTACACCTATAAATAAGTTCTCAAAAACTTAAATTTCTAACAAAAAGATCTCCTTTCACTTAAGTATATTCCTCACATTACTGAGGATACATTATTCATAGGTTCATAGGTAGGTACTAGGCTATTGGCTTTAGGGCCCATATAAGCCTAGCCAAAAAGGTACCCTGGCTTTCGCCACCCAAGAAAATTATTTTCCTGTGCCCCTGTCAAGAAGAGCCACAGAAGTGATCCCCGTGGTGAATTTCCTATCTCCCATCCAATCATCAAGATTTTTCTTGAAAAGTGCTAATGAGGAGCTTTGTTTGATATAGATAGGTAATTTGTTCCAGAGTATGGGAAGTCTCTGGGACAGGAATCTATCCCTCCAGCATGTTCTGCTTATTGTGGTGACAAGGTTTAGGTCCCTAGAGCGTGTAGCTTGGAGGGATTGGGATTTCCTTAAGTGGAGCATGTCCAACAGCTATGGGTTTGACATAGCTTTGTATGTTAGGCACAGATCGCCCCTGAGTAGGCGATATGTGATGGAGTAAAGCTGGAGTTTTTTTGAGATGGTCTGCGTAGGGCATCTATTTGAGGCTGGTAATTCTCTTTGTAAGGTATTATTATATGAAAATCTCTGCAATTTCTCTGTAATAATCAAACCACAATTTTTTTCACCTGCAAACTATCACTCACCATTTAACACCTAGTTTGACCTTCTAGAATTACTCTCATACTGATTCCTTAGAGTGAACTTGCCTGTACATTTTGATCTACTGTTTCAAATCAAGTAATAATTATAATAACATCTATTTGTTAACCATGTGAGCCCATTGGACACACAGTGTCTTTTCAGGGGACACCCAGGAGCAATGTCTGGTTAAATGCTTTGCTCAAGATCACACAGTAGAAAAATGAAGACTGAGAGAATCAAACCCTGTACTACAGGAACTCAAGCTCACAAGCTTAACCTCTCCACCAACTGTCAAAGCAGTATAAGGATAGATATGGATCAAACTTTTAACAACTCCTCAACCAATGGTTCCCTACCTTATAATCATACACACACACACACACACACACACACACACACACACACACACACACACACACACACACACACACACACACACACACACACACACACACACACACACACACACACACACACACACACACACACACACAGCTGTTTTGTGACCTCAGCCCCTGTTTTCTGTATCATTTTCCTGGTTTCCTCAATTTTGTGCTGCATTTTTTGACCTCAGCCTTTCTTATTGTCCATATTTTGGAAGGCTCAGTACTTCTGCATGACATTGTTTAAGTCCAGAACCACAGTTCAAGAGAGATCACTTTATTTTTTACTATCTTAAGACTATTCCCATTTGGCAGCTTTACCACACCATCCTTGTTTAAAAATGGCCCACATGACTGGTGACAAATGTAATTATTATCTTTGACCATATTCCCTTGCATGAGTCCTGCTGCATCTAGCCACAGCCCTTTTCAGTCTAATTAATGCTATAAACCAAGTACAATCTGGGCCGGTGTTAACCTTTTGGGAGCCCTCAGCAAATGTCAAGTTGAGGGCCCCTAGCCACTTCCAGTACATGTATCATCCTGTCAATGCCACACCTCCTAAGAAACCTTTTAGTTTGTGCTTCAAACTTTTAGGAATAGTATGCAAAGACAGACCTGTAGCTACAACCTCTTACATTACACCAGGCCTATATACCACACTTTGTTGACCTGTCTAACAAAGGGACACTTACAGTTACTGGCATTTAGTTGCAACAGTGATACATTACAACAACTGTTTGTAAAGGTCTGAACTTAAATGAAGTGATGACTAGGCCTACTGTTTCAACACCTGCCTCCCCACACACACACACCCTCCAGTCCTGTCCTCTGCCCCCCCCCCCCATTTTGGGCTCCCCATACCATGCACATTACTTTTTTCTTACTTTTCTCACATTTTACCTTACTCTCAGCTTTTTCAGGAAGCCATAACTTTCTATATGCCTTGAAGCTCATTTTATTTTTTTTTCTTTTTACACAACCTTTTCCTCCAATAATGGCTTGAACAGAAATTATGATTAAGGAAAGAAATTCACTGTTGCTGTTCAGCTTTAGTTTTCCTTGTATCCTTTCAGCACACCTTTGCTGACCAAGACAGCTCAGTAATAACCATTTAGGAAATAACTCAGTTAAGCTGGTGCCCCCAAAGCTGTAGTTGTTATATATGTGCCCCGGGATGCATTTTAGAGCATTTTCTCAGCATTTTACTCCAATGGTGGTCTAAACAAAAATCATGAAAAAGAAAAGAATTTCAGTCTAATTTTTTTCTTTCAAGGAAGACATAAGTTGTGCCCAAGGCTTAATGTTCAAAGCTGACAAAATAGTGCCTCACAATAAACTAACAAGCCAATTGTGGGAATACATAGGCCTTATCTGGAAATACTACCTGCCTCCCTAACTCCCACAAAAGACAATCAGTGCCTATGCATCCCTCTGATGTTAGACTGGGATGAAAGCAGAGATTTAAATTGCCTTAGCCATATATTTCAAGTGACTGCTGATATACATATACATAGCATGCTTCCTCACCCCCAAACCTCAAAGTCAGCCCCATGTATATGTGCCTGATGTGTGATTGTGAGAATAATTTCAGTTATATAGTCTAATTTGTTGCTCCTAGACAGTACACCACCCCTACACAAGCTATAGTAACCTTCTTTTTTACACCTCTGAGATATCTGAGAAAAGCAAATAAACAATGACCTCACTGTCCTCAGCTCAAACATAAGCTATAATGACTTCATGTGCACACCTCTAAGGTTTGAATGCGATGAAAATTAAAGTTGTAATAATCACACAATCCCCAGCCCCCCATAACCTACAGCAGCTTTCTGTACACACACATCTTAGCAGGGCTGGTTTTAGAATGGGTGTGGTTGAAACCAGAGGCTATTATCAGCTTTATCCTAAAAGGGTCATATCTCAGCACTCTTCAAGTTAAACAGCTCAATCAGAAAACTGATACATTTTTTGTCCTCATTTTTCTTCAACCAGCAATGGCTTTTGTGGGAGTCCCCATGGAGTCAAGGATGATTAAGGGAGCCCCCAGTAGTCATTTATACAGTCTGGTGAGTGAGGACCACCAGACTCTAAGAAGATCTAAGTGCCTGAATGTTCTGTGATATATTTTTTGTCTTATTTTTGAAATATAATTACTTGTTAGGTACATTTTTTACTGATACCCAGAAGAATAATGTCTGTGCGCTGGCATTATTGGGTGTGTGCACAACTAAAAATCAGTGATATTTTACACACACACACACACACACACACACACACACACACACACACACACACACACATGCACACACACACACACACACACACACACACAAACATACACACAACACACACATACACGCACACACACACGCACACACAATAAGCCATTGCAGTATTCGTTTTGTACTTATTTCAGCAAATAGCAATACATTGTGCAACACTGGTACTGCCACACCAGATCTGTAATTCCTGTCTAACAACTGTCAATAGCAGCAGGGGTAAGTCACTTATTTACCTCATTGGGCAGTAATGCATACCTGCCATTGTCCCTGATTTCACAGACCTTCCCTGATTTTGTTCATAAATTTGCTTTCTCCTTTGTAAAAAGTTTGATTTGTTAGTAAATCATTCAAGATTATAAACAGTCAATCAATCCAGACATCTGAGTTTTACACTTATTGTCCAAAAATACGTGTTGATGCAAAAGGTGTTATTTGATTAACTTTTTGAGCAAATTAGGGTACTATTTAAAATGGAGTTCTGATTCTGAGCCATTATTTTATTATTTTTGAGATTGCACTGAATTCTTAAGGAAAGGAATTGAGAGTTATAGTATCTGGTGCTCTGCTTTTATTCATAAAACTCCGTGAAAGAGAAAACTATCCCGGATGATCGGAAGTATCAGCTCTTCTTAAAATCAAAATTTGCACTGAGATAAGTCACTCTGGTCTGCTGATCTCTCTAGTGCGTACCTTGCTCATGTTCATTAGCAACTTCATTCTAACAGGGTCATATAATAGCCCTGTTCAGGTTAAAGAGCATAGTTAGGAAATTAATACATTCTTCTTCCTCATTTTCCCCAGCCAGCGGCAGCTTTTGTGGGGCCCCCACACAGTCAAGGATGATTAAGGAGGGCCCCCTGCAGCCACGGGTATAGTAGGGATTAAAGCTGGATATGAAGTTAGTTTTAGTGGAGAACATGTCCAACAGCAGGATTTAACTAAGCCAGGGGCACCATGTCAGTGACTGCTAGGATGTTGTAGTTGTATTGGCTGACCCATGCTTGACAAAACACTGTTACTACAACCAGAAATATCTTTGAATTTTAAAGGAGATATAAATAAGAGTTATTATCTGTCATGTGGTTTATTACATATTCAAGAATGCTGTAGTAGCTTTTGTTGGTTTGACAGACACATTACAAAATATCAGGATAAGACAATTTCCTGTTGTTGAGGCCCCCCTGGGAACAGGGGGCTCCCAGCAACTGCAGGGTTCACTGGTGCCTAAAGCTGGCTATGAGCACAATTATTTACTACCATAAAAAGTCTAAGATGCATACATCTCAGTCACCTTTCCAACAATCTAAAAAGGCCTTCTAATTCATATATACTCCTTACTGAAATCTAAAACACCTGCTGATCTTATCTTTACTATTATCAGTCTGTGACGGAAACACAATCAGCCCACTGCCTTAGCAGTCTGTCTCCTGCCATTCCACCATGATTGCTTTTTCTTATACACTGGATGTATTTATAAAACAGAACAAATAAGGATTAAAACATACACTTGAATGCTACGGTTCTGTGTAATAGATCTTATTTCAAGCATGGGTCAGGCAATACAACTACTACATCCTAGCAGTCACTAAAACCTGGCTATAATCCACATTCAAAACAAAGAAATAGCCAAGGCTCTGTATAGAAAGGACAACATTGACAGTACAGCTGGAGGCCTTCACATAACAGATAAAAAAAAAAACAAACAAAAAAAAAAAAAACTTACCACAGTGCTCCATTCATTTCAGCCGCAAACTAGTTTATGCATAGAAATATTAATTGCAATTAAAATGGCTGATTAGAAGCAGTTATTCATAGGTTCATGAAAAAATACTAACCTATTAGTCTGCAGACTATTACAAGTTTAGCCAATAGCCAGAGGGAGATCAAACCCAATACTTTGCATCTCTGAGGAGAAGACCTTCACCATTATGCCAACCTGTTCCAATTCTGGGGGGATAATTTCACTTTAGGAAAAAATATTCCACATATAATTTTAATACGTTGATTTACTTTCCTGTGTGAGAAAGTACATTTATGGTAGGAATATGTGTCATACTTACTGTTATCTGACTTTGCTGGACTTTTAAACTGGATGCACTTTTGTGGTTGACAGTTTCAAAGCTGATTATAAACATTCTAAACCATTTTTTTTTTGCTATGGAGAAATTGTGTTTAAATTACTTTTGGGGGCAGCTAAAGTGTATTAAAGTGCTTTTTACCATATTTTTATTTGGAAAAGTGAGTTGATACTACTTCTGAGTTTTTACTGGATTGTACTACTTAGTTTCCTTGAGAAAGAAACACACTTTTCAGCCAATGACAATGGGATACACAACTAGTCCCACGGTCTGTCTTTCCTCGAGCCACACAAAGAAAAAGTTAAATAAACAGCCTTTGCTACTACAGCAGGCTAGCAATTTGCCGCAGGTGCAGATGGGTGACTGTTGTGGATAAAGCTAGCTCCTATGACCACCAATCCTTTTTTCCCTGGATCCCTCTGGTGTTGCCATACAGCCACTATGGACTGGGGTTAACCACATACTCTCCAGCTGTTGCAGTCCCCTTACTGAGCAAGGGATAACCACATCTTTCAGTGTTGGGAGAAGGGGATGGGAAGGTGGCCTTATTTAAACTGAATGTTGTACCCATCCCTGGGGAACCTGTTGCTGCCATTAAAAAAATCCTGTTTGGCCTAACTTTCCTGTCAAAAGAAGCAAAAAAATTAAACCTATAGCTTCTCCTGCTCATTTCATTGGACAGGAGTAGTTTACTAAGCTAGGCTCAGGGTCTTGTACAGGGTATTGACCCTTCTTATCAGGTGGTATCTGGTAAGAGAAAAAGGGATTCCTCTTTTCCTGGAGAGATTCAACAAACTGAATCTGTAGGGGAATGCGATAGGATAGATATAGGTTTCTCTCTTCAGATGTTTGATTTAGACTCAGAGGAGAGCATGCTATCTGAATCTCACTGTCAAGAATTCACTTTCCCTGAGGCTATTACTAGAATGTTCGAGTGCTTTCTGTGGAAAAACACTGACCTTTCTCAGTTCCTCAGAAATACGTACTATAAAATGTTATAGCTGGAATTCACAGAAATTCCTTCCATCCCACCAGCGCTGCCACCATTGGAGGATGTGTTGGTCACAGCCAGCCTATGATTACCCTGACAACAGCGAGCTCCACCCATCACACCAGCACTGCCAGCATTGGAGGATGTGTTTGTTACAGCCAGCTTATGATTTCCCCTGACAGACAGCTTGCTCCACCTAAAAATGCAAATAGAACGCACAAAGATCTTCTGTCTTTCAAACTTCTGTGCATCCCTCCCAGCCCTGACCCAGCTAAGCTAGAGCTTTAGTTGATCCAGCTGCTGCCAAGCATTTTGTTAATTCTAATACTTCCTCTTCTGACAAGGATGGTAAAAGGAAAAAGTGATCTTTAGAATTTTGAATTTCAGTTTTGTATGTTAAAGTTTATTTTAATTGTGAAAGTGTGAGGCATCTGTATTGCTGTCATCATATTTGAGGCATGTTTTATTTGCAGTTCCTTACTGTGAGGAAAACTCTGCTTTGCATGGTTTAGTTTCTTCTATTTCTCAGGTTGCTACTCATTGTTAAAATTGAGTTTATGACTCTGTATATATTACATCCAGGGCTGTTGCCATTGGTACCATGTTGAAGAGCTTTGCCTGATTGTGCTCTCAGAACCTCTCAGAGGATGAAAAAAATGAGATTTTAAATTCACTTTTGGATATAGATTTAGTTTTTGGACCCTCTGCTCCAGAGTAATCATAAATGTGATGACAAGGGTAAGCTGATGCAGGGAATCTCTCAGATTTTTCAGTCCTCCTTCTCAAAACTTTGTAAAGGATTTTCTGTTCCCTCATCCAGTTTTGGCAAGGAAAGGAAAAACAAACAAACAAACAAACAAAAAAAAAACAGTTTCAGCAAAGTGCTGGCAAGCAAAATTTTAGGAAACAATGGCAGGCACTTCATATTTTTGGTTTTTTCCTCATAAAATGTGTGGCAAATCACTGAGGATTAAAGTCACTAAATAATTATAGATATTTAAGATTCTGTCTTCATATTCTTCAGAAAATGCATGCTAATGCGAAACCTGTTATTCTAATGACTTTCTAAGTTTATAAGTGCAAATAAAATCTGCCCCTATATTTGGGCCTTTGTCCCCCCATTATTTTTGATTATGCCCAGAGTTCTAGTGCTAACAAGTTAAGAGGTGTGATGACAGGGAACTTCCAAAAAGAAAGAAGGAACCCCCAAAACAAAGGATAGTCAAATAAGTCAGAATTACTATGTGAGGGACCTTGTCTTCCCTCACACCTTGGCAATCCCTTATCCCTTCAAAAAAGTCTGAATCTTCATTTCTCTATTTGGCAACTTATTGCTTCAGACAAAATAGTTCTGAGACTGATTCAACAGAGTTACAGATAGCAGTGGGAAGAAATCCCCCCTTTTCAGGGAGGTTGTAGCCTGCTATAGGTCCCCGATCATGACCCAAGAACTCACACTCCATGTTCCTAAGCACCCTGGAGAATATTAGGGTTCAACCTAACACTTTCATACTGGGCAACTTCAACTACCACTCTATTAATTGGGGAAAACTACTCATGTACCAATATACTTGCCCAACGTTTCCTGGAATTCATAAATTCCAATGCCCTGGACCAGCTCGTTCTTACCCCCACTAGAGGTAGCAACATCCTTGACCTGGTCATTACTAACATGGGCGATTGCTGCGCTACACCAATAGTCAACTCCTCCCTGGTTAGATCCGACCACAAACTAATCACCCTGGAAATCAACATCCCTACCCCCACCCCCGCAAAGGCTCCTAAAAACAGAGGTGGCTAACTTCACGGCACCCATACAAATGGAGAATAGTTGCATGACCGCCGAATCATACTCCAATGCACTGTATGAAGATGTAAACAAATGCATGGATCTAGCCATACCCAATAGAACCAAGATGCTCTCCTCCAAAAAAAGGAAGCCAATCTGGTGGTCCCCTGCCATAAACAAACTCTACAACAGAAAGAGGAAACTGATGCGGAATAAGGTGAAGTCCCAAGACTGGAAAAACTCCCTTATCAGCCTCAACAAAAAGTTGAGATCCCTCATCAAATCCTCTAAAGCTAGCTATGAAAACAGAATTGCAGTAGATAGTAAAGACAACCACAAGGCCTTCTACAGTTATGTAATGAATCTGATCGGCAATACCCAGATTTGCTCTGAGGTACTGCACAATGGCACCTCCTATACCATGCCAACAGATATTGCCAATTTACTGGCCGACAGATTCAGTGCCAACTTTA
The DNA here is from genome assembly GCF_019279795.1 of Protopterus annectens. Taxonomy (NCBI): domain Eukaryota; kingdom Metazoa; phylum Chordata; order Ceratodontiformes; family Protopteridae; genus Protopterus; species Protopterus annectens. The sequence goes on from NC_056737.1 coordinate 1,859,643,825, forward strand.
CCCCTCTCTCACTCACCGAAGGACCAAACACAATACCAGAAGATTGACAGGCACCCAATATTACTGCTGTACAGGTTAAAAGAGCACTGTCTAAGGCCAATAATGCAGCTTCTATGTTACCTGACAATATCCCTGGCTGTGTTCTACATAAACTACAGAGTGAACTGGCATCTCACCTGTGTGCCCTGTTCAATCACAGCCTCACCTCAGGCTTTGTCCCTACCGAATGGCGCACTGCTACAGTCATCCCTCTAGGTGGGATGCAAACTGGCTCACAGATAGAACCCGCAGTGTGAAAGTAGCTGACTCCAAGTCAGACTGTTGACCAGCCACGAGTGGAGTCTCACAGGGTTCGGTCCTGGGACCTCTCCTATATGGTATCTACTTCTCTGAAGTCCAGGCCAAGGGACTCTGGCTGACAAAGTTCACAGACGATTGCAAGTTGGGAGCTATTATTAACCCACAAGTGATGTTGACATCGTACAGAAAGGCCTCATTGAGACCAACAACAGCTGTCAGATCCATGGCCTTAAGCTCAATGCCAAAAAATGTGTCATCATCCTCTTGGGAAAAACCTGGTTCCCATGAATTACCACATCGATGGTAGTCCACTGAACACAGAATGCATTATAAGAGATCTGGGAACACAGGTTGACAGCAACCTCTCTTTTGACCACCACATTGCCACTGTGCTCAGAAAGTCCTTCTATGTGGCACATCTCATTACTAAGGGTTTTGCATCCAGGAAGTAAGAGGTCATTGTCTCCCTCTACTCTTCCCTCATTAGGCCAATCATTAAGTACAATGCCCCATTAGGCATGTACCTCACTAGATACTAGCAAAAACTGGAGAGACCTCTAAAGTACCTCAAAACGAGGATCCAAGGGCTTAAACACTTGTCCTATATGGAGAGACTAAAAAAAACTCCAACTATTCTCTGTCTCATATCGCCTACTTAAAGGTGATCTCTGCTTGACTTACAAAGCCACGTCTGACCCAGCTCTGTTAGAAATGCTACATCTATCCCAATCCCTCCACACCACATGCTCCAGAGACCTCAACCTCATTACCACAATCAAAAGAACAAGCTGGAGGGACAGGTTCATAACCCAGAGACTGCCCATGCTATGGAACAGACTTCCCATACATGTCAAACAGGGGACCTCACTGGCCCTCTTCAACAGAAATCTTGATGAGTGGATGGGAAATAGAAAATTCACTCCGGGGATCACTCCAATGGCTCTACTCGATAGAGGCACTGGGAACTAAGGTCGGGTGGCATGATGCCAGGGTAATCCTATGGGCTAGGCTTTTAAAGGCTCCAGAGACATTAGTCTAGTACATACCTATGAATCTATCCACCAGCCCAAACCCCTTTGCTATCTCCTGACCTACAGCACATGTTTTATCAGGGGGTAATAGAAACACTTCCTCCTTCCAAAGTAGGAAGAGGTTTTTATTCTTGAATGATCTGTTACAGTAGTTTTCCACTTAGATGTTGGTCACTGTGAGAGAATGCCTCAAGATTCTGGGTTCCACAGCATCTATGATCCTCATAACACCTCTGACAAAACTCCAAATGTGAAAGATATAACAGTATCTGAATTCAAATTGGTTGCAGCTCCAACATCCATTATTTTTTCAGATTCTTCTTCTGGTATTTGTGAGACGAGAAATCACTTGGTGGTGATATAAAATTTCCTTAAATCCAGGTCTCCCATTCTCCCCTTCGGCTCCAAAGCAGTCAGTCAGTCACCACAGATGCCTTGGACTTTGCTTGAGGAAGAGTGTCAAGGGGGATAAAAGTGCAAGCTATATGGGACAACAAAGTCAGACACAAGCAATTAAATATAAAGGACACCTGGTTCTCTGAGTCACCTTTGATCCTCAGGCCCACTTCAAGTTGTGATGGACAATACCACAGTGATGTGGTAGATAAACAAGCAGGGGGGGCAATGCCTTAACCCCTATGCAAACTAGCCATGTTAACATAGGGCATAACTTTATATCACAAGCTTGAATTCCAGTCTTTCTACATCCCAGCAGAGCAAAACCATGGGCAGACAGGCTGGGCAGGACAAAGGCACAAAGTCAGACCCTTACAGATGGAAAATAAATCAATAGGGTCTTCCAAGAATTGATCCATCTCTGAACAATCAGCTGACAACATTCTGCTCAAGAACTCTGATTAAGAATGTCTGGAAGACAGATGCTTTTTCCCCTTGGACAAGAATCTTCCTGTATGTTTTTTCTACCCTTTCCACTGATATCCAGGGTACCTATGAAGATTCAGAAGGAATCCTCCAACAGAACTGTTTGATATATACCTAACCCAAACAACTTCAACTAACCACCTGGATGATAGGGTCTTAATACCTTTTAGGCACCTCTTTAATGAGGACATGCAGCAAATATTAATGGAGTAAGAAAGTCTGCTACTAGAAAATCATACATTAGCAAATGTAAAAGACATTTTAGTTGGTGCCACATAACAATCAGTATTTCTGTGTTTTTTTATCCTGGACCCCAAAATGAGGGAGAAAGGATACTTCATACCTTGAATGTCTGCAGACAACCCAGGTATTACTGTGACAGAACAAAACCTTTCAGAACTTCTGATAGGTTGTTCATGTCTGATGCAAGTAAAGAGAAGGGACAACCCATGTCAAAGCAGACTATTGCCAGATGGTTGTCTCAGACTACTACCTTTTGTTATTTCTACCACAATAAAAATATTCCGCTCAGTGTCAAGGCACATTCTACCAGGGCCTTGACTTCATCTATGGCTTTTTGGAAAGGGCTGGATTTTAGAAGTATTCTAGAAGCAGCAACTTAGTCCACAGTACATTACAAAGCACCGCAAGCTAGATTCTTTCTCCAAGTCTAGATCAGGCTTTGCTTGGACCATTCAACAGGAACTCCCGGACTCTTCTCCTTTCACCTCACAGTTGTTTTAAGCAAGCAATAATTCCTAGTAGGGTGTGTGTTAGTGTAAAATTATACAATGACTGGCCATTAGTATTCAAAAATGTGCACACTTATTGGCCAGCCCAACCAGCGTGCCTGTTGTAAATCCCACAATATACCAACGGAAAAAAGTCTGGTTAACCGGACTTCTTTCCGTTCGTATATTCCAAAACTTTTATTTTTTTTTCAATAAACATTTAAAAAAAAACTATAGTCTGTACTCCGGACATACCCAAGAGGCAGCATGGAGGAAATACAAAGAAAATCAGGTACGTTATTTAAAACTAAAAACATGTACCTGATTTTCTTTGCATTTCCTCCATTCTGTCTCTCTCCTACCCCTAAAGTAGCCCAAAACTTTTTTTTAATAATAAAAAAAAAAAAAGAAAACAAAAACGCAGCAACAGAGACTTTCTTTTCTTGATTGCTTCCTTTTCAAAGCACCAATGTACTGGGTATGCGTGGGAACGCAAGTCCCATACACATGCGCAGTACATCAAAACAACCCAGCAGTATACCACCAGCCACAGAAGAACAGTAATGCGCCGTTATACAAAGACATTATTTAAGAAAAGTAAGTATTTTTTTCTTAAATAATGTCATTGTATAATAGCAATAACCGACTCCGTGGTTGTGGTATATTGAAATTTACCCATGGCTGGCTTTATTTAATTACTCAGGCGTCACCTTCATGATTAAACAACAACTGTGGGTAAATCTTCAATATACCATACCACATCATCAGTTATTGCTTAAATAACACATGCCACAGGCAGAGGACCCCTGCAAGCCTGGAAGGGCATTATTTCCATAATAACACATACCCTGGGTGGCATTATTCCACTTAATGAAAAGGCTATCTGCAAAATTGCTTTGTATTTTTTTTTTAATTATTATATACATGCTTTTATATATTTCTGATGTAAAATAGTTCCTCCACCAAATGATTCAAACTTGCTTTAGTATATTTATTTTTGCTGGAGAGAGTATTTTACATCTGAAATATGAGATATATAAACATTTAATGTCTAGATACATACACACACATACACACACACACACACACACACACACACACACACACACACACACACACACATACACACACACACACACACAGACACACACACACACACACACACAAAATCAAAAGATCAAAAGAACATACAGGCTCACATGCATAACAAAAAGACACAGACATTCAAAAACACAAACATACACATATACATAATGTAAACACACACACACACACACACACACACACACACACACACACACACACACACACACACACACACACACACACACCATTTTACAGTTATTTTATTGTGTATGAACACAACTTTAGAAGTCTCATTCCACAAATGAATGTTTAAAAATAGATAAATATAATGCAGTCTAGTACTGATCTTCACCCCCATCTTCTTTTTATAGTCCTTTATTTCTGCTGCCCAGTGATTCTTTACTTAACAACCTACAGTAAGCAGCTTTTTGGCTGCTTTTTACTGTTTCATTTTTGATGGTATACACAAATAAAATGTGTGGAATTAGAGTGCTCGGTATTTAGCTGTGTGTATCCTTTAGTAAGCAGCAATTATCCACTGCTTAATGTTATAGCAAGACAGGATAGCAATATCATAACTAATATTTTTAAATAAACCTATCTAGCCATTGTTTCTTCCAATAATCCTTCACACGGATGTAGAAAAGCCTTAAGTGAGTTTTAAGCAAGAAGTAAAAGCTAATCTTAATTGACTGTTTAGAATAATAATTTCTAATACATTGCCTGTTGCAGTCAGTGCTGCCTGTTGCCCTCACTCTCACTCACTCACACTTTCTCGCTCACACACACATACAAACACACTTGCAAGGACGCATACACACACGCACAGACACAGACAGTAGGACACACACACACACACACACACACACACACACACACACACTCACACATGCTTTTTTTTCTACTTATTTTTTCTTTTTTATTTTATTCTCACTAAAAGTAAAGCACTATTTATCAAGAGTGAAAAAATGGCAGCCATTTGGATTTTAATTGCTCTAGCTTCATAGCACCTTAATAAGCTGCCGTGAAGTAGCTGACTTGTTTCTCACTGGACATTGCCTGTACTTTAACAACTTGCTAGAGAACATTCATTCTGCAATAAGGATCTAATGTACAATTTGCCCATTCTCTAAACTATGGTAATCTAACAATATTGCTTAGGCTACTGCAGCAGTGATTAATATAAATAACATAATACAGCTGTGTAAATAATTTTGCCATAACAGTAGATGTTTGAATGATCACTGCTTAAGTAGCCACTTCTTTCTTCTATATCCCTTGTTTATAGGTGTGAAAACGTCCAGATAAGGACCTTTATTGTTTGTTGTTCCTAGCAATGTTCTTATGTCTCAGCCTCCCTATCTCAGTTGGCATGAAAGGATTGAAAAGCTTGACACCCAAACCTATCGTTTAGTCTGCTCATCTCATGATGATTAATGGATTGGGCATGTGGAAGGTACCCTGAAGCTTTGGAAACTGACTGGCTGTTACATTTGATGCAGGATATAATCTACATAGCTCAGGCTACTGGAGCAATGATCATTTGAACATCTACTGTTATGGCAAGATTACTTACACAACTATGCTTTCCATGGACTACCATTGCTACCAAACACTTAAAGAACTCTAGAGCTACAACTTGAAAAATCTGCAAAATTAAAAAAAAATCTCATAATGAACTACAGAATATGAAAAACTCAGAAAACAGGAACAAAAGCAATTATGGTCAGCAAAAGAAACCTCTACTGCCAGCAAAAGGAAATGAAGAATAACAAGCCATTAGTTTTCCGGAGCACAAATAATTAAATGGTGGGCAATGGTAAACTTTTAAATGTAACGCCCTAATATTAAGTTAGACCAGGATAATGGCTTTGTTAATCATTATAAAACAGTTATTGAGAAATGCAGTCTTCTCCTATAAACCACAAACTGCCAGGTAATTTACTTCCTCCCAAACTGGCAATCTGATTTTAACTAATCCTAGTAAACACAACTAGGAAACTGCTCAGAAAACTGAAAGACATTGAATCATTTTTTACAGACAATCTCAATCCAGTTTTCTAACATGATTACCTAACATCATTGCTTACCCCAGGGTATTAATTATTAATAGAAGTCTGACTGATGATAAATTTCATTGACTTAAGGTAAATTTCCTGCAATATGCACATATGCCTCTGTCATACCCCATTTCAAGGCTGATAACAAGAAAAAGGGGAGGGGGTTAAAGCCTTATCTCTAGTCTTAGTCTAGTGTCTAAAATTTAAAAAGGGACATCCATACTGTGTTTACAGATTCTCTAACCTTACATAAAATTCCTCAAGACACAGCATATCTTTAACCATGTCACATAACCCAGACTGCGATAGGGGAAATCACTGATCACATAGTGACTCAGCAAGACAAGGGTAATATCACAACAGCACTGTTTTTCAACTTCTCAGAGGCCTTTGATGTTGTAACCCACAACGTTATTATCCACTGGCTAGAAGATATTAGTTGCAGTAATTTAGTCTTAGAATGGTTTAGCAGCTACCTCCAGGAAAGTAACCAGGCAGTAAGGTAAGAAAATCTGTTTTACTTTCAAATTCATCATAAGCATATCACAGGGCTCAGTCTTTGACCTTCTCTAGTTTGTGGTTTTCACAAATGGCATGTACTTAGATACACAAGATTTCAAACTACTTCAACATGCAGATAACTCCACCTCACTAAGTACCACCAGCAATACATGTTCCCATATTTTACAGCTACAGAATTTAAGGGATAATCTCCTTAAATGGCTACAGGACAATCACCTCCTTTTAAATGAAAAAAGAAAATGTGTTTTTGGCAACAAAGATAAATTAACCTATCTAAAAAGTTTGCAAATAAATGATACTGACATTGAAACAAATGACTAACAAAAACACAACACTGATGATTACCTCACCTACGATTCTCAGACTATTTCCACTGTAAAATACATGCAAACAAATGGTGCCCTCTATGAGATTAATAAGTGCTTGCCTTCCAAACATTGGGAGGGTGGCGTAAAGGTACAGGGTTTGAATCACACAGGGGATAATTGGCTAGGCTTAAAATGGCTCGCAAGGGCAGTTAGCCTAGTACTAATCCATGAACCAGGAACCATGATGATCAAGAAAGACAATGCACTTGATTTGTCAACACTTTTCTGTTGTTGCAGTACTATTGGAGACCTCAGTAAGACCATCCTACAAAAACTGGATTCTAGATGCTCTAAGATGTTCACATTTGCTTCTTAGCCAAAAACTAATACTAGTACTGAATTTATTCTCAATAAATAGAAATGGAAGCATTTTGAAAATAAGATTAAATAGAGTCACCCCAATCTCACAAATAAACTAGCACTTAATAACCATGGCCCAACCCTCATGCCATTACTTGAATGATATAATACCAGAAGATTGCACTAATCCACTGACATGCCCTGTAACAAACATCTAGCAGTAACACTGGAGATAATGCTTCACAGTGGTTTCCTTCAAGAGACTAAAACTGCATTCTATTGGACCTTTGATTTACTGATAATTCTGCCAGCTTTAAAATTTGTCACCAAGAACATATCTATCCATCACAGTGGCATATCCAAAACGCAAAATCACTTCATTTATTTATAACCTTCTAATCTTCATTTTTCCTACGCCTGAGAATTCCCACTTATAGACGTATTTCAGTAGCAGACAGAGTTGCACTTAGGTCTCACAGCAACCTTTTTCCATCACTTTTTTCTTCAGTCTCCTCTTTCCTTTTTACTCTGTTCTGTCTACTATTATACAGTGTTTCTCCTAATTTCAGCATTGTCTTCCTTTGCCTACTGCTTATATACTGTTTATACATAGTTGAAATAGATAAAACAAAATCCACGTCAGAAGAACCAGCAGCAAAAAGTCCAATGTTAAGTGTTTTATTAACATCCACTTTTCGTTCAAAAAAAACTGAACTTCTTCAGACAGACATCAAAAGGTAGTAAATGTAAAAAAACTCCTTAAATACACAATTAACAACACATGATACATTTGAATGGACCAACCAACTGGTTGAAACTCATTGACATCAATGTGTGGGAAAAAGCTGATCTCAAAACTTCTTAAAGTACTACTGCATACAACAGTCAAATCCATGGAAAATGTGTTTTAAAAACAAAACAAAGTAGAAATATGTATGAACATAATATTTAAAATGTTTAAAACCAAAAAACGTAGTATATAAAACCTTATTAATGACAAAAGGTAAAAAGTAAAAAATAATAAGTGAAAAGTACTCATAATAACATTACCTCTGCATGCTTCTAAGTTTCAAAATGCAAGCTAAACTTACTCTGTCATTGAGACCTGGAAGTCTATAAGAACAGAGTTTCAGCTGCCAAATCACTTCTAGGCGCTCTAATAATAATTGAAAAGGACACCCCCTAATGTCAAAGGAAACCTGTCCTAACACCCTAAAAGTAAACCTATGCTGAGGGTGGTCATTAACATGTTTCGCCAAAGCATTTTCACACTTGTTTTTCCTAATACAGTATAAATGCTCATAGATTCTTTCATTAAAACCTCTGTCAGTCTTGCCCACATAAAATGCTGGGCAAGACTGGCAGCAAGCCAAATAAACAACCAATCGAGATTTACAGTTGAATCTACCAACAGTGGAGAAAGAAGACCCAGCAATTTTAAAGCTCGAACCAGTGGCAATATGCCTACACATGTTACAACTCTCACATTTGAAAGTGCCCTCTGTTCTGACACGAGTGTCCTTTTTTGTTTCTAATATCCGCTTGAGGTTGTCACCACTCCTATATATAAACCTAGGCAAAGTGCCAAACTTAGCTTGTAAGGCATCATCACACAAGAAAATACTCCAGTTCTTGACAACCACCTCCTTAATTAGGTGAATCTCAGCACTGTAACTGGTGATGAAAGAGATAGAAGTGTCAACTTTCTTGCTGTCTAAAAAGACTTGAGGCATAACTGGAGATAGATGCTCTAGTGAACAACTTGTGAACAAACTACTTTGTAAAATAGGTTTATAAACACCCCCATACCTTTTAGTCTGGACCTCAGTGACCAAGTCATGAATAAACTTGTCTGGGTAACCTCTATGTAGGAACAATCCCTTAATGAACTCACATTCTTCTAAAAATAGTTCATCATCGGTTACCATTCGAGCAGCCACAAGTTGCCCTTGACTACCCCTCTTTTCTGGTGCCCAGGGTGGGCACTGGTGAAGTGTAACATGGTGTTAGAGTAAGAACTCTTCCGAAATATTTTAGCCTTAAAGCTACCAGCAGAAATGTCTTTATATAAGTCTACATCCAGATAAGAAATTCTAGAATCAGACTCTACAAATGTGAACTTCAAAAAAGACGTGCTGGAGTTGAGATAGTCCATGAAGGTTCTCACATCATTAACTGAACCTTCCGTCAGTATAAAGATGTCATCCAAAAATCTGGTGTAAAAATCAATTTTAAACTGACCGTTGTAATTGCCAAGCACATATCTGTGTTCCCATTCGGCCATAACCATGTTGGCAATTACTGGTGAGCCCATGGCTACACCAGTCTTCTGTAAATATATCTCTCCCCCAAATGTTACAAAGTTGTACCTCAAAATGACATCTAACAATTCCTGCACCAATCTGATTTCTACACTGCTAGCATTGTGATGCAATAAACGGTCAGTGACCCAGTCTATCCCTGTAACATGAGGAATAGACGTATAGAGGTCTTTTACGTCTATTGTCAAAAATCTATGGCCTCTCTTGAATTCTAAAGCACCTATGGCTTTCAAAAAAGCCCAAGAGTCCCTACAAATGTGTGTTTCCTTTTCAACATATTTTTTCAATATGTTGTCCACATACTTGGCTATCGGGAAAGTAATAGAACCCCTAGTGTTAACCAATAGCCTCATGGGGGGGTTGTACATATCTTTATGGATCTTGGGCAATCTGAAAACTGTTGGAATCTTAGGGAACAAAACAGTCAAATATTTCAACACATCTTGTTCTATAACATTTTCTAAAAACAAGTCATTCAAGAAAACATGGATGCACCTATACGCTGCATTCAATTCGTTAATGCTAGATAGTATATAAGCATCCTGCAATAACATGTGATTGAGGCAGTTTTCATAATGACAAGTGTCCATTAGTACTAAACCACCCCCCTTGTCTGGTTTAAGGATCCTGACAGGTAAACTTTGTAAAGTATCCAACAAGTCTACTTCGTCATCAGACAAGTTTTTGTTCGCAAATGTCCTAGAACAGTTAACTAAGTTTCTAATTTCAGTTTCACACAAGTGTTCAAATAAAAAAAGTAAAGGATGGATAGGGGGGTTGAATGTACTTGGAACTCTCAAAGTTTTTTTGTCTAAAGCAGTGTTACCAAAAATTGACAATAAATTCAACCTACGTATAAACAACTTCAAATCGAGTAGTGTGTGTGCTAAGTTAAAATGTTTCCATGGAACGGATATTAGAAACAAAAAAGGACACTCGTGTCAGAACAGAGGGCACTTTCAAATGTGAGAGTTGTAACATGTGTAGGCATATTGCCACTGGTTCGAGCTTTAAAATTGCTGGGTCTTCTTTCTCCACTGTTGGTAGATTCAACTGTAAATCTCGATTGGTTGTTTATTGCCAGTCTTGCCCAGCATTTTATGTGGGCAAGACTGACAGAGGTTTTAATGAAAGAATCTATGAGCATTTATACTGTATTAGGAAAAACAAGTGTGAAAATGCTTTGGCGAAACATGTTAATGACCACCCTCAGCATAGGTTTACTTTTAGGGTGTTAGGACAGGTTTCCTTTGACATTAGGGGGGGGTCCTTTTCAATTATTATTAGTAGAAGTGATTTGGCAGCTGAAACTCTGTTCTTATAGACTTCCAGGTCTCAATGACAGAGTAAGTTAAGCTTGCATTTTGAAACTTAGAAGCATGCAGAGGTAATGTTATTATGAGTACTTTTCACTTATTATTTTTTACTTTTTTTTGGTTTTAAACATTTTAAATATTATGTTCATACATATTTCCACCTTGTTTTGTTTTTAAATACATTTTCCATGGATTTGACTGTTGTATGCAGTAGTACTTTAAGAAGTTTTGAGATCTGCTTTTTCCCACACATTGATATCAGTGAGTTTCAACCAGTTGGTTGGTGCAGGCAAATGTATCATGTGTTGGTAATTGTGTATTTTTTTTACATTTACTACCTTTTGATGTCTGTCTGAAGAAGTTCAGTTTTTTTTGAACGAAAAGGGATTAATAAAATGCTAACATTGGACTTTTTGCTGCTGGTTCTGCTGACGTGGATTTTGTTTTATCTATTTCAGTTTGTTTTAATTTTTCTGTTGCTTCAGTTTATACATAGTTGTTTAAAATACTAGCAAAATATTATTTCAGTTCCTTATTTTTGGAAATGACCATCTTCTTTAATTACTGGTATCACTGTATTTTTCCTACAACCAGACAATTTTTAATTGCAACTGATCTATCTAGTTTACAACTATGTCAATAAGTTGTGACTTACAGATCATCCAGATACTTGTTAAAAGCAGAATACATCTTGCATATGTTACTACCTTTTTATTTTTGCCAACTATAGAAAGTTGCATTTATTTTTTATTCTTATCTGAGACTTTTTGGTCCAGATCCCATCTGAAACTGGATTATGATCCAACTCAGTCAGCAAAACGTGGACATTGGCAGATTTTAGTTGTATCTGTGTTGTGTCTACTTATTGCAGTCAGAGGTTTGAGAGTTCTTTATTCATATTATCTGTACATCAAATTAATTTATTGAAATGTCACTCAAATGCACACTGAAGTGCACAATACTACATTTGATGTATATATTCTTATATATTCTTACTTCAGTGCACTTAATTACTGCAAGTTGATCTTATCATAAGTAAAGTGCTTAGTATTAGCAGTAAAAAACAGTGAGACAGCATGAACTGAACTGTCATTAGAACACAGATACTCTGGATACAGCTGAAACCAGCACTGTCCTTAACATTACATGTGCAACAATCTAGAAGTGTTACCCGATCGCATATCTTCTAAACAATATGTTAAAGATGTCCTGAACATGCAAATAAATTATCTTAAACAAAGCATAACTGCCAACCAAAGGCTTGATAGTTATTATTTCAGTCTGGAACCTATGAGCAGTCACAATGTTGTTCCATAGATGCCTCTTAAAGTACTGTCATTTAACAGTTGTGAACGGAACGTGTAGTCAGAAGCATGGCAGATCTTATGAAATAAATATTTTACACTTATTACTGTGTTGTTACTGTGTTGTTAATGACAAGATTGAGATCGAGACATAAAGAATTATGATGGGCTCACCAGCTGCAAACTGTTTGTTACGTGTTCAAGAAATGGTTACCCAAAAGTTCACCTTAAGAGTGAAAATTACCTTCAACTCTAAGTTTAGGAGGGGGAAAAATATATATATATGTATATATATATATATATATATATATATATATATATATATATATATATATATATACACACACACACACACACACACACACACACACACACACACACACACACACACACACATACATATGTATATATATATATATATATATATATATATATATATATATATATATAGTTAGGTCCCTTGCCGCCACGTCACTTTCCTCTTTTTTGTCCTACCTGTCCTACTCAACTTCACAACTCTAAAGAAAAAAAGCCTGTTTCCTGATATGACTGACATTCTTTACCTCAGGAGAAAAAGCACACACACACACACACACACACACACACACACACACACACACACACACACACACACACACATACACACACACACTGGGCGCAACTTATTCCAATTTTAAAACTGCAACAATGCTTGCTATTTTTTCTATATTTGTTGCAAGCTGCTTGCTACAGCCTAGCATGTGTGAACATTGTTGTAACAGCTTGCAACAAAAAAGACCACATGTTTCAGTCCTGACTTATTCATTTCAATACATATACTGCACTACCAATCGAGCAACATCTCCTGATTGCACCCCCTCACACCTTGTGCATGGGGAGGCTGACCTCTTTGCCCTACCATAGCTAGGCTTCTAGTATTACTAGTTAAAAAAGGAAATACATTTATATGTTAAGGCACAGGGTGTCAAAATTAAAAAGATTCCTTATTGAAAATAGACAAGGCATGCATTCATAACAGAACATCAACCTGCAATGCAGGGAAACCAAAACCATTATAAAAACACAAAATACAACATGTAACAAGCCCAAAATGTTGAATAGAAAAACACAGCAAAGTTAAAATACATTTCTTTGAGGTATGTGTGTGAGTGTGGGGGGAGGTCTGCACTCCTGTAGCCTACAAATATAAGATTTCAATGCACACATCTCTGTTCTACCTTCAGGATGCACATATTTCTGGAAAACAGAAAATATTTTTAAAAAAATCACCGTTTTGCTTTGCTCCTAGAGGTTCCTGTCTTAGTAAGCAGCACTGAATGCAAAGTATGACAATTCCGCTTTTGACTCAATGCAGTGTCAGCATTAAAAAATATCTGCTCTATGGTCAAATACATTGCAGTATCAACATTAAAAGTGTTTGATCAATGGCCAGTACAATGCAGACATTGTCAAATGTATCTGATCTACAACCAAGCAATAAAACATCAACATTTCACATGATCACTAACTACATAACACTTTACATGTGGACAAAGTGGGACATAAGAGCATATAATATTCCTTTGAAGTACAGATTGTCTCTGAAGAGGCAAAAATTTATCAAAAATAGGTTGAGTTGTTGGAGCCAGTCTAAATAGCTAACAAAACATTGAGTCCATTGGTTTGTTTATCTTTTGATCTTTTCCTACTCAATAAGATGTCTGATCAGAAACATACAGAAGATGCACTATATTCTAGAACACCATGATTGAGTGAGATATACAGTGTAACAACCCCCCACTCCCAAAGTTAAGTGTGCTACATCATGTCAGCTTTTAACACCTGTCACTTAAAGGACTAATTAGCTAACACTATCATCTTAGCAAAGAAAACTGTGCAACATTTTTAGAAAAGGAATGCTAGCCCACTGGCTGTACTTCTGAAATGGTTGACGACAAACTGATTTATCTACAGAGACCCTGCTTCTTAGTTTGCAATCATCAGCAGTCAAGGAGAGGCAGATAGTACTATCCACCTGTACATCTGAAAGAAGTCTCTAACAGGCTGCAGCATGGGATCAGTCCCTGCAGAAATCTACTAGTGACCTCAGCAGGACTAAAAGTGATTACTAAATCTGCGTCCTGTATGAGTCGCATACAGCACAGAGGCACAGTGGTTAGCATTGTCTTCTCAAAGCAAGAGATTTCCTGTTTCGATTTTTGCCTGGGTTGTTTTCTGTGCAGAGTCTGCATGTCCTTCCTGTGTTTGCATGGGTTTCCTCTGGATGCTCTGGTTTCCTCCCACATTCCAAAGACATGCAGTAGGTGGACTGGACACTCTAAACTGCCTTAGGTGTTAGTGTGCAAGAACAGCTATGGCATGGCTAGATAGTTAAACTTTGGCTCTAGAAATAGGGCTTGTAGATGGCTGGACAGACGAGTCATATACCTATCAGCTAAAATGTCCTTAGTCTTAATTAATGTCTTAGTGTATAAGACCTTGAAAGAGCTAAGGCTGCAGCATGCATGGGAAGCCCTTCATCCACAGAAAGTGAATATGCTTTTAAAAAGGTCACTATGCTTAACAGGCAAGATCTTTCCTTACAAAGTTTCACTGATTTATGTCCAAAAATAGTAGATTATCCTTATCAGCTTATACCAGTTCCATAGTAATCCAGTCATGTTTTGTTTTGCATGACATACATATATGACTTATAGTTTTTTTGTTGCATATGAATAACTCAATCAGTTCATCCACTGGGTTACCTTATGGGTCTTGAGGTAAGAGTACTAAAGGTGGGATGGAAGTTGGAAATAAACCTGTTTGCTATGATACTGGCACATTCTTGTAGTTTTGGAATAAATATGTTCTTACCCAGGGCATAACATATTTGTTTTTTACACTTGACAATTCTGGTGTATTAAAAAATACAATTCTCATTCATTTAATAACAAGATTAAGGTCATAAGATGACTTTTTTTTTGCATACAAGAACTGCTCAAGAGTTTTTGCACCATATTCTGCAAAGGTCTGTTGCTGTACTATGAAGAAACAATTATAAGTGTTATCAATTTGTTTCTTTTATTGTTTAGTTTTTTTCAGTCTAATTTGCTATTACATTGGATTCCTGTCGAGTTTGCCCCCGTTATTGCATCTAATGGTTACATATTTGGTAAAGCAGTTGTGAAGGATAGCATAAAAGTTATCAAAACTATCTTCCATTGTCATATTAGGATCATCTCCAGCATCACAAAGAAATAAACAGCAGTGCACCACAAAACTGCTTCCAAAACCACACACAGATGCATTGTACTTTTTGAGTCCTTTAATTTTAAATGACTGACGTTCTGTCAGTGCCCCTTTCTTATCAGGCAGTTTCATTTTCTCTATCATCATCAGAAAGCTGTTAGTTAAATGTTCTCTGCCATTCCTCTGCAGGTGAAAGCCATTACTTTTCATTTCTGGGTCCTTATTTATTCCACCCTTTCTTCCTTCACTTCATTTCCTTCATTTTCCATGTTTACATTGACTCTCATAAACATCATTTGGAAAAGTCTAGACTTAATAAAATTCAGCATTGCAGGTTAGCTCTGTTTGTATGCTGCTTGTTTCTGGAATGCATATTTGGTATCTGCTTCAAAGCTGCCCTCAAACAGTAGCTTGAGACTTGCTAGATACTATTTGAACACCAACATTTATTATTTTCTGATATTTTATTTCACTGTTTTGGGGTATGGATTACTTGCTGTCAATTTCTACTGAGCAACACCATTTTTGTCAATGATAAATGATAGAAAATGAAGTGTATTTCTATTTCTTATAATATTATTACATTATTTAACACATTGTTACATGATGAACTGCTATATTATGCCCAGAGCATTCCTTTATTGTGAGTAGATTGTATCTGAAAAAGATGTTCAGTGGTCTCATCCATGTAACAGATAAAAAGTAAATAAGCAAGCTCTGGTAACACACATTTAAGCAGAATTTCAGAAATTAAAGAGCTGGTTATACAGAAAAATGATAACTGAGCAGGGGGTGGCTTGCTTTTATAGACTCGAAGGTTCATAGGTATGTGCTAGGCTTGCTGTCCTTGCAGGCCTTTGTAAGCCTAGCCAATTAACCTGTTAGTGCTTGAATTAATCTATTCCATATGGTGTTAGATTGGCCTTGCCCATCACATGATCAATAATTACATATTACCCTTAATGTGAAAAGTGGGCTCATGCAATAGATAATTTGAGAGGACCCGTGCAAAGAATAAAGAATTTAGGATTTGCATCTGTTGATTAATAGTACAGGGGGCAGTTCTGGGGTAAATTTTCTGTTTGCCATCCATAGATCCAAACTGCACTTGAATATACACAGGGATGAGCTTTGTTTTATGTGGATGGGGAGTCTATTCCAGAGAAGCTATATCCTCTCCAAGATAAATCTGTCCCTCCAAACCATTCTGCTGATATTGCAGAAGAGATTTAGAGCCCTGTTCTGAGTATTTCTGATTCATAGGTGAATACTAGGCTAACTGCCAAAAAGGCCATTTTAAGCCTACTCAATAACCCTAGATCAGAATCAAAACTTGCACCTTATGCCTCTGAGGCAAAGACCTTAACCATTATGCCAGCTGACTTGCTTGTGCCTCATAAATGCATCAGTATTGGGTCAGTGGAAGCCTTGTATACCAAACACTGGTCACCTCTTAAAAATTTGTATGATACAGAGTACAGTGACAGGACTTTGAGTGTGTCCATGTAGGTATCCCTTTAGTAAGGTTTCTGGGTATGTGTTCCATTTTTTGCATGTGCTGCATGTGTCTTTACAGATGCATATCAAAGGGGGCATTGCACTAAATGACTGGCCTAATGAAGGCTGAGTAGAGGGGAGCTATGACATCTCTTGATCTAGTCACAATCCTTTAGTTTACAAGCTGTGCAATATTGAAGGACTTTCTTACAACAATAGACACATATTGGTCTAAACCTAAGTCACTGCCTGCATAAGTTCCCAAATTCCAAACAAATGGGTTGTCTCTTATGAGCGTATTTTCAATGTTGTAGTTCCTCAAAATAGGAGACTTCCAAAGGACACAATAATGCATTTTTTGGCATCTAGTTTTTGTCCATGGTTTTGGTATGGGTTATTTATTTGGGACAAACCTTGCAGGATGGCAAAATCACTGGGGATTCAATGACTGTTCCTTGCTCGCAGTGATGCCCAAACACAGTCAGCCACAGCCTTTTGGTATTGTTTTTTATTTCAAAGAAGTTGATGCCAAACAGGAGAGTTCCCAACACAAAATCCTGCAACTTCACTGTTCACTGATCTCTTTGTGGAGGTAACATGCCCTATTTTCATTTGTATGTTAGAAAAGAAAGTACTGCTAGAAGTATTTTGGCTAACCCCAGGTCAGAACCACAGGTATCAGAATCTTTTAGATTGGAACTATGCCATCTTGGCATACTGTGACATGTGCAAAAATGCATGTATGTCAGCTGTACTTGAAAGATGCTGAACTAAAAGATCAAGAGAATTAGGGACAGCAGCCTACAGTAAGACAGCAAGGAGGGGTTTGGCTGGTGATGTACTCACACTTAAATGTAACAATTGAGGAGGGTGAGTGAGTTGTGAAACTACAATACGGGAAGCTGGAAGGATAGAAATACTCACAAATATTTGGTAAAAAGGAATACCACACTAGAAATTCTATATACTACTCACAAAGTGACAATATGCTTCTTCTCAAAGGAAGGAACTGTTCGTGATATTTTGTATGTAAAATGTTTATAAAAGGAAAGGTGTAAACCTTCATCTGCACTGTGGTAATAATGTAATTTATGATGCATAGTTGACATACCTTTTTATGCATGAAAACAAGTTTTCTTTTCTATATGAGCTAATGATACTGGTAGTGTGACACTTATTGGCACTGGAAGATTGTGCACTACCAGTGTCATTGTAAAGAGTCTCATTGGGAGTGGAAAGTACAGTGCAGTGACATGGAGGCAGAGATTCAGACTGTTTTTCTTTTTGCATAACACACAAAAATGCATTTACTGTCTGCAAGTTGTTCAGGGAGTGCAGAACTTCTGTGACTTTTACTGTGAAAATCGCCGAAGTTACAGGATTTAGTAAAAACAAAAATGAAAACTCCAGCAGAGCTAGAACTTCCACTGAGTGACCTCCCAAACCTCTTGTATCAGAGGCACAAGGGATATATGCAAATGAACCTTATGAACATCAGGTTTTTCAGTTCAATGGCAATTCTGAATGCCCATGACTTGTTTTGCCATTTTAATGGACAATTTTCGGCCAATAAAGCCAAACCCCACTAGCTGTGGATATGCATATTTCGGCCTTGTTATGACCTAATCAGCACAGCACAAGCAGAGTGTTTGACTAAGCATTAGAAAGACCCAGCTGATGTCCATTATCATTAGGGTCCCGGCAAAAGTATCCCAAACAACAAACTAAAACAATGAGTGTGAAAATCACTTAGAAACCAATCAGTAAAAACAAAAATGAAAACTCTAGCAAAGCTAGCACTTCCACTGAGTGACCTCCCAAACCTCTTTTATCAGAGGCACATGGGATATATGCAAGCCCCACTAGCTGTGGATATGCATATTTCAGCCTTCTTATGACTTCGTCAGCACAGCACAAGCAGAGTGTTTGACTAAGCATTAGAAATACAGGGCTGTTATACCCAGCTGATGTTCATTATCATTAGGGTCACTGCAAAAATATACCAAACAACAAACTAAAACAATGAGTGAGAAGGTCACTTAAAAACAATCGGTAAAAACAAAAATGAAAACTCCAGCAAAGCTAGATCTTCCACTGAGTGACCTCCCAAACCTCTTGTATCAAAGGCACATGGGATATATGCAAATGAACCTTATGAACATCAAGTGTTTCAGCTCAATGGCAATTCTGAATGCCCATGACTTATTTCTTAGTTTTAATTGACAATTTCAGGCCAATAAAGCCAAACCCCACTAGCTGTGGATATGCATATTTTTCTGCCTTGTTATGACCTCAGCACAGCACAAGCAGAATGTTTGACTAAGCATTAGAAAAACAGGGCTGTTATACCCAGCTGATGTCCATTATCATTAAGGTCACTGCATGGACATCAGCTGGGTATAACAGCCCTGTGTTTCTAATGCTTAGTCAAACACTCTGCTTGTGCTGTGCTGATGAGGTCATAACAAGGCCGAAATATGCATATCCACAGCTAGTGGGGTTTGGCTTTATTGGCCTGAAATTGTCCATTAAACAACAAAACAAGTCATGGGCATTCAAAATTGCCATTGAGCTGAAACACCTGATGTTCATTTGCATATATCCCATGTGCCTCTGATACAAGAGGTTTGGGAGGTCACTCAGTGGAAGTTCTAGCTTTGCTGGAGTTTTTATTTTTGTTTTTACTACTTGGTTTTTAAGTGACCTTCTCACTCATTGTTTTAGTTTGAAGTTATATGATTTGGCGGCAAGTAAGCTGTATTATTACAGAGGATCAATGTCTGAACTGTATGTTTCCTCAAATAAGAAGATTTTGTAGTTTAAAGAGACTGGAATTTATTTTATAAATAATATTTGTGTCACCACAGATGACAAAAAGTAAATTTAGTAAAAAACATTTCACTAAATTATTTTCAAAATTCTCTAGCTGTTGAAAGCCACCTCATTGGTGAAGGCCCCAGCTCTTCTATGTAGACCCAACACTGCTCCATGGAAAACTCCTTTCCAAAAATATTTATTTGCTTATTGGCATTTGTTTACTGAGAAAGTCCACTGGGCCAAGACCCCATTTTCAGTTGAGGCCCGGAGATAAAAAATCCACATAAACCTCAAAATAGAATACATAGTAAATCAATGCATACATTTGAAATACATACAGGAGCAATGGAGGAAACAATTAGTGACAGAAAAACACTTGGAATCTATACAACTATTGATACATACATTCTAAAAAATGAATACAGTGTAACAGAGCTATAGTTAATGCACAAATAAGGATGAAAATAAAAACTTATGTTCACACACTAGCTACACCTAATATACTACATTAATATTATTCAACTAAAGTTGACTATAGTAATCTGAGTGAAAATAAGATGCAATGATTACAGAAGACCTGAAATTGAGGGTAGGGGGGAAATATAATGGCTACAGAAATAATAGAATAAGAGAGGAAAAATAAAAGAGAATATAATAAGGAAACGTAGGAAGTTGTTAGTGGCAACAGAAAAAAAGTGGTAAAAAGGGTAGAGGTAATAAAAAAAGAAGGTCACAGGACTATGTTATTACTAGTAATAAAATATGAGAGTAACAAAGAAAAAGGAAAAAATAGAAAGGCTCTAAGATCTAGGTAATAACCATCCCTAAAAACTGCAGCACCTCAGAAAAAGCTATACTTAAATGCCGGGTTATGTTAAGAGCCAAAGCATTCACTGAGGATTATTTGCTGACTCATCCATCATCCAAATTCACTTTGTCATTAATAAGGCTTCCATCTTGTCAAACCAATAGTCTACATTCTCCTTGTGCTTGTTAGAATCATTTAATTTCTGTCTATGTTTCCAGAATAACTCCTGATGAAGGCTCCTGCTAAACCAAATGCTCAAGTAATTGCAAATGCTATACTGTTCCAGTTACAGGTGGTACATCACATCACATCTGTCTTTGAGTGTCTTTTTGTTTCAAGTTTTCCTGGATAGCTGTTTTTGACCCTAGTATCTCTTTACTGAAGGTGTTCAGTGTGTCTATGAACACAAGTACTAAAAAATATATTGCATATCTCTGCACGTCTTAGCTTTTCCTCCTGCTTTATTCATAAGTATCGCTTTTTCTGAAAAATGTTAACTATTTTTCAGTTAAGTTGAAGTTCTCACTTTTTTACATGTTCTACTTTGCTTTATTTGGCTTTTTTTTTCTAAATTCTGCACTATGTCATTTGAACTCATCTATAGTACACACTGGCAGATATGTAAGGTACACACAGGGCTATGGGGCCCTTGCTAGCTATACGTTTTAAAAAAACTTCTGTATCATTGCAGAAAAGTTTTCTGCTTTAATGTTCCCGCATACTTCTATCCTCTCTGTGGTCTTCTCACTTTAATTGCCTATTTCTATGTGTTGCAATATGAATATCACAGGTTCTGTTAATTTTTAATGGCAGTTAGTACTTCATTTCCCACTGTTCATTCTTCCCTTGGGTTTTAGTTTTCCAGATGTAGCACTTTGCATTGCATTAACCTGAATCTAAAGTGATACATGCCTGATGATTAACAGCCTTTGCAAAGTTCATTTTCATTCGTTTCACTCAGATGTGTGTATCACTCCTTCTCAGGGTTTTATACTACCCACAACAGCAATTGTTTTACTTCTAACCCTCTTAAGAAGTCACTTATAAAACTACTTCAAAATTCAAAACAGAACAGATCAACAAAATGGGATTTACAGCAGATGCTAAAAATGGAATAGATCTTGTGTAAAAAGTGAGAGAACAGAAAATTGGATGAAGATATATGTAGATACATGTAGGAAGGAATTGCTCAAGGAGAGTCTGCTCCACTTTAGACACCTAACAGGGTGCAGAATTGGGTCAGTGTCGTGCAGCCTTTTTACCATAATGTGGCAATGCTTTCAGGCAGCCTGTGAAATATTCCCCTATTTTTCATACTGAACATGGGAAGGGGCATTTACCAGGATCTGCAAATGGTCAAATGAGTGGGTTGCCATTACACAAAAATGCAGCTCAGAGAAAAACACAATGTGCTCACAATACATAGTGGAAACCATTAACATACAATGCAAATTAATCACATTTTTTGCTAATTTGATGTTTGGCGGAACTTTTCTTCCTTGTCATCCACTTTCAGCTCAGTTGAAATCCCCCTGCCAGTCAAATCAAATGAATAAATAAGAGCCATAGAAACGCAATAAAATTAAGGATTACATGGCATCTTTAATGTTGCTAAAATATCTTAATATGAGAAGGACAAGCAAGTTAAATAAGTTACCCTTCTTTTTTGTCTGATTTTCTGTTTCTCATGCATTATGGGGGGTGGGGGGCAATCAGCTTATCCAATCAGGATGCACAGTTCAATAGATGGCTTTAAAAATTTAATTTAAGAACAATAATGATATAACTGCCTTCAACAAAAGTTAAAACTACAAATTTACATGCTGTGACAGTATGAAACAAATGGAAATTAACAATGCAGAGACCATCTAGAAATGAATAATGTCCAAAAATGGTGCTATAAAAAGAGATACATTACAGTTTATTAATCAGAAACAAGAATGAGAGAGAAAAAAAATCAGGAAGTACAATATTGCATGACCAATAAATAACAATTAAAATGACCAATGTATAACAAAATAGAAAAATATCAACAGCACACTATATCAGAAAAAAATCAGGAGGTACACCAATAGAAAAGAAAACAAAAATCTACACATATATCTTCCTTACTGTTTTTTACATAGCCAAGGCAGAGAGTGAGAATCCCAAACTACATAACATTGCACCTTTGTCAAAAAAGATGGCTATCCACCCTCTATGTGGATTGAATCCCACCACAATCAACCTTCTTCAAAGTCAGAAAAACAGAGCATGAAAAGGGTATTTATAAGTAAATTATGTGCTGTTACATGTAGTTTCAGCTATTCAGTCAAGTGGTGAGTTTATGAATAATGGCTTTATTTTAGTTGTTTTATTTATTGGGTAGGTAGACTAAAGAATGATAATCCTTTCTCAGTCATGAGTCATGACCTTATTACAAAATAATCAAAGCTAGAACATAATAGCTAATTACAGCAGTTTAAAAAGTGTGAAACATTAAGTAATAAGCAGTGTTTCCTGTATGTATAATATAGTATTTACATTGCCTTTCTACTTCACATCTATTGCAACAGATATAAAGCATTAATACTTAGAAAACCAAGTTCCTCATGAACTCCTTAATCACTACAGTTCTTTGCAAAAATATTTATTTTCCCATTCTATATGTTGAAGCCTTACAGACTGTCTACAGAAGAATAACTCTTTTGTACTGGTGGCTTAATTATTTACAGTTATAACTTGTTTGACAAAGGTTACTAATGCTTGTACTTTCATTTATCAGTCTGTTAACTATATGCACCATATATTCTGTCAGTCTGCATCTATATATACACAAAGTATTCTGCTGTGTCCTTCTATTCCACATAACATAGTTTGTATTGTGCTTCAAAGTCCTTTTCACTTCCACTTGTCCCCATGCTTAAAAGAACAAGTATGCAGTCTGCAATTTGCAAACTAACTTGAACTTCAACATATGATCAGAAAATTAGAATGGGTGAGACTGGAGGAGAAAGTGGACCAAGTAACTGCATTAGGGTTCTGAACTTATTTTCTGTTTGTTTTCAATTAAAAAAACATCAGTCCCCTTGTCTGCTGAACAGAAATGCTGTTAATTTAAATTATACATATTACAAACACATGCAGTACAAATAAATTAGCCACTGGTGTGAGTGCAGTACTGAAGGCCACCTGTAGCAAGACTAGCTATGCAGCAGAGTGAATACCATCTCTAGATGATGGGTAACTGTTGATTTGTCACCACAACCTTCATATGCAAAAATGGGAGAAAAGGGAATTATGGATGTATGGATGGATTTGAAAATGGATAAACAAGCAAGCACTGCATATGCAGGTTGTGGTCCCTTGTCTCTCAGTTGTCCAAGTAACACCCTTGTATTCCCCAGGTGTATAAACAACCCTTGTGGAGTCGTAATCTGAATTATCTCTCCCTACGTCTTAATGACAGCAATGATGCAGATAGTTCTGGGATTTTGCAATCCTGTTTCTCAGCATTTTCAGATCCCTTCCATGAAATCAGACAGGGTTCTTCAATGATGCATTACAGAACCCTGAGATCCCAATGCATTTGCAGTTAAGAAGTGTGCTGTTAATGTAATTATAGGTTTGGCTGTTACCTTTGACTTCACATCACAGCATTTATGCATACACATTGCAATGCATAATTTACAAATGAGATACAGAAAACTGATTACTGGAACAATATGTGAAAACTGTTTTCTGTTCTTGAATCTGTAGATGTAACCACAGGAATAGCTGTCTAAAATCAAGACAGACGCTATCATATAAATTAAATATTATGTTTATTCGCAATTTGCTATTTAATCTGAATTAGGATGGAAAACTTACCTGGATAATCTGTTCTTGCAAAAAGGCCATCCTCAGTTTTTGTTTCAGATGTTGAGTCTTCTGTAAGAATATATATATATATATATATATCATTGCATGAATTAAAGCAACAGTCTAGGTCTAGTAAGCTCTAAAAATGAAATCATTAGTAAATGTTTTCATACTCACAAATTACAAATAATTTTAAGCCCTTGATGTTGTTGAGAAATGCAAAGGATTTTATAGTGCAATATTATGTGATAGCAGCTAAATGGTGACCCTTTTCAATTTTACATTGATGGGGGAATTATAAGGAAGCAAGTTGGTTACAGCTACATTTCCAAATGGGCAGCATACTACTAACTAATTAATGAAGGTGAATAGAAACACTGAAAGAATGCAGTGAGGCTATGAATGAATTGAACATACAGAACAAATATTCCCCTTCCTTAATAAGTCCCGAATCCACACATCCATTAATTTGTAATGCAAGCTTCACAGATGAATACTAGGCTATCTTCCCTGAATAATCATTTTAAACTTAGCCAATATCCTGAGGTCAGAATTAAACCCTAAACTTTCATTCTGTGAGGTGAACACCTTACCTATTATGCCAAACCCAACCCCTTATAATAGAAGTAGTTTAGTTATTCATAAGTAAATACTAGGCTGTCCATCTGCAGACTATCACAAGCCTAGCCGACTACCTGCAC
This sequence comes from Protopterus annectens, assembly GCF_019279795.1. Classification (NCBI taxonomy): domain Eukaryota; kingdom Metazoa; phylum Chordata; order Ceratodontiformes; family Protopteridae; genus Protopterus; species Protopterus annectens. Next base: position 1,859,668,937 of record NC_056737.1, read on the forward strand.
CTTGTATCTGTGAGGTTAAGACCACAACCATTACACCAGGAATTAAATAACTTTAAAAATATATATATTAGATCTCCTGTTACACTTTCCCTGCATTAATAAAAATATTGAGTTAGTGACCTAGCTCAAAGTCTGGAAATGTTGAATGCAGCTAAAACATAGCTGAATTCAAAGCCTGATTCAGAGTAAGAACAAAAGAAAGAAAAAGCAAATGAAATGCATATGTAAATTAGCATTGTAAAAATTCAAATAAAATCGATAAGAAGAAATGGAAACAGGCAAATGATACTGCCTGTTTTCACATGGTGATTAGTGTCTCCTATTAGGAAATGAATGAATCTGGGTGAGAGAATGAGAATGAAAGAATAAAGGAATCTCCACATACTTTAGGAAAATCTACAGCAGTGATTGTAATACTCACAGAATTAATAATCAAAGCTTCCAAGGATATTTTTATGTAAATGGACTTCACTATCTATACTGTTGATATCTTTGAACTATTTTAACATTGATTATTTTTGTTTACATTTGTTTATTTTACATTTGTTTACTGGGGATGTCTGACTGAGCCAAAAAAGGCCCACTTTCAGTGGAAGCCCGGGGATAATAGCTCCTATGGCCAGCCATGCTAGGGGAAGTAGGGCGGTGGATGTATAATGTATGCCAGCACAGCTAGCTGGAATTTTGTAAAGAATTAGATGTCATTTGTATAGCAAACTGATTTGTACAGATGCTTGTGTTGAAAAATGTATTTGTAAAGTTGCTTGTGTTAAAAATGTATCAATAGTGTGTCCTACTGAACAGAAAAGAAATATACATGCATTAACGCAACTGCTCAAAGATATGTTTTAACAGAGGATACTGGAAGAGGAGAGATTAAGCTCAGTCCCAGCTAACTTTGGAAAATACCTGAAATTAAATTAGGCCATAAACATTCTATCTTACAGTTATGATTGCAGCCAGAGATTAAATGTCTGTGAGAAGCCTGGATAAGTAGCTCTGTATGAGAAGTAGAGGTTTAAAACTGTTTTTTTGACTTCCAGGAGCTGCAGCAGATCTGAACAAAGTTCTATCTGTGTGTATGGTAACACATATGTGCTAAAATCCTAGCAGCTTATATTGTTTGTGATAGTATGGTTCATAGGTTCATAGGTTCATAGGTTTATACTAGGCTATCTGCCCTAAGGCATTTATAAGCCTAGCCCAAATTATTGTGGCTTACGCCACCCCTTATATGAAAAAATACTGTGCCCATTAGTTTGTTGTGCCTCTGTCCAGCAGTGACCCAGAGATGATTCCCGGGGTAAACCTACGATCTCCCATCCACAGGTCTAGATTTCTCTTGAACAGAGTCAGCGAGGTGCTCTGCCTCACATGGACCGGGATTTTATTCCACAGCATAGGGAGTCTCTGAGTGATAAATCTATCCCTCCAGCACGTCCTATTTATATCCGTGCTAAGGTTTAAGTCGCTTGCTCTAGTGGTTTTGGTGGATTTGGATTTTTGAGGTGGAGCATGTCCATTAATTCGGGTTGGACATGGCCTTGTATGTCAGGCACATGTCACCTCTGAGCAGACGGTATGCGACTGAATAGAGCTGGAGTTTCTTCAATCTGGCAGCATATGACAGATTTTGGAGTCCCTTTATCCTTTTGGTGAGGAACTTTTGGGGTCTCTCCAATTGCTGCAGATGTCGGGTGAGATACATCCCGAATGGGGCATTGTACTCGATCATTGGTCTGATAAGTGAAGAGTACAGGGGAACAATGACCTCACTAGATCTGGATGTGAATCCTTCATGATCAGGTGGGCAATGTAGAAGGTCTTTCTAACCACTTTAGCAATGTGAGTGTCAAAAGAAAGGCCACTGTCAACCTGGGTCCCCAGGTCCCTGATAACCTCTTCTGTGCTTAGTGGATTGCCACCTATATGGTAGCTTGGGGTTACCTTGTTTTTCCCGAAGGGTATGACTATACATTTTTGGCGTTTAACTTCAGGCCATGGCTCTGGCACCAGCTATCTGTTTCCGTGAGTCCCTTCTGAAGGATATCAGTGTCCGATGCACTTTCCACTATGGCCCAGTTTGCAGTCATCTGCAAACTTTGTCAGCCAAAGTCCTCCCATGTTGGCCTGTACTTCTGAGAAGTAGATGCCAAACAATAGGGGGCCAAGGACCGAGCCCTGTGGGACACCACTTGTGACCGGCTTGGAGTCTGACACAGCGCCAGCAACTCTAACCCTGTGGGTTCTGTCTTTAAGCCAGTTTGCAACCCATCTTGTGACATATGGGTTTACATTTAAGCTGGTAAGTTTTTCTACAATACCCGAGTGGGGTATTGTGTCGAAAGCCTTTGCAAGGTCAAGGTAGGCTGTATGGACTGCCTTTCCCTCATCAATGGCCTTGGTGACTATTTCGAAGAAGTCGACCAAGTTCAAAAGGCATGATCTTCCCTTGACAAAGCCAAACTGGGTCGGGTCCAATGTCTGCAAGTCCCCTATATCTTTGTTTATGAGCTCCATTATGATCCTCTCCATAGCTTTGCAGACTAGACTTGTTAAGCTTATGGGCGGTAATTACCAGGGTCCGTGAGGCCACCTTTGTGGAGTGGGACCACAGTTGCCGTCGCCACTCCTTGGGCACGTATCCTGTGGTAAGGCTGAGATTAAACAGCTGCCTTATGTGCGGGTTTAATTCCTCATTTAGCTCGTGTAGCACACAGCCGGGGACACCATCCGGTCCCATTGATGCTGTGTTTTTAGCTTTAGAGAGCAGCTTTCACCTACGCATTTGAGATGTCCGGGAGGCTACACTCGGCTGGGATAGTTATCTCTCCTTTAGGGGAGAGGGGTGAAGTTTGCACTGAACCTGTCTGCCAGTATGTTGGCAATGTCTGTGGGTTCAGTGATTTTTGTATCATTTTGGACTAATTCTGAGCATATCTGTGAGTTTCCACCCAGGTTCCTAACATAGCTGAAAAAGGCCTTATGATTGTCCTTTGAATCCATGGCAATTTTTCTCTCAAAATTGGCCTTAGTTGATTTTATGAGTGCTCGTATTTTTTTACTAATAATGATCATGGGAAACAGAGTCAGATGATCAGATGTGATGTCATTATGTAAGCTATCCCAGAAATAATATTTGGATATTATATTGAGAAGTCTCTCAGTCAAACTGGTAAGTCTGTTATTTGGAACCTGACTTAGAAGTATCCCTCACCTACTTCATCTTACCTATTAAGGAAGCAGGAACAGTAATTCTCTAGATCAGTCAGGAAAATATAGTAAGAATAGTTAAGTAGTATTTCTCTGTAAATGTGTGAATCTTTCCAGCTGTGTTATTTTTAATATTTCCTGTGGCTGCAACTCTGGTCTTTACTGTAAATGCATATTTTGTATTTTCATGTTCTTTTATTATTTATTATTAAACATATTTAAACTCTTCATTGCGGCTGGTCCTTTAGAGAAAGTTTTAACCTTTGAGAGTACTTATATCTATCGGTAAAACTTAGCCACTCCTGAATCCTGGCTCTTTGGTCAACATTACCATTTGTATTAATATTAATTTCACTCACTATAATTGGGTACCCTTGCAAGAGCCTTATGAAGCTGGCTTTGTAGTGTCTGGTGGCAGTGCTAACTACTTTATAGTGTGGGTAGAAGGGGGCACAGCAGGTAAATCTGTATAGGCCTCTCCCAGGTGTGTGTGTGTGTGTGTGTGTGTGTGTGTGTGTGTGTGTGTGTGTGTGTGTGTGTGTATTTGTGTGTGTGTGTGCATGTGTGTGTGTTTAAATCAAATCTCACAGTGTGTGTGTGTGTGTGTGTGTGTGTGTGTGTTTAAATCAAATCTCACAGTGTGTGTGTGTGTGTGTGTGTGTGTGTGTGTGTGTGTGTGTGTGTGTGTGTGTGTGTGTGCGTGCATGTACGTGTGTGTGTGTGTGTGTGTGTGTGTGTGTGTGTGTGTGTGTGTGTGTGTGTGTGTGTGTGTGTGTGTGTGTGTTAGCTACTTGGAGCAGGGACATGAAGCACTGGTTTCACAAAAAGGGTTCTGGATGGCTTGGCTTGGACACCCAGCTGAGGACTTTACCCTATAGCTGTGCTAGTAGGGAGCCTTATTGGGTCCTTGGGGGGACAGATATAAGGAAATCCAGACCCTGGGTTGACTGTGTTCCCTGTGTGCTCTTAAGGGAAATTGTGCTTGATGCAGAGAGGTCTGCATCTGGAAATACTGAGTTTATCCATTTGTATTCCAAGTGAACGCCCCTGTTCAGTGGTGAGGAATCAGGCCACTTGATTACTGGCCCAGCGTGGGGATGTCACAATGGTAATGATGATAAAAGAGTGATAAGAGCAGACCACCAGTGTTTTCATTCACATGTCACTTTTGCGACATGCATGATTCCACTGCATCCCTCTCCAAATTGTAATTCTTCTTTATGAAGAAATAATACCTTTCCATTGCTGTAGAAAGAGGATAATTTTTGGCACAGACTGAGGATCATAATGCCAGTGATAGCCATGGGTCTACTATAAGTGTTCATGTGCTCTTAGCTCGAGACACACTTGGTCACTGTTACATGCTCTAAATGGCAAGGACATTAACTCCCACAAGCCCAATCCTACTGAATAACCCAACCTTATACCACCCAATCATAAAAAGCTGCATCTCCACAAAAGAGCCTAACGCTTACCTTAAAACTCCTATCCATTTAAAAACCCTAACCTGAGTATTGTCTCTCTAACCCTCAAATTCCCTGACTGCTTCCTAACCATAAACTCCCTTTCTGCTTCCTAAACCTAAAACTCTCCTCCTGCTCCCTAAACTTAAATTTCTCTCCCAAGTACTGCCTAAAATCCTAATTTAAACTAATATTCCCTTCCACTCCCTCCTCCCTCTGTCCCAGTGGCTGCCTCACTTAGCCGACTCACTGGCGAGGTGCAGCAGTTCTCTTCTCTCTGCATTGCTGCTGTAAGCTACTTGAACACATTTTTTGACTTTGAGTATTAGTAGCAGCCCATGTGAGCAGCATTAGTCTCCAGATGTGGGTTTGTGGCTTTCAAGCAGCCATTACCTGAGCAATTCTAGTGAATCCAGCAATCATTTACTAAATACGCTTTTCCTAAAAAATTATTGCTGCTAATGACTTCAGTTTTATTACTGCTAGGTTCTTCAGCTTGTTTCATCCCTATTATCTATATAACCAGCTGATTTACTACTTCTTTGAAAACTAATGTTCCTTTGAGGGTTCTATAGAAAGAGGATAGGAGATTAAGGGATACCATCTCCCTGTATGAGTTTGCCTTATATTACTTCAGACAATTTACCAGATACTATATAATACTGACAAACATGATATAGTGTTGTTATTTGCCCTATTCTCTTGTTTTCCATAGTAGGACTACATCCCTAGTTAGAGTTTAACCTGCTATTTTTATTACTTGCCTCAGGCATCAAATATCTCTAAAATGTATCTTGTGATCAGCACACCCACCTATGCAGAGATCAAACACATTCTCCAGTATAATTCTAATTATCCTGAAGGAGGCATCCTTATTCTTTGAGAACATATTTGTACATGCAGTAAAGAAAACATGAAGCACTTTTTCATTACCATATGGAACATTTTCATTTAACAAGGACATTCTGTACAATATTTGCATTGATGAGCCTGTCAGAAGTATGGATAAACACAAACAATTTAAATAACAAACTTGCTTTCATTTAATCTTGTTTTAAAAAAAGGAGTTAGCATTTCAAAAGATGTGTCTTAATGGACTGTATTTTTAAAATAACTTCATGTCTGAGTCTGAATGGTTAATTCATTGAATAAACAATGGTTCTATTCATTTTAGTCCTTTGAACTGGAACAGTAAAAAAAGGCTGTAGAAGAACTGTGTTGTAGACCATTGTGACTTATGATATTGTATACAAAATAAACATTTCAAGAAATCATATCTTTTACGTACAGAACATCAGTTACAATATCAAAACATAACATAAAAGTATAATGTACTGCATGGGATCTGTTTAGATTTTGAGAACACAGCCCTTCTTCATATCTCTGGCTTAATGTAATTAAGTCTGTTATTACTGAAAATCTTGGATTAGTCCTTTCTAATTCCCGCCCTTGGCTGATCAGTCTTTCAAACAAAATATGGTTACCGTCAATAGCAGCTTGTTTCAGAACAGTGCCATACTAAACTATTTGGTTCTTATTTTGCTGTAAACTAGCCTTTAACTTGCATTTTGCTGTAAACTAACCTTTAACTTGCATCTATCTTCATCTCACTTCAGAAATGTACTGATACCTACTTCATTTCCCCTGAGTATACACAAAACAGAGAGCCTTGGGAGTTCCAATAAAACTCTGACTCCAACCCAGGTGATCCAACTTTGATAAATAGATGAGACAGCTGTTAGAGTTTGGGGTGGGTAGGGAAGATGAGACTATGTTTATTGAACTTTTCAAGAAGGAAGGGGAAAGGGATGGTGTGCAGTTATGGCTACACTGGACATTTAGCACTGGCGTCAGTTAGAAAAGAGAATATTAGCCAAGATGAGTAAGTGGATGGGTCAGATGGTGCAGAAACATCCTTAGATATAGTGTGAGGCCACTGTTAGTAACCACACAACTTGGATTGCAATGCAAAGACATCATGCCACTATATGGAGAGGACAGAGCTACAAGCTATTCAAGCTTAGCCTATCTCTATGAGCAGCAGTGGTGACATCCAGACTTGCTCACCTTTTGCAGAATGACCAACGGTGCAGGCCTTGAGGGGGATTCATGACACTGGTCCAGAGAGTATAAACACCTGGGTGAACTCTCAGAATAAGTACACTCAGATCTGAGTAAGATGAAGTACATGGCAACCATACTGGAAAAAAAGGCATCTGTAACACCAACCATGCAAGGAAGAATATGAAGCATACCTCTCAAATGTACAGACTTTTGCAGAATGCCCAGATTTTTGCCTCATATTTTTGGTATATTTCTCATAAAATTGTGGTTTTCTAGAAAATCTTTGGCAAGCTACTGAGGGTTGAAGTCATCAAATAATAACAGTGAGTTTCAGGTTTCATACCCTTTAGAAAATTCATGCTAGTTATTCTATCAGCTTTCTAAGTCTCTAAGAGCAATATTTAAAAAGTGTCCCTATTTTTGGGCCTTTGGTCCCCCCATTATTTATGGTGTACTCAAAATAATAAGTAACAGACAGCACTGTGGTGCAGCGGTGGTGTTGTCACCTCACAGCAAGAGGTTTTCTGGATCGATTCTCAGCTGGGGTGCCTTCTGTGAGGAGTCTGCGTGTCCTCCCTGCATTCATGTGGGTTTCCTCTGGGTGCTCCGGTTTCCTCTCACATTACAAAGACATGCGTCTGGAGCGTTTCTCCCTGGGGCCTCCACTGAAAATTGGCTTGTTCCAGGTCGGACTTTCCTGGTTAACAAATGTTAAACAAATGAGGTTCATATCACAACAGTTTGGCACATTTACACATATTTTATTTATTTTATTTAACATTTGTTGACCAGGAATGTCCGACTAGGTTCCACAGAGCCTGTTTTCAGTGGAGGCCCAGGGAGAAATGCTCCAGATGCATGTTTTTGGAATGTGGGAGGAAACCGGAGTACCCGGAGGAAACCCACGCGAACACAAGGAGAACATGCAAACTCCACACAGAAGGCACCCCAGCCGAGAATTTAACCAGAGAACCTCTTGCTGTGAGGTGACAACGTTAACCGCTGCACCACTGTGCCACCCATAATTTTGCATGATATTGCATGAACTCCAAGGTCAACCAGCAGTGGCATCAGAGATACCCAGTATAGTGGTCTAAACCTCTTCTGCAACATTACTAGAATGGGCTGGTGAGACAGGTATATCTCACAGAGGATACTGCTGATAACAGATTCCACTTCCATATAAAACAAATTTCATCCCTGTCCATATTCAAGTGCAACTTAGATCTATAGATGGGAAACAGAAAATTTGCCTGAGGACTCTCCTTTGGGAGAGTGATGTCCCCACAAGTTATCACATTAATAACAATGTCCTAAGCATGCAATCAGTGGTGAGGGATTTGGGCACCCAGGTTGATAGCAACCTGACTTTTGACCACCGTGTTGCTTCCATTGTATGGAAAGCTTTCTACATGGCCCACCTCATAAGGAAGGGTATCTCATCTAGAGACAAGGAAGTCATATCATCCCTATATTCTTCCCTTATAAGGCCCATTATTGAGAGAAACACCCCAGGAGAATCCAGGGCCTCAAACATCTACCATAGACAGCTAAGCTAAAAGCCCTGTCTCTCTACTCAGTTTCATATAGACTCCTCAGGGGTGACCTCTGTCTGGCATACAAAGCAATCTCATACCCCGCCTTGATGGGACTGCTGCATATCCGCAAGTCAAGCTTCACATGAGTAACCCACACATGTGACCTCAACCAGGTCTGTGACATCAATAGGACTTGTTGGTGGGACAGATTTGTGTCCCTGAGATTCTCCCAGACTCAGGAACCCCAAACCCCCAGGAACAGACTCCCTCTCCACATCAAGCAGAGTACCTCATTACCCCCTTTTAAGCATAACCTGGGTAACTGGATGGGAAACAGGAAATACACCCCTGGGATTCTACCTGTGTCCCTGCTGGACAGGGGCATCAGGTGCTGACTTGTATAAACATGGGCTAAACTCTTGAGGCCTCAAGGGGAATACCCTAGTAACTTGCTATGATCATGTGATCCTATAACTGCCCCCTGTACTACTAATGGACAGAGGCAACTCCTAATTTATTTATTTATTGACATTTGATTACTGAGATGGTCTAAATGGGTAGGAGCCCATTTTCAGTGGAGGCCCACGGAAACAAGCTCCAAAGTATTACAAAACATTTTAAGGATAATAATTTTACAGTCTTTAAAACTAATACAAAAGTAAATACAGTTTATGGTTTAAATAAATATACCAAATTAGACACAATATGAACACATTGGTTAAGTTATATGCCAAACATTTAATAGTAATGGAAATTTCAACCAGTTTATGGAGAAATTAAAGGTAAGTTAGTATAAAACAAACAGGAATTGCAATACAAAGTGAGAGAACAGTAGGCTTATAGTATATTTAGAAAGAAAGTGAGGAGAGAGAAACTAATAGAATTAAGGAAGTGAGTGAAGAAAGAAGAGTAAGGAGGTATTAGGTATGAACAGGTATTTGTTCACATTTAGGGGTATAGTTTATCCTGGTGTTGAGCAAGAACAGAGCCAGCTTTTGGGCTAGGGAGTCTTTCAGAATGGTTTTGAAGGATGGGAAGGAGGGTATTGACCTGATGTATAGAGATGAGGAGCTCCAGGCCCTAGCAACATGGTACAAGTACAGACAATGCCTAGCAGATTTGATAGGTTTGTGGACAGACAGGAGTTTTTGGTCACTGGATCATAATGGCCAACTGGGAACATAGTTGTGTAGACTGTTATTTAGTGCTGTATACCCAGATAAATTCTGGATAATTTTATACGTGGCAAGAATCTGTGTATATGTTAGTTAATAGGTAGTCCTAACCAATGTAGGTTATTTAGTGCTATACACTAGTGGGTTCTGTAAGGGGTACTTGCTGCAAATTTAGCAACTTTGTTATGGCATTGTTCAAGATTTAACTTTTATGATGCCTAAGGTTAGTAAGGGTGGGATCACTATAAAGAAGTGTGGGGAGGAGATAAGTAGTGGCAAGTGTAGCTTTAGTTGTGTTAGTGAGAAAGTTTTTGGCTCTATCAAGCATCACTAATTTTTGATGAGTTTTTCTTATGCAATTTTTGGATATGCAGGTCGAATTTCAGATCATCACCTCTAATAATTTGCTATGAGAAGTGACTTCAATAGTTGTATTATCAAGAGAGAGGACTTCAAATTTTGTTTTTTCATGGGAGAGGGATTTGTGGGGGAAGGCAGTAGTTTTTTTCAGTAATGAGCATGATTTGTCAGTTACAAAGCCATGTTTCAGTTGCTGTTAAAGCTTCCTGAGTAATTTTTTGGAGGTGTGCCACATTGTCAGATGTGAAATTTAGTGTGGAGTCATCTGTGTAATGTATTAAGAAGGCCTGTTGTGTTGAGGGTGGTGGTGAGAATGTTAAATGCTTTATCAGATGCATGGGTCCCCTCAAATTACATACTGCATGATACCAGTTATTCTCGTAAGGGTAATATATAATTATCGACCATGGGATGGGTGAGGCCAATCTCTAACCAAATGGGATAGGTTAATTAAAGCACAAAAAGGCAATCTGGCTAGACTTAAAATGGCCCACATGGGTAGCTAGCAGAGTACTTACATATGAACCTATAAACCTATGAACAATGCACATCCAAGTTATTATGCAACTATATCCATGCACCCTAGCAGACAACATATAGAATCCTATCAACATAGCTCACTCAGGTCTTAAGATGCATAATATAAATGCATTTAGGATCTATAATAAAATTGTTGAACTTCAAGTGTGGATGCAAATACACCTCCCTAGCATACTAATAAACACTGAAGTATGGATAAAATCCTTTATCAAAGATGAAGAAATACTCACCCAGGATATAACATAATACAAAACAATTGAATCACTAATTATACTGGAGTGGTAACTATCATGTTCCTTTACATTCTAGGAATATTAATATTCCCTCTAAAAAACTCCAAACTTTGATGCTGAAGAACTAATAGTAATCCATCTTAAATTAAATTTACAGAAGACAATTTGCATGACAAGTGCATACGTACCTTCAAATAGAAATAATGTTAACACGAGTAAAATACAGTCATCTGGATAACTGCAATGTAAACAGGAAGCCCTTCTTACTGAGGAGCTCCACATTGATTGGTCTGTTTGAGATTCTAACACCTCGCACTTAAATATGAATTACTTCATCCTAACCCAAGTAATGAAATGTCTAACAAAAATGATAAAGCATCAGGTAGAGCAAGAACACTGGGCTGCATACTGTCCACTAACCCTGAACATCAATCAATCGATCAATAATAAATAACTAACTAAATAAATATATAAATAAACAGTCTGGAATAATTTCTGATGCGGTTAGGAACCACCATCCCACCTGCACAATCAGAAACTTCTTAAAATTGCTCAAGTCCATCCTTCTCAACTCTCCCTGATGTTGCAGAAGATGTCTGATTTTGCTTCTTATTTTTGCCCTGTCCTATGCATTTTTTTGATTTCCTGGCAAATCACAGAGACTTGCAGCCAGTTAATAATGCCAGTCACTAGAACTTTATACTTCTTATTCTTCTGAAAATCCGTTGTACTATTAACTTTATTACTTCAGGTGATTGAGTAATATTTAAAAAATTTCCCTGATTTTGTACCTTTGTCCTTCCCCTTTATATTTGACTTTATGCTAAGGACTAGCTTTTAAACTCTCAACTGCACTTTACTAACATGGTCTCACTAGATGATGCTGTTCCACACTTCAGTAACACCACTCTTCAAGTTCTAAACCAACAGACACCCCTGCACTATAAGCAGGTCAGAGTGGAAACTGGAGCCTGGCTAGCACAAACAGCAAAACAATGAAAACTATGGAAAACTGGAAAGAGTGGTACAAAGACAACAAACAAAATAAAATAATTACCAGAACAAATGACACCTAAGATATCTCAATAAAATTCCAGACAAAGCAAAAAAAAAAAAAAAAAAAACATGACAACATAGACAGCACCCTTCCTTCAATAATATCACAAGATTCTGGTCTACTATAAACAATTTCCTAAAGCAAGGATCAAAGCCTACCACTGAAACTAATACTATCATAGATAAGTTGTAAGTTCAATGAGCACTTTATAGCTATTACCTCTCACATCTGCCAGCAGAATGTATACATACCTTCTCACACCTAAAACTGTAGTACAAAACAGAAAAATAGCTTCTCATTTGAGCTAATTAGTCCTAATTACTACACTTCAGAAATAAGTGCACAAACCAAAAAAAAATATTAGCAGCACATGTGTCTGCAGAATATTCTAAATTAGGAGCAGATGGAATAAGGTACTCAGTGTTAAACAACAGATCCTTACAAGAATCATATATGTCAACAATATGGAAAACCTCTTACATTATACCAATACATAAAGGAGGTATCTCCACTAAATTTTCAGACTGTCAACCCACCACAATACTTTCTCTCTCTAGAGTACTAGAAAGATATATCCATCACTGAATCTAAAATTTTCTACTTGGCACTTACTTCCCCAGCATAACATGAATGGTGGTCGCATCACATCACTTAAACAACTATACTGCATTTTCCCAAACATAAAAAGATGTATAACCCTGCCTCCACCCTAAATCTGGACCTCCTGGAGGCATTTGGTACCATATCTCACCTTCTTCTCATGGACAAGCTCCCACAACTAGGACTAAGCAGCACTGCTATTGAATGGTTCTCAAGTTGTGTCAACAAGTGTGCATAATCTGTCCAGTGATAGGTCTCCTGCCTTACTCATCTGCCATTGCAAACAGGAGTGCCACAGAGGTCAATGGTAGAACTCCTGTTATTTTATATATTCATAAATGACAAGCACAAGGCAGCCAAACATATGATACTCATGCAATATGCTCATGTTTCATCTCTTTGTTTATTCATCCCCAAAACTATCCCAACTACAGTCACTCAAAACAAATATTTGGACATTTTCACAAATCTTTAAAATGCATTCATGAATATGATCGCATAGTGCTGTATCAAATAAGTATATTGTAGCTCTCTACTTTTGTTAAAAGAATTTTGTCTTCAATGGCTGTTTCTCTATCAATTTACCATTAACCTGGATCATTTCAATTAATTATACCATGTATATAATTACTCCATGACTGAACTGAATTCTTTATTTTCTATTCTATATACATTTACTATTGTCAAAATGTATATCTTGACTGTGATGTTCATTTTTTGTTTTACTTTTTTGATAGTTTATCCTCATACCTCTCAACCTCTTAAAACAAAAAATCTGGACAAAGCCACAAGTAATGGGGGGACAAGGGCCAAAAATAGGGACACTTTTTGAGTATTGTTCTTACAAACTTAGAATGTTGATACAATAACAGGTTTTACATTAGCATGAGTTTTCTAGAGGATATGAAGTCTGGAAATCAAATGTCCTTGATGATTTTCCAGAAATCTACAATTTTATGAGAAATGGACCAAAAATATGAGTCAAAAATCCAAACATTCTGAGAAAATCTGGGCAGTTGAGAGCTATGTTTATCCTCCCTGGCTGAACCTGAAAACTTTCAAATGAGACCAATGTTCTAACTCAGTTAAGAAAGACAAACACATACATACATACACATACATTTGTATCTAACCTCCCAAACCAAAGACATCACTATTATCCATTACAGAACCTGAAGTTCCTAGAAATACCACTCTCGATAGCATATATGCACCCCATAATGGCACATAAATTACACCATCTCTCAAATACCACAGTCAGCAATGTAATACAAAGATACAAACCCAAAAGGAATATTCAATCAAAGGACCAGCATCTAACAGAATTCCAAAAATATGACAGCTCGGTTGTGGGCTATGTATATTAACTAAGCATAGCTACACTATTGAGCAGTAAAACCTTCACCATTAGACTGCAAAAATAAAAAAAACTTCTTGATACTAAAACCAACCTCAAATTGCATCCAAATCAAACTACAGTTTGCAACTGTTCTGAATCTCCAGGATATGAATATCCACATTCTCAAAATTCTATCTTCTTGCTTACTAAACCTTTTCTTCACAACTTGTTTTTATGTCTCAGTGAACGGAGTTTATTGCACTCCTCCCATGTGAATTATATGCATTATTGTTGCATCAGCTCACATATTAGTGTGAATATAGGTGCAGATTACATTACTTTAGGTCAGATACTTTTGATATTTGCTATTGCTTAGTAATGTTCTTACATTTATACTGATAATTTCCTGCTCCAGTGATGTTGCATAACGTGCACCAATGTCACTTCTTAGAAATGAATATATAGCATACCTTTGCATGATAGGTACTGTTTAGCCAGTATTAATGAATTTCAATATTTTTTACACTATGATTTCTTTTGACTTTATTTAAACTTTATCACATTGTGCATCTACTATCTCTTGGAACTCTTCTCCGCAGGTCTTCACTGAAAATGAGCAATGTAAGCCTGACAGACTTTTTTAGTAGCAAATAAGTAAGTAAATAAATACTAAGTCAATAATTTTAGCACTCTGACATGTATATCACAGGTGCTTGAACTTGTGAAGACTACATGCAAATGCAAAGTTGACAAAAAAAATTTTTTTTTGTAGTGAAACAAGACTTTCTGCCACACCTCCATATAGAAGCATGCCTCCCACACCCCTTACACATTCTCACTGCCCTCTGAGATCACTGCACTTTAGAGAAACAGCATAAACTGACATGCAGCTTAAAGTCTTGTCAGCCTTTCTCTGGAAGGCTGCAAGACCTCACCACCATACCAGATACATATTAATAAAATTATGTTGTTTATATTTGTCTCAACATAAAAATAGAATGATATATTGCACTTCTGAGCTGTCACACCTGAGCTCTGGTGACCCAGTAAACTGCATGTATGTAAACCATGCACTTCATATAGCATGTGCACTCCTTATTTTATGATATATTGCACTTCTGAGCTGTCACAGCTGAGCTCTGGTGACCCAGTAAACTGCATGTATGTAACCCATACACTTCATATAGCATGTGCACTCCTTATTTTATGATATATTGCACTTCTGAGCTGTCACACCTGAGCTCTGCTGACCCAGCAAACTGTATGTATGTAACCCATGCACTTCATATAGCATGTGCACTCCTTATTTTATGATATATTGCACTTCTGAGCTGTCACAGCTGAGCTCTGCTGACCCAGTAAACTGCATGTATGTAACCCATGCACTTCATATAGCATGTGCACTCCTTATTTTATGATATATTGCACTTCTGAGCTGTCACACCTGACCTCTGGTGACCCAGTAAACTGCATGTATGTAACCCATGCACTTTATATAGCATGTGCACTCCTTATTTTATGACATATTGCACTTCTGAGCTGTCACACCTGAGCTCTGGTGACCCAGTAAACTGCATGTATGTAACCCATGCACTTCATATAGCATGTGCGCTCCTTATTTTATGATATATTGCATTTCTGAGCTGTCACTCCTGAGCTCTGGTGACCCAGTAAACTGCATGTATGTAACCCATGCACTTCATATAGCATGTGCGCTCCTTATTTTATGATATATTGCACTTCTGAGCTGTCACACCTGAGCTCTGGTGACCCAGTAAACTGCATGTATGTAACCCATGCACTTCATATAGCATGTGCACTCCTTATTTTATGATATATTGCACTTCTGAGCTGTCACAGCTGAGCTCTGGTGACCCAGTAAACTGCATGTATGTAACCCATGCACTTCATATAGCATGTGCACTCCTTATTTTCAGATCGTCCAGAATCTGCTGTTTTAACCCCATTATATGAGCACTTCATCGGCACTTTTGTCACTCACAACTGCCTGTTACATACATGTATGTGTGTATGTATGTATTTATTTATCTATTTTTGTTTGTTAATCTAATTTATCTGACTGAGCCATTGCTCCTTTTCAGCGAAGGCCTTGGTAGAAAAGCTCCAGTTTTCATAACAATACAACTATTTGAATACATGGATGTACATGCCAGTTTTCATAGTATACACTAAGATAATTTTCTTTCCTTTATCCTTTGCAAATTAACTTTTTGATGATCCCCTTTCCTCCTGTGGACATTCAATCAAAGCTTGACTAACCATCACAAGCAGGAACTAACTTCCCCGTTCCCTAAATAAGTATAATTCAAGCATGCTCTGTTTACATGACTCTTAGCTTATATCAGTCATTTCCTCTCCTAAGTTTGTTATTCTTTATATCACCCTCTCTATATTCTTACTAAGGACCTCTTGTAAATATGTCATTATACATATAGCTACTGCACAAATTCCTTGAATATTACCACCCGGTGTCCTCGTCTTCTCTGTGCCTAGCTATAATTTCTCTAGTTTGGACACTTTATGGATTCAGATGAAAAAAAATAATTTTGTTTGCCACCCACATGAACCCGTCATGAAGATTATAAGTTTTTCATAGAACACTGCCAAGCTGTGTTTTTTGCCTAATACATCTTATTATGAAATACTAATATGGACTGGAACAGACCATTTCACTTTTGTAATAACATGATACTAAAGCAATGTGGCCTTTTCAAATTATTTCATATCATATATGCATTCTGAAGCAAAAGAAAAAGGAAATATTGGTCATATATGATGTCGCTAAAGTTGTTGACTCAGTAAACCATAATCAATTTTAGAGAATATGGTTTTTTGCTGGTTTAAAATTCTATATGAGAAATCATATGTGATAATTTTAGTCAAAGGTTAGTTAGGGAAAGAAACAAAATAAACTAGTGAATCAGACACTGTTGAACTATTACTAAAAGATCATTTGTTTTGTTAACGGATGGGATAGTGAACTAATTTAAAATATGAGGAATAGTGCTTCAGAAATAATTTCTGGGGTAAATGTACAGATGATTTTGAAATATATAGATGATATTATTCTTGTAACAAGACATGCAATGGATGATAAACTAAGAACTTATTTTACTGAGAAACAAGTTAGTGTTTTACTAACACTATTAGGAAATGAAGGGTTATGCTGTACTGAATGTACTGAAAAAATGTACAGGAATAGTAACTATATGGAAAGTATCTTAAAAAAGAGATTTTCATGATAAAGGTATAATTAATTCACTTTTAGTAGGTAATTTCACTTAATACGGAGGTGTGCTTTCTTTTAAGGGTTTTTAGAAACAGAATTATTAGTTATAGTGTTTAAGTGCATCTGAGACTCAAGTCTAAATCCAATAAGTTATGAGACTTTGCATAATGCTCATGATAAAAGTGGCCTAGATGTTGTAATGTCTATGGCATTTTAGTTTCTTTGCATTTATTGTATGTTTTCTAAACTGTTAAACTTAAAAATGATACAATATTTAGAAGAATTGTATGGGAAATGTAAAGAGTACTCAGCAAGCATTAACTGCATGTGCTTTTTCCTCTGTGCCTACCTACCATGAATACTCGAGTCTATATTAGCAAATCGAAAATCCCTTTAACAGAATACCCAAACATCGACACCTATAACGCGAACCGTAAAAATCCTGAACACACTAAACAGCGAAAAATAAAATAACGAACTGTCATAGTTGGCCAACCCCCCCACCCACTACATACTACCTACCCAAATAAAATAAATAAACCACATACATACACTAACCAAACCCTGCTTCTAACCTAAAGTAAAGCACCAAAACCCTACTTCTAACCCTACACTAAACCCCACAAACACAACTAACTATGCACTATCCTTAATCCCTCCATAACTCTAAGATCCGTAACTACCGCACAAGTCCCCTACAGACATACACCCAAAAAATAAATACACATACATATCACAAAACCCTACTTCCAACACTACACTAAACCCCACAAACACAACTATCTATGCACTATCCTTAACCTATCCCTAACCCTAAGGTCCGTAACTACCGCACACTTCCCCTACAGACATACACCCAAAACAAATAAATAATGCACATACATAAAGCTAAATAAAACCCTACGTCTAACACTATACTAAATCTTACATACATTACCTATCTATTAACTTACCTTAACCCACATCTTAACTCTAAAGTCCTATCTATCGCATACTTACCTTATGGAGCTATACCGCAGATGGGCCAACCATTGCACTTCGACATTTCCATTTTCGCTGTTTTGGACGTTCGGCGTTTCCGTATTTCATGCAATATGTGTCTCTCTTTCCTTATTCACGATTCTGATCTGCTAATAAGAACCCGAATACCCCTGGTATTGATTGTAAGCTCATTTATTTCCCCATACTAGGCATCCCTGCATAGTGTCAAGATTAGACATCATGGATCAGCATCAAGCTGGGTTGTGCTTTCACGGACATCCTAGTAATGAGTATTTTTCTGGTAAGGTACTAATGCAAACAGTGGTGGCTGATATGAGCAATTGCAGTGATAGGCTTCCTAAACCCTTTTAGTGCATGCATGTGCTTCAGCTCACATGCTGATGAGGGCTGTTATCATTGGCCTGTTATTGCCAACCCCATGTCCTTGATCCTAGCCTTATCAGTCCTGTTCAAGCCTTTGCTTGCATGGTGGTGATTGTCCAACAAAAAACACCCCCCTCTTCGAAAAAAAATGGTAAGCCAGTGTTGGCTGCCCAGTGATACTGTCTCCATTCAAATTCTTCCAGCTTATTAACTAATATTTGAACTTGATTCATCTGGGTTATAGTCAGGGCTTTATCTTTCCCTATACCACAAAGCCAGACAGTAATTAGATTTACTGGTAAATAAAGGTAAAAGGTATAACAAAAATATGTATAATTTTGGAAGAAAATGAAAATGTATGGAAAATGATGGCTGAAGAAAAAAAAGATGCTAAAAGAAAATGATACAACATGCTTATGTTAAACTACCACTGTATGCCTACATTAGAAGGAACAGATGAATATACAGAGAAAGTTATTTCTTACAGAAGCCAGGAAACATACAAGCAGGAAGTTCAGTGAAAGGTTATAATGTCTTCCAGACATTTAGACTAGCTACTACACAGAGAGAGACTAAAGGTGGAGGTAACTCGCTCTACATAAAAAATAAATATACCGCAAGGCTGATCAAACAGGATAATGCACTTGAGGTACTCCATTTTCAAATCAACACAGGCAAAATGCAATACCACTTCCTTGCAAGCTATACGTCCCACTCTATGACCCTGGGAACCCATACTATGCATTTATACTTATTGGAAACACTCACCATCTAACCCAATATCATATTAATGAGTGACTTTAATTACCCCACTATTAACTGGGAATCATATACGACATCAAACATACAGGCACAGAGATTCTTGGATTTTGTAAATACAAACTCGCTGGACCAGATTGTCAATACACCAACCAGGGGTACAACCATACTGTATTTGGTCCTCACTAGTATAGGAGAGTGCTGCACACCCACTAATGTAATGTCTTCCCCGGGAAGGTCAGATCACAAAATGGTCTCCTTTGAAGTAAAAATAAAACCAGGACTCCCAGCTAACCCTGTAATATTCAGAAACTAATCTAAGGCTAACTTCCTGTTATTAAGTGATAACCTAGTAAAATTTTAAGCCACCATAAATTCTGAGAACACTGCTGCCTGTGCAGAACTGCTGTCAACATTGGCCTGTTATTGCCAACCCCATGTCCTACAAGCATGTTAATAGATGCATAGAGGTAGCTGTAGCCACCAGAAAGAAGCACAGAACTAACCCAAAAAAACAAGCTGCCTTGATAGAATCACAGAATCAATAGGCTGCATAACAGAAGGAAGTAAATCATGGCAAAAAATAGGAGGTGCAGCACCCAGCAGGATACAAGCACTCTCATCAAACTAAACAACTCAGAAGGCAAATAAAGTCTACCAAAGCCAAATCTGATGTAAATGTGGCCTCCTGCTACATATTCTAAAGTGCACAGATTGTTACAGCACTCAGGTTTTAATTAAAAAAAATATATATTTTTTTTGCTTTTAAATTGTAGCAAATTACAGTTTAGAACACACTTAGAGTGCTACAGGGTTCATCTAAACAGTTGATCAATAAGGATGATGGATGGATGATCACAACCCCTCCAAAAAACTGTGCCCAGAGCAGTTGCTCCACTTTCTGTACCCTAGTTACACTAATGATAAATTGTTGCTGTATCAGTGCATCAGTGAAACATATAAGTATATATGTATATGTATATCTATAGGTCTAATTTTATCTATAGCTACATCTTTACCTGTACCTATATCTATATCATCTGCATCTATAGCTATACCTATATCTATATTTATCTATCTATCCACCTATCTGTCTATATAGCCATAGGATCATTTGCTGTTAAATAAAGTCATAGTGGAGAACTGTAAAAAGGGGAAGAATTTAAGTATGGCATGGATTGACTACATAAAAGCATTTGACAGTATCCCACATTCATGGATAAAGAGTGTTTAAAAATGTGTAAGATACACCCTACACTGATCAACTACATTACAGTGACCATGAAACTGTGACAGGCTACTTTGCAATTAAGCCATAATAAAGGACTAATTATTATTTCAGGGATAAAAATTCAAAGGGGGATGTTTCACGGTGACTCTGTCACCACTGCTATTCTGCCTTACCCTTAACCCATTAAGCTAATTAGCTTAGGCCATGGCTATAATTTGGCTCCTGGAAAACAACAAAGTGTAAGGACTTCTCATCTTCTCTTTGTCGATGATTTTAAATTGTATAGCTTATCAGATGAACTGAAAGAACAACTGCAAATTGTCAAAACTTTTTCTGATGATTATGGTACTGAAGTGGCTGAAAAACACTGGAAAAATGAGCCCCAAAGAATCACAGTAAATGGTGAAGTCTACATCCTATGGGATCATTCATTACCAACAGTTCAAAAGACAGATGCTAGAAAACCAGATATAGTGGTCTAAGAAAAGAAGACAAAAGTAGCATTGATCACTGAGATTGCCACACCCAGTGACTAAAGTGTCCTGTGTACAGAGACACAAATTCATAAAATATCAGGATTTGCAAGCAGAAATGACAGCAATGTGGAAGAAAGCTACCCAGATAGTTCCAATAGTAGTAGAAGCAAGGAGTCTTATAAAAAAGAGTCTACAATGATATTAAGATATGCTACCAATACATTTAACTCCATACGAGTTGCAGAAGGAGTCATTACTGGGCACATTTTGGATGCTGCAAAGAGCACTCCTGGCTGACATCAAAGATTGAAATAATGCTAATTTCATCAACTTTAATTGTACTTTGACTTCGAAATGGGGCCCATTCCTGTCATGGTATTAGAAACCCAAAAGACTTGGAAAAATTAAAAAAGGGAGAAATCATATTTATATCTACAGCTTTATATCATTCAGTATAATGGTAGGTAATATTTATTACACTATACTCCTGCATGAAAGCTTGAAATACATATACATTGTTTTTTTTCCAGAATACTTTCTGCTCCCTGCACGTCAAATGTAAAGCCTCTCCCTGCTAGACTTCCCATTCTTCCTCCATAGTGGCAGTCTTCAACAACTGAGTCTTATCTCTGGATGGGAGCCTTAATTAGTGGTTGTTATTCTGGCAGCCACGTGAGCTGCTTGTTCACTGATTGGCAGACTGACATCCCAGCTGTAAGGGTGTTCCTATGTTCCTAGGCCCTGCCCATCACTGTTGGGCCAACCTTGCCTTCCCCTTCTGAGTACAACACATGCATGCACAGCAGCACCATGTTATCCCCGACAAAGGCCTGAGCCCGTGATTGAACATGGTTCACCTGAGTTGTTGGGAGGGATTTATCCCTCTTTGTCAACAGAACTGCTATGATATCTGCATACATGATACCACAATCCTAATGCCTGATGTCTGAAACCAGATCAGATTCAAGACTTCACAGAGTCACACAAACTTGGACAGCACTGCAATCCTCATGTGATTGTAGAGTGAAAATAATTAAGTAGGGGCATGTAGGGGACAACCTCCCACACACATTAGGGGTGCAGAGGGGTATACTGCCTTCATAAAAGCTACCTGTTTCCTAAACTAGTCTCAACTAGTCTAGTGTAGTCATTTTAATTTGCAGGTACCTTAATCTTTATGGGCATTGGCTGCGTTTAAAGACCCTGTGTCTCTGATGTACATCCAAACTATCCACTTATATCATGCTGATGAGGTCATAAAATGGCCAAAGCATGCATGTATGTTCACATTTAGTGGGGGTTGACTTTGTTGGTCTGAATGTTAACACAAAGACTTAAAAAGTAAAAAAAAAAAAAAAGTCATGGGCATTCAGAAGCCATATAGATGAAACACTCGATGGCCTTAAGTGGTCATTTGCATATATCCCATCAACCTCCACTACAGGAGGTTTGTCATAGGAGATTACTAAGCTAATAGCTCAAGATACTTTACTAGCCTAGCCAGTTTTACCTGAATTTTACCCAATTGTCTGTGCTTATGGGAAAGATAACAAGGGTCAGCAAGCGGGGTTTTGATAATTTTTACAGACTGCCTCTGTCCATAAGGGACATGGGTGCCACCCCAAAAGTGAATTTGTAATTTCCCATTCTTTGGTCCAGATTGCACATGAATATAATCAGGGAAGGAACCTGCTTCATGTGTATAGGAACCTTATCCCAGAGGAGGGCAATCTCTAGGACACATATCTGACTCTCCAGCATGATCTACTCATGCCAGAGATAAGGTTCAGATACTTGGAGCAGGTGACCCTTTTGCAGTTTGTTTTGCAAATACGCAACATTTGCATCAATGCTTTTCAAGTGCTTCAACTGTATCCAGAGACATCCTGGCTAAGATAAGACTATTTGCTCAATTTACTCCACTTGTACTTGCTTTATACAGTGACAGCTACTGTTTTTGAGCATTTTTAAAGCATGCATATAATTTTGGGGCAAAAATCATCAATTCTGTGTTTGTTGGCTTTTTGTGCTACTGTTTGCCTACAGATCTCCTTGAACAAGGGCAAATTAGCAGGGGACTTAGTTGTTTACTGTTTAATCTGCACTTGATATGTACTTTTGCTGTGCTTTTACATTAAAAAATTCCAGGATTATCCATCTTGTGGCTGAAGGTGTACAGCTGGTCTTTCGGAGTTGGAAAGCAGTCCAGGAATCTGAAAGTATGGTTTATTGTCTACAGGGAAAATGAGTCAGTTTTCAAGATTTTTTTTCTCTGCTGTAAATTAGACAAGTTTGAGCAGGGCTGTCCACCGCACAATAGTTAGCAGTTCTCTGTATAGTAGCAAATACCTAGACAGTAAAATTGCCCTATAAAGCTAGGATTAGGTCCAAAAACAGTTAAACAGCATGGCACTGCATGACATTAAGTTTAGAGTAGATAGCTTGGGCATTGAATAGCACTACCATATCCTAACACTATATAACACCTTGCTCTTAACCCCAGAAACTAGTTTGGGTATAGAATAGCACTGCCATATCCTAGCACTATATAACACCAAGTGCTTAAGCACAGAAACTACTCTAGGAGATCCCATTTAAAACACAATTCTTAATACTAAACAGCCCACCCTATTACAGATCTTGACAACATAGATATGCAATTTCTTAATGTCTCTGTGGCCACCTTGGTAGATTTGGGCATTCTATGGCAAAGTCACAATTGTCTCTTCTTCTCAGATAACCAGTTAACCATTAAAGAAAGTAATACAGTACGTGAGAGATGGACGGAGCAGTTGTTGCATCAAATCAAGAGGTTCTTTGGTTCAATTCTTGGCTGGGGTGCCATCTGTGTGGAGTCTGCATGTCCTCCCTGTGTTCATGTGAGTTTCGTGTGGGTGCTCCAGTTTCCTCCCATGTTACAAAGACATGTGTCTGGAGCGTTTCTCCCTGGGGCTCTGCTGAAATTTGACTTGATCCAAGTCGGAATTTCCCGGTAAACAAATATTAAATAAAAATAAATAAATAAAAATGCCCAACTTCATTGGGAGCAAAAATTTCACATACAAATGAGGCTGCAAAAATACCCACATTACATCCCTCACACATACTGCTCACCACACACTCACAGATTGTCTTACGCTGAGGCACTTAAGAAACCTTCCCAAATCTCAAAGTCATCCAGCCCCATCTAACAGCAACACTGTTCTTCAGCAACCACTAAAACATGCACCAAAAGAAACAAAGTATCTCATATAAGCCTACACCCAATGGTCCCATAACAGCAAAACCCATAAAGCAAGCACATACATGTCGTTAGATAAGGAGAAGGTAACGGTTAGTAGCCTATCTGCAGACAAGATCTGCAGTATCCAGCACACACACACAAGTCACTGCACCTCAAGGTACCAATATGATTCTATCATAATCCATGTGGGTGTAAATGACCCGAGGCATGCCTCACTGGACTACATGAAAAGAGGCATAATGGATCTCTCAAAATATGTCAGACACAAGTATAAGCCTTGTATTGAACAGCAGTCTACCTTCACAAAGGATGATGTCACAGTGCGAACATAAAACATAAAACAACAATTTTAATAATTGGCTTAGTTTCTGGTGTCACCCCAAGGGGATTCAATATCTGTCAGTATGGGGGGACATGGTCAGAAGACCATGTTGTTTTGTCAAGGATGGGCTGTACCTGTCCTCAAGACTTTTGGATATTGACTAAAACTTTATCCACCCCTTTGGAGCCTTTTTAGTCATGCCAAAAAAGTAAAACTACCAACATAGTGAAAAAGTCTCCTTGCCACTATAAGGTGTCACTGCTCAATGCTATGAGCCTAACAAGAAACTCCATATCCTTCATGCCATCCTTACTCTGAATAATGTAGACATCTGTGCAGTGAATGAAAGTTGGTTAAAAGCCATAGAAAGTAATCTAGCAGTGAAAGGCTACAGTGCCTTTCACAAATTCAGAACAACAATAGTACAGACTGAGGCCAAACAAGGTGTCTCAGTCTACATTATCAACAAACATACCTTCAGGTTGGTTAAACAGGATGATACCATGGAGATCTTCCATACTGAAGTCACCATAGATAAGGCCATTAACCATACAATGGCTAGCTAGAGGTCGCCATCTATGTGTCTAGAGTCATACAACGTTTGTCTAAACCTACTAAAGGCCCTCACCCTATTCATGGGAGAATTTAACTACCCCTCTGTAGACTGGGAAACTTGTATTGCCTCAAACTTATAGAAACTGCTTCTTGGACTTTATTAACACAAACACTAAACACTCTGGAACAGATACAGCACCCTCCAACCAGAGGATCAAACGTAATAGATCTGGTTCTCAACAATATTAGACAGTATCCACTCTTATACATGTGAACAAGAAACTAGGAGGTCTAATTAAATCCAAAAAGGCCAGCTAAGAGGTTAGGATAGCCTTGCAGGCTAAGGACAATCACAAGGCCTTCTTCAGCTGTGTCTGGAACATTAAAAGTAATGCACAGCAGTGTGCTGAACTGGTAGTTAATAGTACTGCCTTCAGAGATCAGAGTGACATAGCACATCTACTGGCTGATAAATTCAGCTTAAACTTCAACCTTCCACTCTCCCCAAGCTCCAATATACTTCCCCCAATAGCAGGAACCAGGTGCTGGCAGCACTTGCTAAAGCCAAGAACACTGCCTCTGTGGGCCCTGACAACACCCTTGACTGCCTGTTGAACAGTCTAAAAGATGATGTTTCAGGACCACTTGAGGCACTCTTCAACTACAGCCTCAAAACAGGTTACATTTCAAGTGAATAGGTTCATAGGAGGTTACTAGGAAAGTGGCTCTAGAGCCTTTACAAACTTAGCCATGTTAATCCCAAGTATCACCATTTGTTCTTTTATGGGTAGTTCGCAGAATGACTTTATGAACAGAACATGTCTGTGATCAACAACAGTTACTCCTGTCTATGAAGGACATTTGTGCCACCCCAGGGGCAAATTTGTACTCTCCCATCCAATTATCTAAGTTGCGTTTGAATAGGGTCGGTGAACAGCTCAGTTTAACATAGAATATGAAGTCTATTCCTGAGAAGCTGCAGTCTCTGGGAGACACATCTGTCTCTCCAGTATATTCTGATAATATTCTGATAATGTCACAAGCTAGGTTGAGATCCCAAGAGTGAGAGACTCTTGTGCCTTTGACTTGCAGATGTGCAGCATTTCAATTAGGGCAGAGTTGGAGATTGCCCTATAGATCAGGCACAAGTCATCTTTCAGCAACCTATAAGATACAGAGTAAAGTGACAAGGCTTTCAGTCTGTCCATGTAGGTCATGGTCTGGAGTCCCTGTATTTTCTAAGTGAAAAATCTCTGAGGTCTCTCCAGCTGCTGTAGGTGTCTGGTGAGGTACACACAAAAAGATGCATTATATGTTAGACTACTAGTTTTCTGATGAGGGCCGAGTACAGTGAAATTATAACATCCTTTGATCTGGATCCTATGCCATTGCTTATGAGGTCACAATGTAAAAGGCTATACTTACCACTGTGGAAACTTGGTCGCAAAAGTACAGATTGCTATCAACTTGTTTTTCCAAATCTCGCACCACTGGGTTGGAACTCGGGGTGATGTCAATATTGCAATTTGTAGAAAATTACATTTTGCCAAAGGGAATAATAGTGCATTTCTTTTTGTATTGATATATATATCTATATATATATATATATATATATATATATATATATATATATATATATATATATATATATATATATATATGGGTCTACTGCTTAACATTGAAAATACACTTCTACGAATTTAAGCAGCAGACCCTACACTTCAGCGAAAGTTCACTTAAATGAAAGTGCACTTTTGCTAAAGTCTACTACCCAAAAAAAAAAAAAACACTAAAACATGTTTTTGCAGGGGGGCAAGCCCCCTTGCACCCAACATGTGGGGGCTGTGCCCCCACACCCCCCTACTTAAATATACCAACTCCGAGATCACACTACAGCGAGGAAAAGGGAATATTCCCATTCTGCGCTGTAGTGTGCCTGCCGAAGTCAATGCTCAAAGTTTCACTACTTCGAATAAGTGGACTCGAAGTGGAGTTCGAAGTAGTGAAACTTCAAACAAATTGACGGAACCCATATACATATATATATATATATATATATATATATATATATATATATATATATATATATATATATATATATATATATATATATATACTCACGCACACATACATATTAATACACACACACACACACACACACACACACACACACACACACACACACACACACACACACAAACACACACATACTTAGGTCTACTTTCATTTAACGAAATTACATTACATCAAATGTGACTTACCTGAGTTGAAATCTCTGAATCTTCAATTAGACAAAGCCATGGATTGCCAAAATCCTTTTCCTGTGAAAGGAACCACTTGGCCACCATGGTGAGCTTTGCCCTCTCTTCAGTGTAGTGTTATCTTGGAGATTATATATTTTAGTAGGGGGGGTTGTCGGTGGTGAAGCTCCCGCTTTGGTGGGCTTAGTTTTCATCTCTTTAGGCTTATTTCCATGGTGCCCAAGTGGTTCCTTTCACAGGGAAAGGATTTTGGCAGTCCGTTTCTTTGGTTAATTGAACATTCAGAGATTTCAGCTCGGGTAAGTCACATTCATTGTAATTTCATTCAGTGAAAGTAGACCCATATATACATGCATACACGTGTACGTGTGTGTGTGTGTGTGTGTGTGTGTGTGTGTGTGTGTGTGTGTGTGTGTGTGTGTGTGTGTGTGTGTGTGTGTGTGTGTGTGTGTGTGTGTGTGTGTGTGTGTGTGTGTGTGCCTTTATATAGTATCTGTAGAAGAGAGCATGTGCATGTACCTTTAAGAAGCATTTCTAGATGTAGGCATGTGCATATAAACGGTGAGCACATGCAGGCAGCAGTGCCATTTTGAGAGAATAGCCAGAGTGTTAACATGTATGAGTGTGGTAGTCAGTCTGATGTATGAATGTGGTAGTTAGTCTGTTTATAAGTTTATTTAAGTTTAAGTTACAAAGCCTCATTCCTGATGTGTTTCTGTGTAATAAAGCTGCTTGAACTGAACCCACAAATGTTTGTCTCTTTTATCCTGATCAGACGAGCAACATGGTGTCAAAAGTAGGATTAAGAGAACAACTTCTTCAAGCCATGAGGTGCAGAGTTGAAGGTAAAGGTAGATTAAGCTGGCTGAGTGAAACAGAGCTCAGACAAACAAAAAGCGACAGAAACTAACTTAAGTTAAGCTAAACATGCACAAAAGATTTACTTTGCAAAGAAAATGAAATGGAGCATTCGTAAGGCACAAAACACATTATTAGTCAAATGAGTAGCACAAAAACATATTATTAATCTAACAAAATGCACAAAACACATTATTAATTAAACAAATTGTTCAAAACCATGACATATGCTGTGTGCATTTATTCGCAGAGTGCTGCCATTTCAAAGTGTTTCTTAAGCTGTACAGAGTTATTTCGCAAAGTACAGCCAGTTTGAAAGGTTCCTGTGCTGTATACAGTTTATTTGCAAAGTGCATTCATTTCGAAATGTTTCTTACACTGAGCTTCTTCTGCTGTTTATAGTTTATTTGCAAAGTACAATCATTTCGAAGTATTTCTTACACTAATAAGGAGTTGTTTCACAATGTACAGTGATTTTAAAGTGTTCTTGTGCTACGGAGACTTATTTGGCAAAGTGCACTTATTTCAAAGAATCTGTTGTACTACTGGGCATAATTGCAAGTTCTGGCATATATTTATATGTGTGTATGTTTGTACATAATTCCAACTGCCTTCACTACTGTGTGTTGATATGGCAGAGGCATTTTGCAGACCTGGTCCACTTGTGTTTGATCATAATATAGCAGAGAATTGGAAAGTACTTGAGCAGGAATACAATATTTTCATACTAGCAGCTTTTTCTGACAATGATGCACATACAAAGGCATTCATTTTGCTTAACTTAGCTGGGTAAGAGGCCATTGAAAGAGAACATTCATTTGTGTATGCACCAGCAGTATATGCAGGAGAGGGTACCGGCTGAATTAAGAGAGGACACTGAGTGCTTAAAACTTAAATTTAGGTAAATGTGCAACCCCCAAACAAATGTTGCATTAGAGAGGTGCATATTTTATACAAGACACCAAAAGCCAGGTGAAACTTTTGCAGCTTATATCACTGACTTGAGTAATAAGGCTAAAACATGCAGATCTGGTGACTTGAAAGATGAGTTAATAAAAGGCAGGCTTGTGTGTGTTGTTAACAATACTGCAGTGAGAAAGATTTTGCTTTGTGACAGTGAATTAACATTGAGCAAAGAAACACAGATTTGTCAAATACATAAGCTCACAGAAAGATGCACAAGTATGCTTGTAAGTGATAAGAGCATAGTTTCAAAAAAACTCTAGAGTAAATGTAGACATTATGCAGCACATGGCAAGTAGAAGCAGGTCTAAACACATGGCAACTGCAACCCCTGTGGGATTCTCTGGGAGGAGTCCTAACTTTATAGCAAGTTACAAGACTTGCTCAGCAAAACGGACATGGTCAGTGCATTGCAAGGGTCAGTCAGCAAAACTCAAGTCAAATCTTACTGTTAACTGTCATAATTGTGATGCCAATCAAGAGTCTAAAAGAGAGAAGTGCTTAGCATTTGGTCAGCAATATGACAAGTGTAAACAATGGAACCAATTTCAAAAATTTGTAAATCAAGCAAGCCTCATTCAGCTATTAAGAAAGGTCACTCAAAAATGCAGGTTGATCATATAGAAAGCTGCAACCCCACTTTCTATGTAGATGGTGTTATCAGTGGTTGGTGAAAAGGTTAATATAGTAGATTTATTGGCAAAGAACAAAGCATTTTGTACTGTCCTGATCAATGGCAACCCCACAGAGCTCAAAGTGGACACTGGTTCAAAGTGTAATGTGATGTCAGCAGAAACATTTGCTACAGTGAGAGCTGGTGAGCAACTTAATTTGGCCAGTTGTGTGAACCTTGTTGCTTATGGAGATGAAGAGATTCAAACTGAAGGCTCAGTTGTGTGTTCATGCTATTCTGCTAGGAACAGTTACAGCTTGCAATTTTATGTGGTCATAAGACCTGTGCAGTCATTATTAGGTCTCAGAGACAGTTTAAGAATGAAACTGCTTTCTTTTTACCAAAGAAGTACATCATGTAAGCACATGTCCCAGTTCCAGCTTTACTGATGCTATTTTCTCAGGGTATGCTGATGTTTTTGACGACAAGTTAGGCAAATTTCCAGTTGTGTACTTCATGAAAGTAAACCCAGAATTCAGTCCAGTGGTCATATCAGGAAGGAGAGTTCCATCAGCTATGCAGGACAAAGTCAAGGTCCAATCAGACAAAATGGTGCAACAAGGTGTGACTTGTCCAGTCACAGAGCCAACTGAGTGGGTGTCTTTCATGGTTGCTGCTCATAAGAAAAATTCAGATGAGATCAGAATATGCATTGAACCAAGAGACTTGAACAAGGAATTAAGGAGACCTCATTATCCTGTGTGTACAGTAGAGAAGATTGCCACCCTCATACCAAATGCCACTGTTTTTTCTGTCTTAGATGCAATGAGTTAATTTTGGCAAGTAATGCTTGATCGCAAATCTTCACTACTGACTACATTCACTACCCCATTTGGTATATACAGATTCCTCAGGATGCCTTTTGGAATAAATTCTGCCAGTGAGGTCTTTCAGCATGCAATGGAGCAAATTTTTTTCAGCTATCCATGTGCTACAATAGCTGATGATTTACTGGTTGGAGGCGATGGTAAAACACAGCATGATAGAAACCTCAGGAAAGTTCTGGACAAATTGCATGAAGTGAATTTGAAGCTCAATCCTCTGAAGTGTAAATTCAGACTACCAGTTACTTATGTAGGTCATTTATTTACCAGTGCAGGCTTATGACCAGAACCTTCTAAACAACAAGCCATTACTGAGATGCCAATCCCAGACAATGTCCAAGCTTTACAGTATTTTATTGGTATGGTTAACTATTTGGGCAAATTTATTCCTGACTTTAGTGAGTTATCAGCCCCTTTAAGCGAGCTGAGATGCAAAAATGTTGCCTAGTCATGGCTAGAATAAAACCAGAGAGCATTTGATAACCTCAAACAGCAAACTGCCAACTTGCCTACATTGAGATACTATGATGTCCACAAACCAGTAGTTCTTTCCTGTGATGCTTCAAAATTTGGTCTTGGTGCAGTTATTCTTCAAGAGGGCAGACCTGCTGCCTATGCATCTAGAACTCTTACCCAAACTGAAATGCAGTATGCTCAATTTGATAAGGAACTTTTGGCAATTGTGTTTGCATGTTCAAAGTTCCATGATTATATCTATGGCTGAGCTATCCAAGTAGAAAATTATCATCAACCTCTAGTCACTATTTTAAAGAAGCCTATGCATACCGCTCCAGCAAGACTACAATGAACGATGCTCAGATTACAAAAGTACAATTTCAAAATGGTCTATATAAAAGGCAAACTTCTTTATCTGGCTGATACCTTATCCAGATTGCCCAGAAATACCACAGAACAGCTTGATGCAGAGAATTTTGACTTTGATGTCATGGAAGTGCATAATTTTTCTAGCATGAGACTTGATGAGATGAGAGATCATACAAAGACTGATCCAATTTTATAAAAGCTCAACCACTTCATCAATGCTGGATGGCCGTCAAAGCAATCCTGTGTACTGCCAGAAGTGCTTCTTTATTTTCCATACAAAGATGGAAGATGGTATCATTTTCAAAGGTCCAAAAGTTATTGTTCCTATTTCCTTACAACATGAATACATTCAGATTTTGCATCGTCGCCGCCCAGGTTCTGATTCTACCAAAAGAAGGCAAGTGGACTAGTATTTTGGCCTTCTCTATAAAAGGGCATTGATAAAGTGCTTTTCTCTTGTTCAGGATGCAACAGTACTAAACTGCATTTGCAAAAAGAGCTACTTCAACTAAGCCATATTCCTGAACTACCTTGATCAACAGAAGCCACTGACATATTTGAGAGGAACAATCAGCATTACTTAGTGAAGGTAGCCTCTTATTCAAACTGGTTTGAGATCGATTTGCTACTGGACCTAATGTCCAGTGCTGTTATTACTAAGATGAAACATTATTTCTCAGTTCATGGTAGTCCACACAAAGTTATTTCTGACAACAGTTCTCAGTTTAACAGTCAATTATTTCAGAGATTTGCAACAGAGTGGGGCTTTATCCATGTTACTAGCAGTCCTGAATATCCACAGTCAAACAGCCTTGCTGAACGTGCAGTAGAGAGTGCAAAGCAATTACTAGAGAAGTCAAAGTGTGGCAATACTGATATCTTCTTGAATTTAATTAATCTCAGAAATATACCCCATGACAGTCTACTTGGCTTGCCTGCTCAGAGACTTCTATCTAGGCAAACCAGAACGACCTTGCCTATCAGTTCTAGTTTGTTGGTGCCTAATGTTAAAAACACCAGAGCAATCAAAGCCCAACTTTTTAAGAAGTGTTCTTCTCAGAAGTCCAGCTATGATAAAATGAGCAGATTTCTTCATTCATTGAAAGAAGAAGAGCCAATGAGGACGCAAATGGAGAAAGGCTTTGATGGAATTGGTCAAGTGAGAGGCACATGTGCCAAGTTGAGATCATACTTAGTGGAATCTGAGGGTATAGAATACAGGAGAAACTGCAGGCATCTTCTTCCTGTATCAGAAATATCATTGCAGCATCGTACTTGTGATACAGACTCTAGATCTCTAAGCAACCCTGACAATGTTCATACTGAGAACATGTCTCAGTATGCATTCTCATTCCTGATGATGTCCCAGACATCCCCAAAGTTGAACATTCCCTGAAGACAGTCCCCGTTGCTAGATCCAATTCTGATTTTTATGTCTAGACCTCATGTAAAATACATAGCAACCTGGACATGACTGTTTTATATGTGTCTAATCTTGTATGACTGCATGTCAAAGAATTAGTTCTGTATAACTGCATGTCAAAAGATCATTTCTGTATAAAGTGCATGTCACTGCATACTGTCATTTAGTATATGATCTATTTCTCAAAGAGAGAGGAAGTAAAACAGAGAGTGTGTATGTAACTTTAAGAAGCATTTCCAGATGTAGGCACCTGCATATAAAAAGTGAGCTCATGCAGGCAGAAGTGCCATTTTGAGAGAACAGCCAGAGTATTACCATGTATGAGTGTGGTAGTCAGTCAGTTTGTAAGTTTAAGTTATTCCTACTTTGTTTGTGTGTAATAAAGCTGCTTGAACAGAACTCATGAATGTTCATCTGTTTTATCCTGACCAGACGAGCGACGGCATCTATACAAACATATACGGATTATATTTCTTTAGGCAAATGTTGTTTTCTTAGGCTAGGAAATAAAGCCATTGTCTGTGAATGAAAACCACAGTATCAAGTGTCAAGGAAGGTAGGACAGTGTCACTGACTGGACAGAGATGGTGACAGCTGACATGACTACCCGACCCCCTGTAGAAAATGGAGAAAAAAGGATTTGTTGATGATGATGATTGTGATCAAAAACCAGCTAATCACACATACCAGTTTTTAAAATGTGTGCAAGATATGTGATACAGTGGGGATGAAGGAATCTGCCCTGTACCCACTATTGTTCAGTCTTGTAGTTGGTATACACAATTATTAGGGGGTACAGGGGGCAGAGAGGTGGTTGTCCTTTATCTTTTTCATTTGGCTAATGATCCAACATTTGTGCTCTATCATTTGCCTTTTGATACTTTGATTTTTCAATATATAGTTATACATCATCCATATACACACACACACACACACACACACATATATATATATATATATATATATATATATATATATATATATATATATATATATACATGGGTTCCATACACTAGATCGAATTTTCACTAATTCGAAATAGTGCATGGAATGCTCATTGCAGCGAAAGTGCACTTAATCGAAAGTGCACTTACGCAAAGTTCAGTACAACAGGTGTTGTACTGAACTTCCCTGCAGTACTCACAGACCTTAGGGTTAGGGCATGGGTCATAGTAAGGGGTAGCCTGTACAACTGCAGCGCAGTGAAGGACATAGCAATGCTTTACTAACTAAACCCTTACCCTAACCCGTGCCCTAACCCTAAGGTCCGTGACTATTACACCATAGTGGAGGACATAGCTAGTTTTTTATGTCCTCCACTGTGCTGCGGTGTTTTTGGTGAAGTGTACTTACGCAAAAGTTCACTTTCGTTAAAGTGAACTTTCGCAGAAGTGAGGCTTCTATTACAAGTTCAAAGTAGTGAACTTTCGTTCTTGTAACAGGAATCCATATATATATATATATATATATATACACACACACACACACACACACACACACACACACACAGGTAAATACATACATATAGATATGTAAATATAGATATATAGATATGTATGTATGTATGTATATATGCACACACACACACACACACACACACACACACACACACACACACACACACACACACACACACACACACACACACACTAACTCAAGCAATGACTAATCTCTCATTCCAGAATATAAACACTGATTGAACAGGCCAGTCAAGTTATTAGTGGTAAATCCTACATTATTATTGAAAAGCAGTTCAGTAGCCATGATAAAATAAAAACAATGACCCGACTAAATCCATCAAAGCACAAAAGCTGCCATGCACCATATTAACCTCCCAAAATTAAATATAAATGCTCAAGATAAAAATATTATGATTTTTTTCTCCTCCCATTAATTAAGCAAAAACTATATAAGACATTTTCACAGTTACTGAATGCAAAAAACTGATGCCAGTATGATTGTCTGTTGCTAAAATATGTCATATAAAATGCAACAGCACCCAAAGAAATTTACAGTGCAGGCATCCTCACAGTCAGAAATGTTAACATGTGGAGTACCTCCTAATTAGACTCATAGTCTCAGCAAAATCATATGAATACAGCAGGAAGTCCCATTATAGAATGACATTATTTAAAAAGCTCAAGTTCTGCCTGTGTTGGTAATGAAGTGACTTCATTGCAATTATGGTCTCTGTGTGAATTTTTGTAAAGTGTGTAACAAACATGCAGTAAAAGTAGCAACAAGAATTTTAGTGTGGCTCTGCTGGGAAGAATTAAAAAACATTAAATCCACACTGGTGTTATGGTCAGCTTTTCTAGAGGGAGTGAACAACTCTTTTATGGTGAATGACATTACTTTGAGGGAAAAAACAGATGAGAACACTCGTCAATGTTATGGGTGTATGCATATGCAAATTAGTTTAAAAATGGCTCTGACACAAAAGATAGATACTATGACCAAACAGTAAAAATGCTAATCGGCATTTTGAGCTTTAATCGCAGAAACTTTTAATCAGTACAGTCAAAGACAGTGTTATAGCATGCTGCTGAACTGCAACAGTCTGGCACAAACTTAAATTTGGTTTCAGTCTCAGAGGTGAAACATTCATGAATTGAACTTAATGTTTTCCAAGCATTTCAAATTGCAAGGATTGCCTTAAACCTAGAGACTACAGTGCGATATATGGAAGTACAGGTTGGCGCTATGCAAAATGTTAATATACAGTTAATTTTGAAAAGGAGAAACATTATTATTACTAATATAAAAGCAAAAATTATGTTCTATAGTTCAACTTTGTAAGTATAAACCTGCTAAATATCCCACCTCTGAAAAAAATTAATGCATAAAATCTGTGTGTACATTCAAGCATATTATGGGAATTTCAGGTCCTGTTTTCCTTCCACCTTCACTCCTTCCCTCAGTCAGGTGTCATATTTTCTAGATTTTCAAAACACAACTGATTAGTTGAGAAGTTGTTTGATTGATTTACTTTCAAACTACAAAAGACTTAATAGGTTTACTGTCTCAGGGAAGGGAAAAAATGCAGGTTCATTTTCCAGTTTACAGTCAAAGAGATGTGAATTTTATGCCCAAATACATTTGTGACTTCAGCTGATGTGGAATAAGAAAAAAACATGAGCTACAAATATCATGATGATATTTTTTTACATTATACATGCCTGCAATGGCAATGCATATATATATATATATATATATATATATATATATATATATATATATGTGTGTGTGTCTGTGTGTGTGTGTATAGATAGATATAGATATATATAGATATAGATGCATAGATATATATAGATATAGCTATAGATATATGTGTGCGTGTGTGTGTGTGTGTGTGTGTGTGTGTGTGTGTGTGTGTGTGTGTGTGTGTGTGTGTATGTGTATATACATATATAGATTATATATATATATATATATATATATATATATATATATATACATATAAAATATAGATATAGATATAAATATCTGTGTGTATGTGTTTGCACTGTGGCTACTGTGGCTATTTGGGTATTTAATATACTGCTGTGTTTTTAAGGACCTAACCAAGCCTCTAATGCATTACAGTCTAGTGTGCCTTTTTGACTTTTATAACATTTGCTGTTTTACTTCACATTCTGGTATCTGTTGACATTCTTAACATCAGTGAAGAAGATAATTGGGTAACCTAGGCTGTGCATTGTGACACATGCTTTGTTATATTTGTTTTCCTTGGCAAAAAAATGTTCAGATATGATAGGCAAAATGTGGGACTAGCAAAAGAGACAAAGTCGAAAAGTGGGTATTATTTCATAAAGTTCCAACACAGTGTGCACTAGGGAGGCTGACTGGGATAGAAATGACACAGAAAGGAAGAAACTACTGGGTTATGCTTTTTAATCGTAAAAGCATAGGAATCATTCTCTAGGGACAAACATAGTATGGCACCTTAACAATCACGTCCTATTCTCTTTGTGCTATATTGTTCATAGTACATCTACTGCACATGGTTTTCTGCAGTTGTTTCCTCACTGCCTCCCCAGCTTCAAACTAGGTGTTATTTTGCCCCTACAGTCTGAACACTGTGTTTGTTTTCCTAATGCTATTGCCTTCCTTGATTTGAGAGAACTGTTATGTACATTCTGTGGTAGCCTGTGTCCAGTCCTCAGTGTCTGTTTGTTGCGGATGTACTTGCTTTATTAGTGCACATACTACAGTCTTGGATTCTCTACCTGTGTTTCATGCTGCAGCAATATGTACCTTTTCCCCAACACCTTCTTTTGATACTGATTACCTGTCACCTACACTGCTGCAGCACAGCTAACTTTCCAGCTTGGTGTGTACGCTGAAATGTTGGTCGAGTGTTTCCAAGGCCTATTAATGGCTTACACCCACTGACTGCATATGAATGAAAATGGAAAGTGTTTTTCTTTCAAATTTAGAGAAGCAACCTTTTTCAGGTGTGCCAGACCATACTATCAGTCATATGTCGAATCAGGCTGCCATGCTGTTGGCTGAAACACAACTGAGATGTTTACAGAATATGCTAGGTAACACCCGGAATCCAACCTGACAGTGTCATGCCCTTCATTGTGATGTTCTCTTTCCCTAGTTTTGAGACCAAAAAACTCTTTTTTCAGAATTATAAGAATCTTCTGTGACTTTGATGATTGATATGAAAGAGACGTGTACAAGTTGAAGATGAAAAAGTGTTTAGCTACCACTTTGGCTGTTAGAGGAATTCTGGGTGGACCCTCTCAAATACCATCATATAATGTAATAGTTTTATACCTTTAGCTTTGCTTTTCTAAGTCCACTGGGTATTACATGAGGGGACCACAGCATAAACCTTGAGAGCATCTCAGCTTTGACATGCTAGAACCAGTAAACCCTAACATATTAAGCTGAGCCTTGTAGAGCTCTACAAAAACACCATTAGATACTATTTTATGTTCTGTAGGTCTTCAGTGACATTTCTTCAATCTGTGTCCCCAAAATAGTATACTATCACCTTTAGCATAACCAGCCAAATAAAGTTAGCAAATTAGAAACAAAATGGTGATCTTGTAAAATGACAGAGGTTACACAAATGTTACAATGGAATAACTATAGATTGTTTGCAATAACAGACTGCATCATGTCCATGTAACAGACTAGTGACAAGTCTCAAGCACTTGCATACAAAGCACAACAGTTTGATGAAAATGAACACCTTCTGGTGTAAAATGGAGTCATTTTTCAACATGGCACCTACATATATAACCTATATATGGTAATGGTAAACATAACTGATACTCACGAATTTCAATTTCTGTTTTGTCAACTTGCTTTGATTGACAGGTGTGCATGATCACCAATCCTCGGTGTTGGGGAATATGCCCTTTCCCCAGGGGATTGTCTGATCTCAGAGTTGGAATACATAATTAGCAGGCATGTGCAGTGCAGAAGGGCTTGCCCCTTTCAAAAACATGAGTTAAACTATGCTTTCTCACACAATAGTGTGTTGATGTGCTTTGGGTGATGCCCTGATACTACAGCACATGCTTTGGGTGTGCCTTGTGTCTGATGCCCTGGTACTACACCATATGCTCCAGATGTGCTTTGGATGAAGCCCTGGTAAAGCTCAAGTCTATCAAGGTGTAGCTCTTAGCAAAGTACTACTCTGCAAGACTAGGTCTAATGCTATACTTCTGGAGACATGCACTAAAAGCTGTTCAATCTTCAGATGGAATCGGTAGAGAAAACATCTAGACAGTAGCCAGTCACATCACAAAACTCTACAATTCCTCTCCAGTCCAGCCCTATGAAACCCTCAGTCTTTCAGCGTAAAGTATAAACATGGACTGAAGAACAGGTAAACTCAGAGCTTGTGTTAGCTTCATGGCCTTCTGCCTCATGGACGTATAAATGAACTATGATTAACGGTGACTCAGTGGATCCATACTACTGGGGCTTGTGACCTTATTCTGCCCCAGTGAAAAATGTGGGCACCAGTACATTATAAGAATAATCAGCCAATACTGGTGGGCCCCTCAGGAACTTTATATATATCCTTAGCATCACAGCAGTGGCGAGCTGCAGAAACAGAAAGGAAGGAAGGCCTTTCTGCAATGGTGTTCCCCATGACAGTTCTTATCTATGTGTATCTAAGTAAGGATACTGTACTCAGATTTTGTAATTACTCTGCTAACAATAGAAAATATAGTATATGCAGGAGTTAAGATGGGAAAATTTAATATTAAGATAAACTGAAAACAATATGATTATGTTTTAGGCATTATATAAGATAAAACTGAAATAAACCAAAACTGTACAAAAAATAAGTGAACTAAAAACGTATATGTAGTACAGCATAACATAGATAAATTTATACTAAGTAAAATGACATGTAGATAAGACAGATAGATAAAAGACCTCTTTCATGGTGTTAGTAGAGAAGTAGATCCTAATTTCTGTGGAACCATGGTGCTTATAATATGAGAGCATGAGCTCTGGGGTGCCTTCTTAATATCATGCCATGCTATATAATCTAATTTAAATGAATGAACCCTGCTGGTCCTAGCTGTAGCCAAAAGGAAGTTGCCATTCTAATTAATGAGAAACATGCTGCTCTTTTGGGAAAGATCAATTTTAGGGTTGCATTTCCTGTGCTTTTTACCTTTTCTTTTCATACGATGCTTGCGTTCACAATTTTGGGGTGGGGGATGGAATCAGAGCCTGCTAATTAAGATTTCTTCCCATTTGCTAAACCAAGTTATTTCTTGGCACAGCAAATC
Source organism: Protopterus annectens (assembly GCF_019279795.1). Lineage (NCBI taxonomy): Eukaryota > Metazoa > Chordata > Ceratodontiformes > Protopteridae > Protopterus > Protopterus annectens. The sequence goes on from NC_056737.1 coordinate 1,859,708,321, forward strand.
CTTAAGTATATCACTGTTCCCATTTGAGCTTCCTAAAGCCTTTAACAATTAATGATGCACCATTATTCTGACTTAAAAATCAATGAGAAAAGAGATGTGAAATCTACTGAATAAACTGCTTCTAAAGCAACATTTCTGTCAAACACAGCCTTCTGCGCTAAAATTTATTGTGACTCTTCAGGAAGGGTGACCTCATTTTCCCGTACTACTGCTGGCTATAATAGAGCACTTTGTATA
>NC_056737.1:1859711057-1859733557 GCF_019279795.1 Protopterus annectens
TGTGTAAATACCACACATATGGAAAAGGCTGCCACTAAATGCATATATATTATGAATGATTTGTGTGCTTGTGTGTGTGTGTCCCGTATGACAATGAAAATAAAAATAATTCACATCCATTAATAAAATGCATTAAAATATTTAATATGAATTGCCCTGCAAGATGTTTGGTCTTTTTATAGCTTACACTGGGTGGTATGACAATGCTTGAAATCAGAATGAAATATTAGTTACATTGTTTAACACCCTTCATATTCCTGCTAGTTGTGCTGGTGTATCGGAGGGATGTAATATCAGCACTTCTTTGAATATGTTACATTTCAATAATTTGCAATTCTCTTCATTTCTGGTATTTCACTCTAACATACTGAAAGGTACATTTTAAGTTACTGTCATGTAGGGAAAGGCATGAAATAACATCAAATGTGCAATTCAGCTATTCATCTACTCATGAGTAGCTAAAACATTCAGCATATTAATGCATACTGATGTGATTAAGAAATGGTTGATTGTGACAATCATTCTGAAAAATGCTAATATATCCATACAAAGTCAAAAGGTGCATTAGTAAGTATACTTTCAGGGTTTGTCCTGTCATTTGTTATTGCAGAAATAAATGCATTCTCTACAGTAGTAACCCATACATTCCGCATCACTAAATGCCCTAAAGCTACGAATGATAAATTTTACCATCTAAAAAACAATTGCATGGTAGAATTTTCATTTCCTGCTAGTATTTGATCTCCTGACCCCATTATTTATCTTTATGCATTGAGCTTAAGACCTTGTGAGAGTCTGGTCATAGCTAAAAATAAACCTAATAAATGGAACAAAAGGTATTTGTTTACACAGTGCACGGTTAGCTTGTGCAGACTTGTGGGGGCATTACCAGCTAACAGAAGGAATGCAGAGGGATGAAACAGGTCATGTGAGACAATGTCATTATTTCTCTGCAATGCCTTTGCTCTGCTAAAACATTTAGTAATCAACTCCTCATAGGCCCTTGATGATAATATTTGAAAAGTTTAACAGCTGCATAAATGCTATTCAATTTAGTGTAGCCGCAAATGAAAATAAAATAATAATGCATGCTTTCCAGTGTATGCTTCTCTGAATGCAGACTGCAGAACTTTTGAGTAATTGGCAAGAGATCAACTCTTCTTTGCAATAACTCTGATCTTGTGCTATGAGTTAGTGATTAGGAACAGTAATCACATTTGTTAGGTGTTCATGTTTAGTACCACTGCAAGGCCATTGGTGAAAAGAAACTAAACCTGCAAATGAAAATGACAATATACTGCTACAGCATTTCAGCCAACCATATCTGCATACCAAGTGGCTTGGACAAGTGGGTATTTTATTACCCCTACCATTAAAGTGATATTCTGTGCACTATTCAGTAGCTCAAAAGGTGAAAGGTTCAGTGCTGAAAGATGTCAGAAAGCTGAGTGTACAGGTTTAATTGGGATATTATACATATTTGTATACATATTTGTGTGACTAGAGGTCAATTGAATAATGCATTGAGTTTCTGCTTCTCCAAAAATACAAACAATATGAAGAAAATGTGACAGAGAATGGAGATACATAGGGTGTTAGTTTTTTTTTTAACTTGATGCCTTATGTTTGATTTATGACAGCTTGTGGGTGTTTTTTTTTTTCCTTTCTTTCTTTCTAAGCAGCTGCTACCAAATGTTATACGTAGACTGGACAATGTGTCATATTTTCTTTGACACTTCCTGCTATGTAAGTTAAGCATGGTCTGAAGAAATGAAAACTTCAAGTGACAAGAACCTTGAATTTACTGGCAGAATCAGAGACTCAGGCCCAGAAGAGTTTAAAGTCATATACCAGACTATTAAGTGACTCAGATTATGATCTGGACTCTCAGCAACAAATTACTTACACACAACTGAGCATAAGGAAAGGACAGTGCTGGTAAACAGGCCCACATCACTGAGGAAATGCAGCCTTCTATGATTTATTGTTCGAAAAAAAAGTCTATTCAAGTGGTTGATTGTCCTCTACAGAGAAAGGCAAGACCACTTCCAATGGTTATCCTTGGACAGTGTTCATTTTTGCTTTGTGTTTGTTATAATGAGGTACATTTTTGTTTTAACATTTAGATATGTTAAGAGGTTATGAGACTCGCGTTTATGTGGTCCTCACTGGCTTCCCCCCCTATTCTATTCTATTCTATTCTATTCTATTCCATTCTATTTCAGATAATGGGTGACCTGTAGATCAGCACCCTGACTATAGAATAAGCTGCTGTGGATCTCAGACTGAACATAACCTAATGGATACCATTATTCTACACTAGCTAAGCAGTGCTTTTGCTGTTTAGTGAGTGTAAAATACAAAAAAGAAGAAAATTTAAAAATAAATAAATACAAAACTGTGTGTCTTTTTGTCTGTGTGTGAGTGTATGCATGCATGATAGTGACTGGTTTATTATTTTATACTTGCTAAGCAGCACTTTTGCTGTTTAGCAAGGGTAAGAAATAAATGATTGTGTCTGTGAGTGTGTTTATGTTTCTGTCTGCATGGTGAGTGTATGTGTGCTTGATTGCATGAAAACAAAAGTGTGTGTGTGTGTGTGTGTGTGTGTGTGTGTGTGTGTGTGTGTGTGTGTGTGTGTGTGTGTTTGCGTGTGTGTGTTTGCGTGTGTGTGTGTGTGAGAGAGAGAGAGTATGAAGAATACGAGTGAGCAAGCGAACACTGGCAGCAGCAGTAAAGAGGTTTGCACACTTCTCAGCCTCTTACCTCAAGGAGTCTGGACAAAGCTTAAAATAAGAGGGGGGGGGGGGGCAAACACTCAAAAATAGGAACATATTTTAAATATTGCTCGTACAAAATTGCAAAGTTGCTTAAATAACAGGATTTGTGTTAGAATTAATTTTCTAAAGGAAATAAAGTGTGAAACTCAAATGTACATCATTATTTAGTTACTTCAATCTCCATTGACTGACAACAAACTGTACATTTTAGGAGTAAAGGACCAAAGAATAAATTAAATACCTGAATATCTTTTAAAAAAAAAATTATATTTTGGATGCAAAGTGCTTCCTCCAACATCATTTACATATATTACAGCAAGTTTGAAACATTAGGCAGAGGAACTATTTTGCACCAAAAATTATATAAAAAATAATATAGTAGTACAAAAATAAATAAATAAGCAAAAGACAACCATTTTACAGACAGCCCATTCTCTAAGCAAAATAATGCCCTCCAAGGGGTGTCCTACTTGCCCTTACACCTGTGTAGAGGACGTCTGACTGTGGCATCAGGCCTTATAACACCCCTGGGTGGGCGTTACTTATACAGTAACACACACCCTGTTGGGTACTATTGCTTGCTTAATCATTACCTGTATTTGATTAATAACAAAGTAAGAGAATTAGTCCAAGTACCTTTTTCAACCATAAGCATGACCAAAGAGGAAGACAAAGAAATACATAGTGTAAGATAATTACATAAAGACTGGCATACATATAGTGGACTTTTTAATCATTATTTTTGAAAACAAATAATACAGTTATAAAAGGTATAACAGCACAGGTAACATAAAATTCTGTAAGCATATATGGCATACAAATTTAACTAAAAACATCTTCTATCTATCAAATCCAGCTCACTGAAGGTCAGAAAACCCAATCAGGCCATTTGCATGTCAATGTATGTTTGGAATATAGTCCAGAGGTTAGTGTTAACTTATTCTGCAACTAAGAAACATGCACACTGTGCACATTAGGGCAAATGATTAAGTTTTTATTTTATTTTCCTCGCAAATACCAATGGAACTCTTTTCTTTTGAAAAGGCAGCAGAACAATTTTATGGCATTTATGCTAATGTTGAGAAGGCCATACCACTAGGTTTTTAAAAATGGCTGTGGGCATTGCAGAAGTAGGATAATGAGAAATAAAAAACAGTAGACAGGGTGTAGTGACTGCATTCTTATGTATCTCACATGAGAGCAGTAGAAGTCATGCATAACTTAGTTATAAAAGTAAGTAAGAAGGAATATGTGCAATACTAGTTGTTTCTTTGGATAGTTGCACAATTGTTTTCAGTAGAACTTGCAATGAGGGAATTCTGCACGCTATGATAATTGTGGTTTGGAAACATTTAATATTAAAGATAAACCAAAGGGAATAAGTAGATAAAGCATATTTGGCCTTTTGGAGAATGATATTTCAATTTTAAGAATTATTTCTGAATTATACAATAAACAGCTATAGAACTTTATCCATTTAGTTAATCAGAATTGTTCATTATATCTTCCAGCAGGGTTGCGATTTCTGTGTAACATCCCTGCTGGAAGAATGCCAAATGGAAGAGTAAGACAAATACTATACAAGCAAATACTGATAAAAAACACAGTGATCTCCTGTTTAAATAATAAAAGTATAACACAGTATTCTAAACATGTAGCCAGTTTTCTGGTATAGAAAAATGAAACACTTGCCATGACAGAGATGACATAGGTTTGATTAGAGCTAAGCAATGGAGGTACTAATGCAATGGGAAAGGAATGATAAGGCAACTAACCTCTTCAGACCCTCAGCAAGAAAGCAAAAGGGGACATGATAAAGAAACTCACCTGTAGCATATTCCTCGTGCAGACCCGAAGAGTAGAGGCTTGCATTAGCAGTGTAAGCTGATTATTAATGGTCGCATCCCTGTGAAGGCTGGGGACTATCCTTATGACATCCATGACATTCAAATATATAGTAATATCAAATCCAGCTCACTGAAAGTCAGATTATAACCTGTAAACTTGCACAGTAACCAGTTACCCCAGCATGACTGCCCCTGCATGTCCACTCTTCCTCTTCATTGTCATTGGACATTTATAGCCTGCATAGTCAAGATGCCATTCCTAACAAAATAGATGCGACCCGCAAATTTAACAGAAGCGTGTGAAGTATGCCCCAAATTAAATGTACCCTGGCAAGAACAAAATAATGGGATGGGGCTTATGTCAGTGATAGTTTACTAACAGCCACATGACAATTGTAATAGTAAATGCATAAGCAAAAGAAAAAACATTAACAAATACACTGAATAAAATAAACTGCACATAATCATCCAGATTCCATAAAGCCTACACAGTCCATTTACACCATGTGCATGTCACTGTAGTGCACTGTTTTGAATTCAGTAAGCAACTCTACACAGTGTGTAGAGATGTTTACAGCCATGCAAACAAGGTAAACTCTGTGGCATGCAAATTACAGCATAAGTAGCTGAGCTGTATGCTAATCAATCAATCCAAGATGGAGGAGCTATTCAACAATCTATAAAGCAACTGTGTAGACTCAGTGCTGGTTTTCCCTGCAAATTACAAAGCTATTGAAATACAGCCATGGAAAGGAGTCTACACAGAAACAATGTTAGGGGCTGCTGATCCTTTAATTCATGTGTATGTGTAACAGGCTAAAATCTATACTGCTGCTGCTGCTGCAAATAGACCACAGCCAAGAATAAGAAGAATTTTCAGACCCCAGGTAACTTATCACAACTTATATAATGTGGAAATTGTAGAGAGCTACAGTGTGGATAAAGACACTTATTCATGAATGCTTTACTGATGAGGTGGATGAAAAGTATGATGTATGCATGTATAACCTTGACAGGATTTGGCTTTATGGGCTTGAATGTTTCTGTAAAAATCTAAACATTAAAAAAGAAAAAAACATATTCAAAAGCTGCATAGCTAAACATTTAATATTTTAAGGGGTCATTTGCATATATCCCATTGGTTACCCCGACTCTGGAACAGGCTCCCTATCCTTGTGAAGCAGAGTTCCTCCCTAACTCAATTCAAGTGCAACCAGGACAACTTGATGGGGAACAGAAATCCATCCCTGGTTTAGCACCTATGTCTCTAATGGACAAAGGTAACCTGTAAATGGTTCATCTCCCAGGCTCTAGCTTGTAAATGTTTCATCTCCCAAGCCCCTGCTTACACTTATCAAGGGTATCAGAACTTGTCAGAGATTTGGGATGCATGGCTAAGCTTAAAAAGGCCCTTATGATCATTAGCCTAGTAAACACCTATGAACCTATGAACACTACAGGAACTCTGCAACCTCTGCTGTCCTCAACTCAGAGCCAGGGCAAACCAAGGGGAACCCATCCCAATGGAGACAAAGGTATGTGTAGCACTTAGTATCTTAGCTATGTGTAGCTTTCAGAGACCAACAGGGGACATGCTGGGGATGTCACAGGCATCAGCATCCAGGATCCTCCATCAGTTCTTGAATGCTATGCTCCAACATGCCACTGACCACATATTTTTTCCCATACTCCTGAGGATAAGGGTAGGAATATGCAAGTGGTCTACCCTGTAGCACACTACACTGAAGTACTGGGTGCCATACACAGCACATATAAAAACCAAGGCACCACCTGGAGAACAGGAAAGGTGTACATAAATAAAAGGGCTTCCACTCTATTACCTGCCAAGTCATGTGGAATGCCAAGGGAATCATCTTAAATGTGTGTTCAGGCAACTCCGGCAGTTACCTTTACTCACATGTCTGGCACACCTCCCAACTGTATCAGATGTTTGCTAGGGGGATATCCCACAGGGTCATTTACTGGGGGATACAGGTTGTCCACTGGAACTGTGGCTGATGACACCCATCAGAAATGCACGCACACATGCTGAAGAATGTTATAATAAGGAACATGCTAAAACCAGAAAGAGAGCATGTGTTTGGGCTGCTGATGTCACGGTTCCAATGTCTAGATACATCTTGGGGAGCCTTGCAGTACAATCCACAGACATGTACTGAAATATTCACAGTATGTACGATGCTACACAATGCCATCCTGAGAAAACAGCTTCAGCAGAATCAACAAGGGGAAGGAGCACACATCCCACCACCAATGCAAAAGTCAACAAAGCCACAGGCAGATGAGGAGTCATAGGTGGAACCAGCAGCTGCTATGGGTGTAGGCAGAGGTAGGCATGCTCAATATGCCCTTGCATTGGCTAAGAGACAAAGCATTGAAGACTCACTCACCACCTAAGAGCCTAAAACCTTCCTCCTATGCACATACATATAGTAACTTCGATGCCAGGCAACTCTCACAACCTTTATCTTCCCATGTACTGGTTATCTACTGCTTGTATCAGACAGAGTCAGCCCTGAACTAAAACTGCTGGATTTACAAGGTAAGTGTTGAACTTGGAGTGTATTGTGTAATAATATGAATGACTGGCATATCCTTGCATTTTTTTTACTTGGAAGTGTAAACAAGTAAAAGGTGGAAGATTTATACAGAAATAACCTTAACATGTGACAGCAGAGACTTACTTGACTTATTTATATCCATTATTAAGTATTAGGCCTCAGGCATCAAAGATTCACACAGTCATACCTCTCAAAAGTAATAATAGTCACTGCATGCCCTCTGTTTAGCGCCATAGTTTTGTAGTGGAAATTTACTAAAGAGAGAAGTTAAAGATTAATGAGACACATTTCAGTTTCAAACTTCACAACCCTCACAGGATGGAAAATTCTGATGCCATTAACTCTCTAACTTTCTAAGACGGATATAAGTCAAAAGTACAATTACCAGTTCAACATCACAAATGCAGATATGCTAAGCACTAAGTCAGCTATGCACCCTGAGCATCAGACACAAAGCTTATGTATCTCTTAATCCAAAAGATTCAAAACAGGTACGTGGCACAGTCATCATCACTTGCACAAGGTGTGTGGGGGTGCAGGAAGCCTAGTTGGACACAAAGGGTCGGTGAGTACATGGGAGTAAGAAAGAGAAGCAGGTAGACATTTGGTTAAAGCAAAAAATGGCCACTGGACAAAATGAGTTTTAAGCTGCATGGCTGAACCATGTGACTGTAGTGTGTATGTATGTAGGGGTCCTCCAGGTGAAGTTGGTGTGCGAATGTTTGCATGAACACAATCAAGCTCTGTGCTAGCTCTATGTCTTTGTATGTCAGACAGGTGTGAGCCACATATGGTAGAGGTGGCAGTACATTGTTATCATACCCGACCGTGAGAACTGTCTTTGCCTGGAGTTGCACTGGCATGTCTATTCCCCTGGTCAGATGCACTGCTGCTCCCTGAATGCGACTGATGTCTGCAGGAAGAGATCTCCTTACAGGTATGCCTATAACCATGACTCCATGACCTGTCACATCTAGGTATGGACAGCTTACCCAATGACAGAGCAGTGGAAGTACTGCCACTATGGGAGTGTGATCGGGCATGCCACATTGGCTAGCAGCAGATGATGTGTCTGACCTACGCCCATGAGGTTATACTCCCCCTCCCAGCAGATGTCCCATCACAGACAAAGATTTCAAAGTGTCATTCATCTAATCCATTGAATCAGCAACATGGTGGAGACAGTCACACATGTCAGTCTGTGTCACATCTACAGCCCTAAGCATTTCTCTGGAGCACCTATTTGAATATGCCTGTACCTCCATGATGGCCTTAAATATACTTTGAGTGGCACGGGAAAAGACACATGGATTAGGAGGAGGATGGACAGCAGGCCTCCTCCGGACACCCCTAACAACCCTATGTGTGGCACCTTGCCCACATTTTGGTAACAGCCAGAGTTAACAAGCACTGAAGTCACAGTAACCACACTTTCCTGATCAAAAGACTTGTCCTCCACCTGTTCAATATCTGTGGACTCACTGGAATAGATAGGGCTAGGCCTAGGCATACTGGCTGTGTCTGGTGGAATTACAGTGGATGGCTGTATATTAACCTCAGTATCAGATTCAACCTCTGCATCCGCTGACTGTGCCTTTGTTTGGCCACCAACATTGTCAGAGTCTGTAATACTCTGACATCAGGTCATAGAAGTCCCACATTTCCATTGTCAGGATGACTTGTGATAATAAGCAACAAACACAGGAAAAATTAATACTTACTACTATACTCCAATATATATGTTCTGTTCTCACTGCAGTCAATTTTGTGTGTGTGTGTGTGTGTGTGTGTGTGTGTGTGTGTGTGTGTGTGGGTGTGTGTGTGTGTGTCTAGCCAGATGACCAGAAGTGTGCATCCTACAGTTACCCCTCCAATTCCATGGATTAACAATATTTTGATACTTGTACATGCCTACACATCCATTTCATGCAGGGCTCCCAACATCTCTCCAACATGCCCTGTTGGTTTCATCTACTATAGGTTGACCTGCAGACTTCTAAAAGTCAGACTTGTGCTGTAGTGCTTGCATACAGTACTGAGTTCTGTAGTCTGTGTACTTAGATAGGGGATCTATCCTCATTGCAGTCAACTGTACATGTGTGTGTGTGTGTGTGTGTGTGTGTGTGTGTGTGTGTGTGTGTGTGTGTGTGTGTGTGTGCTCTTGCTTCCCATTACAGAGATCCTTTTACACCAGCATGTGGGACAGTGATATTACCATATTCTCCCCAACTGACACTGCTGATGTCATCAGCTATATCTGATATGTGGATATACACTATTCCCACCAGAGCAGGGTTAGAGACTGGAAATCACCTCATCTTATATGATACCGATTACAGTAACATGGCTTTCAGTATATCCATGTATATCATGGCGTGGTTTCTAAGCCCTGTATTTTCTTGGTGAGAAACCCTGGTGGTCTCTGTAGCTGCTGCATGTGTCTGGTAAGGTACATGCAAAAAACAGCATTATCCTCTATGAATGCTCTGATGAGGTTTAAGTACAGTGCTGTCATACAATCTTAATATCTGAATATGATGGCATGACTTACAATGTGCACAACATAGGCTTTCAATACCAGTGTGGCGATCTGATAATTGAAGTTCAGATTGCTATCTACATGTGTTCCTGGTGCTTGGATCACTGGGTTTCACCATAATAGGACTGTTGTCAATGTTGTAATTTGCATAGATTTCCACTTTTCAGAAGGACAAAAACAAAATACATTTCTGCATTTATCTGTAGATCGTGTGGCTTTGTCACCAATCATTTGTCTGTGTTAGCTCCTCCTGTAGTATGTTATCATCATTGGTGGTCTCAGTGATTGCACCCAATATGCAAAAATCGGCAAACCTGGTAAGCCAAAGGTCATATACTTTTGCCTGAACTGTTGAGAAATAGATTCCAAACAGCAAAGGACCAAGCACAGATCCCTGGGGTACACCAATGGTGACAACTCTACTGGTACAAGTTGATTCACCAACCCTCGCAGTATGTGTTCTATCGGTGAGCAATTGGTTACCCATCTAGTGACGTAAGGGTTAATCCCCAGATGGGAGAGTTTCTCAATGATACCTGCAAGAGGGACTGTATTAAAACCCCAGGCCTGTTGAGAACAGTCAGTATACACTGTCTTACCTTCATCCAGGCCTATCACACAGAAGCAATGGGATGTGACAACATCACATATCACCTATGGTGTGACTTAGCACATACACCTTCCTGACATGGTTGAATACATACTTCAACACACTTTCTACATGGGCTATGATTATGCAAAGCCTACACAGAGTTTATCAAATCCCGAAGAATGTCTAAAACTGTCCACATTTATACTGAGCTCCATGTCATAGATTGCTGGAGCCCTAACTATAATTAGAATATGATTAGATGATTTAGAGCTGGACAGCCTGTGTGTGTGTGTGTGTGTGTGTGTGTGTGTGTGTGTGTGTGTGTGTGTGTGTGTGTGTGTGTGTGTGTTTGTGTGAGGGGGAGAATAAATTGCTAATATTGGCTTGGGGTTAATGAGAAGGATATGGTCCCAGTCTGCTACAGTTCCATTTCCTGAAAAATGGAAAATGACAGAACAAAATGCACCTCATGGACCAGGGATGTATGCTTAGCTCTGCCAAACTGCATAAAGCAGCAGTCATCTCAATGAGATATATTCTTCTGGTATGGACATGTGCAGCAGCAAACAAATATTTCTGATTGAAGGAAGACACTGCAGACCCTCTTGCAAGTCAGAGTTGATGTCACATGCTTGGGAAATGCAGCTAGGCTATCATTGGAAAACTCATGATGACTAACCAATGACAGTCTCCCATTACTGGCTCTCAGCCCAAGAAATGGGAACAAATGGATCTTAAAGGGGACTTATAGATGGTAGCAGCTGTCCTCTTCCACTGCTAATGTAGAAATATATATTTTGTAAAATGTAGTTCAGTTTTTACAGCTGTTCTGTATAAGCTTTGAACAATTCTTTCTCTAGAATGTTTGCTTTCAGAGGTAGATGACACAAAACAATCTAATGAATTAAAAACAAATATAAAAATAATCCTGCCATATGACAGTTATGCAACACAGACATGCATGGTTATTAATCATTTGACTGGCTACAAAAGAAACTGACAAAATATAATTGTATAATAGGAATATGCCCTGGAGAAGTGGAAGATATGGATAAGATTTACTCTTGACTGGCACAAGTCAGTGTATCAAAAATCTTGCATAAGCTCTAATTCCCCCGCAATATTATTTCTATAATATGTTATATATTGTACAAGAAATAATGTATGGATGGTTGGTGTTATTCAGCTAATTAACAATGTGAAATGTTACCAGATAAATTCAAGTGACTTCATCAGTGCAATGCAAGAGATCACTTTCATCTGTCTAACATCATAAAGGGCTAATTTATATGGTTAACCTTTGCTACCCTTACCCTTTCCATCATAGTCATCATCAACATCAGAACCTTACTTTTTCCCATTTTTTACATGGGTTGACATGTGTCAACTCTGACAACCTCTGTTGATTCACCGTTATTTACCTACCTTTTACAGTCATACCTGATTTTCACAGGTCTTGTCTCAATCCATCCATATCTTTGGTGGGCACCCTTATTTCCTCTTGCCTTCTTTCTGTCTCTTCCAAATCATTTTCACAAAGTAGTTTTCTGGACTCTACCATGATCTGCTCTCATTAATGTCATCTACCATGATGTATAGTGTCTCCTTCTGCCCCATACTGTGCATCCTACCATGTGTCTCAGGCACTTTATCTCTGTCACCTTCAGCTTCTTCAAGTGTTCTGCCTTCACTGCTCAGGTTTCTTTGTCATACAGAAATACTGGTCAGATCACTGTTTTGTAAACATTACATTTTGGCTTCTTTGGTATTCTTCTGTCATACGCTACACCTATCACTTTGTGCCACTTGCCTGCAGCCCATCCGATTCTAGCTTTGATTTCTTCATTAAGACTTCCCTTCTCCTCAACCACCCTTCCCAGATAACTGAAGCTGTTAACCTCTTCCGCAGTTTTCCATTTTATATCAATTTTCTGGTTCTTCTGATTTCCTCTATTTGCTGCTGCAACCACTGTTTTGTATGTGATCAGGCTCATCTCAAGTGCCTTCTTTATTTGCATTCCATTCTGCTATCATTTGCTGAAGTTTCTGTTACAGTCTGCTTGCAATGCCACATTGCCTGCATATATCAGCTTTGTTGATCTGTCTCCTCCAATCTGTTTTCTAATGAAGTCCATTACCAGCATGAAAAAAGTGGGCTCAGATGCAAACCCACTCCCACCAGGAGCACCTCTATGAGTCCAAACACTGTTCATATGTGTGTCCTTGAGTCCTTGTACATATCCAGCACTAATTCCACCAATGTTTCCAAGACTACAGATCATCACAAGACTGCACAAAGCAACTTTCTTAGGATCTTGTCATGTGCTTTCTCTAAGTATAGGAATGCCCATTTGGAGTCTTTCCTCATGCCCAGCTTCTTTTACAATATTTGTAAACATCCGGTCAGTTATGCTGCACCCTGATCTGAATCCAAATTGCTCATCTCTCATCTTACTTTCTGCTACTCTGTATATTAATCAATCAACTTCTCCAGCACTTTTATGAAGTTTTACAGGAGTTTCATATCACCAATACTGTCCACAGGTGTGAATGCTCTCTTTGTTTTTGTACACTGGCACTAGAATGCTGATTCTTCAGTTCATCTGGTATATGCCTTTCACAAAATACTGCTATGATACATCTGTTCTTCTGGCAGTTGTGAATGACCCCTTTGTTCTTTTGCACACGGGTACTGGAAAGCATATTAAAATATGACATATTCTGTCATCTGGTATACACTTTTCTCTACATACTGCTATGAGTACCCTCAGTTGCCACTTCTCTACTAACTCACTTAACATTGTAATTATATCTGTAGTGACCTCATCTGAACCTGCTGCTTTCTCTGATTTCGCTTTCCTTAGTGCTGTTCTTACTTCTTCTAGGGTAGGGCTCTTCTTTCTCTTTCATTTTAGGCTGTGTATGGGGCAGTACCGCTTTTATGGTGTTTTTTTTCCCTTCAATCAGTAGCTGTTAGAAGTAATTATTCCATCTACTTTTGACATCCTGTTCACTGTTGAGCATATTGTTGCTTATATCCCCTTATAAACAGTGTCTGATGACTGTTTATATACATATATATATATATATATATATATATATATATATATATATATATATATGTATATATATATATTTTTTATCTTCTTGTCTTTGTCTTGCCACCTGATAGAATTTTTTTGTCTCATCAGCTGATTCACTTTCTAGGAGCTAAGAAGAGTGCTTCATTACAGTAATTTGCACCTTCACCCTTTTACTTCAGGGCCTGTGTGAAATTGACATCATGTAAAGGGCTCATAGTCAGGAGAGGTTAATCACTTTTTTTGAATTATTGTGCTACCTGATAACAAGAAAATAAACCTGCTTGTTGTACCACTTTACCAGACAATACAGGCAAATTATTTACCTCAAACTGCACACAGTATTAACCTGCAGCAGCCGTCATAGTTCAGTTACATTTTTTTAGAAGCATAAACTGATGCAAGGACAGATTCAGAGGTGACATTTGTATTGTGACCTAGCCATGCTACAGATGGTGTGTCAGGCATAGGACTTATGGACACAATTCAAAAACTGAACCTTATATCTGTCAGGCAATGTACAAATGGAGCATGGACCAGCAGCTGCAATGTGCATTATTCATATAGCCGGCATTAGATACCAACAAACCCTGCAGTTGCTGGGGGCCTCTATTCCTGGTGGGCCCCAAACCACAGCAAGTTATCTTATCTTAATATTTTGTAACATATCTTTCAAACCAACTAAAGCTAGTACAGCAATCTTGTATACTTAATAAACCAGGTGGGTAATAACTCTTATTTGTATCTCCTTTATATTTTAAAGAAAGATATCTCTGGTTATAGTAACTGTGTTTTATCAAGTAACTGGCTTCATAATTCCATTACATATTTACCACCGGCGTAGTGCTCCTGGCTTAGTTAAACAGTGCTGGTGGACATTAGCATTATATATTATATATTATATTTTATATATATATATATATATATATATATATATATATATATATATATATTATTTCCACTAAAGCTAACAACACAGCCAGCTTTAGATACTTGTAATTCCCATGGATCCTGGGGGGGGGGGGGGCACCCTAATCATCCTTGAGTATGTGGGGGACCCACAGAAGCTGCTGCTGGTTGGGGAAAAATTAGAAGAAAAAATGTATTAATCTCCTGATTATGTACTTTAACCCAAACAGGACAGTGATATGACACTGTTAGGATAAAGCTGATAATTAACATGAATCAGGTAAATACTAGAGAGATCAGCAGTCCAGAGTGACTGATCTCATTGCAAACCTTGAATTTCAAGAAGAGCTAATACTTCAAATCTATAGGGATGGTTTTCTTTTTCAGGAAATTTTATAAATACTGATAGAACACCAGATACTATAGCTTTCAACTTCTCTGTTGAAGAATTCAGTGCAATGCCAAAAAATAATAGCATTATAAAGTTACAAAATAAGAAACACATTTTAAATATTACTCTAATTCACTTTGGAAGTTAATAGGATGACACCTGTTGCATCAACATGAATTTTTGGACAATAAGAAATATAAAACTCAGATGTCTGGATTTATTGACTGTAATCATGAATGATTTACCAGCAAATAAAACTTTTTTTTGAAAGACAGTGTAAAATTATAAGCAAAATCAGGGAAGATCCATGAAATCACATATAGTGACAGCTATACCTTACTCCTCAATGAGATAAATAAAAGTGACTTACCCCCGCTATTGCTGTTTGATGACTGCTACACAGCAGTCACTGATCTGGTATGGCAGCACCAGTTTTGCACAATGTATTGCTATTTGCTGAAATAAGTACAAACTAGCATTGCTATGTCTAATGTGCGTGTGTAAAATATCACTGATTTTATCTCTGTACACACCCAATAATGCCAGAAAACATACATTATTCTTCTAGGTACCAGTAAAACATGCAGTTAACACGTAATTAACTACCCCACCGCATACTAAAAAGTTCAGCTAGTCACAAATTCAAACTACTCCTAAAAGAAGACCTCACTAATCACTGGCTATGCTCCTGTACAGTTTCAGCCTAATTCCACTACCATCTTGTCTCTTACTCTGACTAAATCAAATACAGTTATTATTTGTCTGTTTCTCTTCTAAACTAATGGCTATGTTAAAATAAACAAGTTTGTTATTCTTGGTATGATTTGTATACTCAATTGTATATTGTGAACTAGTTGTGAACTATCCTCTTTCTTGCTTTTTAATCAAATATCCCTTTATTTGTACATGATAAGCAAGCAAGGAGAGTGTGCTGAGCAGATAGAAAGAGAACTTTGAGGGGCTGATGAATGAAGAGAATGAGAGGGAGAGAAGGTTGGATGATGTGCGGATAGTGAATCATGAAGTGCAGTGGATTAGCAAGGAGGAAGTAAGGATAGCTGTGAAGAGGATGAAGAACGGGAAGGCTGTTGGTCCAGATGACATACCTGTGGAAGCATGGAGGTGTCTAGGTGAAATGGCAGTGGAGTTTTTAACCAGATTGTTTAATGAAATCTTGGAAAGTGAGAGGATGCCTGAGGAATGGAGAAAATGTGTTTTGGTACCGATTTTTAAGAATAAGGGTGATGTGCAAAGCTGTAGTAACTACAGAGGGATTAAATTGATCAGTCACAGCATGAAGTTATGGGAAAGAGTAGTGTAAGCTAGGTTAAAAAGGGAGATGATGATTAGTGATCAGCAGTATGGTTTCATGCCAGGAAAGAGCACTACAGATGCAATGTTTGCTTTGAGAGTGTTGATGGAGAAGTACAGAGAATGTCAGAAGGAGTTGCATTGTGTCTTTGTGGATTTAGAGAAAGCATATGACAGGGTGCCTAGAGAGGAGTTGTGGTATTGTATGAGGAAGTCGGGAGTGTCAGAGAAGTATGTAAGAGTGGTACAGGATATGTATGAGGGTAGTGTGACAATGGTGAGGTCTACGGTGGGAGTGATCAATGCATTTTAGGTGGAGGTGGGATTACATCAAGGTTCAGTTCTGACCCCTTTCTTATTTGTAATGGTGATGGACAGGTTGACAGACGAGATCAGACAGATGACCCTGTGGAGTATGATGTTTGCAGATGACATTGTTATCTGTAGTGAGAGTAGGGAACAGGTGGAGGAGACCCTGGAGAGGTGGAGATATGCTCTAGAGAGAAGAGGAATGAAGGTCAGCAGGACTAAGACAGAATATATGTGTGTGAATGAGAGGGAGGATAGAGGAATGGTGAGGATGCATGGAGTAGAGGTGGTGAAGGTGGATGAGTTTAAATACTTGGGATAAACAGTTCAGATTAATCGTGAGTGTGGGAGAGAGGTGAAGAAGAGAGTACAGGCAGGATGGAGTGGGTGGAGAAGAGTGTCAGAAGTGATTTGTGAGAGACGAGTACCAGTAAGAGTGAAAGGAACGGTCTAGAAGAGGCTAGTGAGACCAGCTATGTTATATGGGTTGGAGACCGTGGCATTGACAAAAAGGCAGGAGTCAGAGCTTGACGTGGCAGAGTTGAAGATGTTAAGATTTGCACTGGGTGTGACGAGGATGGACAGGATTAGGAATAAGTATATTACAGGGTCAGCCCAGGTTGGAAGGTTTGGAGACAAAGCCAGAGAGGCAAGATTACGTTGGTCTGGACATGTGCTGAGGAGGGATGCAGAGTATATTGGGAAAAAGATGCTAAGGATGAAGCTGCCAGGTAACAGGAAAAGTGGAAGGCCTAAGTTAAGGTTTATGGATGTGGTGAGACAGGACATGCAGGTGGTTGGTGTGACAGAGCAAGATACAGAGGACAGGAAGAAATGGAAACAGTTGATCTGCTGTGGCAACCCCTGATGGGAGCAGCCAAAAGAAGAAGAAGATAAGCAATAATCTGTATTTTTTATTTTTCATTACTGTCTTACTGTTAATAACTTGTTGGAGCTTTTCTCCATGGGTCTCCTCTGAAAACGGGCTCCTAGCCCAGTCGCACAATACCCGGTAAACAAATGTAAATAAATAAATTAAGTAATTGTATTTAAAAAGTTAAGCATAAAATGTATCCCAGGATTTCAGACACTTAGATGTTTTAAGAGTCTAATGGCCCCCTCTCTGCTGACTACATAAATGGATACAGGATTATACTTTAATCATCTTTGACTGTGTGGGGTACCCACAAAATCTGTTGCTGGTTGTGGACAAATGAGGAGAAAAAACATTAATGTTTGAGTACTCTCCTTATCATGAACATGGCTGTAATATGACCCTGTTAGGATAAAACTCATAATGGCCTCTGCTCTCAACCACACCCATTCTAAAACTAGCCATTCTCAGATGTGTGTGTGTACAGAAAGCAGCTATAGGTTATGTGTGAGCAGTGGCTGGGGATTTTTTTGTCATTACTATTTTAATTTTCATCACAGTCAAACCTTAGGGGTCTTGGGCTGAGGACAGTGTGATCATTATTTCTTTTACTTTTCTCACAGACCTTAGAATTGTACAAAGAAGGCCACTATAGCTTGTGTAGGGGCAGTGTACTGTCTAGGAGCAACAAAGTAGAATCCGTTACTGGAATCATTAGATTTTTGTCACTTTCTTCGCTATCAGTCATAAGGTACATATGCACGTGGTTGCCTTTGGGGGCTAAGGGTGATATGTGAAGAGGCATGCTATATATATGCATGTCAGCACTCACTCGAAATACATGATTGTGGCAATCTGAACCTTTGCTTTCATCCCAATCTAACGTCAGCGAAATGCACAAACACAGACTGTCTTTTTGGGGGGGTTAGGTAGGCAGGCAGTGTTCCCAGAAAGAATCTGTTTATCCTCATAACAATTGGCTAGTTAGTTTATTGTGAGCTACTATTTTGTCAGCTATGAACATTAAATCATGGACATGACTTATATCTTCCTTGAAAGAAAAAAAAAGACTGAAATTCTTTTCTTATCTGTGACCATTGGATTAAAAGGTTTGGAAAATCCACTAAAATACATCTCAGGGCATCTATAACCCCATGGCTTCTTGGGCCCTGGCTTATCTGGGTTATTTCCTCAATGATTATTACTGTGTTATCTTGGTCAGGGAAGGTGTGTTGAAAGCATGCAAGGAAAAATAATGCTGAACAAAAACACTGAACTTTTTTCCTTAATTATAATTTCTGTTCAAGCCATCATTGGATGAAAAGGTTGTGTAAAAAGAAAAAAAAAACTTTTAAATGTACTTCAGAGCACATAGAAAGTTATGGCTTCTTGACAAAGATGAAGAGTAAGACAAAATTTGAGAAAACAAAAAAAAAAGTAATGTGCATATTATGAGGACCCCACAATAGGGAGAAACAGAGGAGAGGACTGGAGGGTACATGTGTATATGGGGGTAGGGGCTGAACAGTTGGCTAAGAGCACCATTTCTCTGAAGTCCAGACCTGTATATAGAGTTGTTGTAATGTATCACTTTCATAACTAAATGCCAGTAACTGTAAATGTCCCTTTGTGATGGGCCAACACAGTGTGGTACACAGGCCTGTTGTAATGTAAGAGCATTGTAGCTACATATCAGTCTGTGTGTACTATTCCAAAAAGTTTGCAGCACAAACCAAAAGATTGCTTAGGATGGGTAGCAGTGACACAGTGATACTTGGATTAGAAGTGTCTAGGGGCCCCCAACTTGACATTTGCTGGGGTCCTCCAAAATGTCAACATTGGTCCTGACTATTCAGTCCTAAAGTTCACTGAATGATTTCTACACCTAAAATGGGATTCTGAGAATGGAATCTACAATAAGTAATACTCTTTGAGTAAGGTAAAAAAAAAAAGTATGGAATTAACTTGATTTTAAAGGCCACTGTTAGGCTGTACTGGTATCAGACAGCAAATTCTCACATGTAGGCACAGTTATCAAGGTACCATTCTAATTGCACAGACACACACACACACACACACACACACACACACACACACACACACACACACACACACACACACACACACATATGTATATAAAGAGAAAGAGAGAGACAGAGAAGAAATATAGATGTATGTATGCATATAGCTATTTCTAAAGTATCTTTTTAAAGTTTGAACATAGTCACCAAAATTACATCAACTATGTATCACACACTCCAAGGAAACTAGCAACTGAAAATACAAGTGAAAAATCCCCAAAACCTAGCAAATAAAAAACATCTTGAGTGTGTTTATTGGGGGGAGGGGGTGCAAACCTCTCCCACACACCCTTACTGATACATATCAACTCCATGCAGGCACAACAACCATGATATGGCAGGCAGTCAGTCTTTAGTGACTAACTACTCTACTGTCAAAAGAAACTAAATGCCAAGGAATAAAAGGTTTCTACTTCTCTTTCTTTTATTCATAGTGATTCTTGTGAACTAACTTGTGTTTCACAGGATGGAATATGCAATTCCTGAAAGGTTCTTCAACTTATGGAAGTTATTTAGAAGTCTGGATGTTTCATTCTTGTGATGAAAGTCAGAGTGAGGAAGGGTTTCATGACATGAAGCCCATTTCAGTCTTTAGTGTCCAGCTCTAGTTTAGTTTTTCTGCACAGCCTATAACATTTAGTCTAGTGAACTGTGCTGCACAAGAAACACTAGGATCTGTGGTTTGTGTTAGGTCAAAGCAGGACAAAACAGACTTTTTATTAGCTAAATACATTGATCAACAAACCATTTCCAGCACAGAACAATATGACTTCAGGATCTCATATAACCTTTTCTTCTGGTCTACAAACATTCTAGTCATAAACTGATCCCTGCAGTTGAAATTACCCCTCCTGGAGAATTGCAACCATTGTCTAACGTGTTAAGATGATCCTATGTCATTTGCTATTTGTGCAGTATGATTTTCATTAAGAGATTAAGCTGAATTTTCTCCATAAGGAACTCAAGCCTGTAAATCAATTTTAACCTTTCAAAGGCAGAAGACAAGTGGGTGATACAGCATGTACGCCTATCAGGAAACTATGATTCTAGTTATATCAGGTAGCTATACTGAGTCGCGGATGTTCCTGAATTCAGTGTGAACATAATTTTTTTTGCATATTCACTGATTGCATATTAGTTTTAATGAACCCAATTACCCAGTTCTCTCTAGCACATTTGCATAAATGTTATCAGCATGCCATCTGCAAATAGATCTGTGGTATTGATAGGCTCTATATGTAATTCTTTCATCCCTGGCGTTTATTGAATCTTGGTAGCAAAGAATTAAAAATTGTAACAAATGGTAGTCATAACAGATTAACACTCTGGTGATTTCCTTAATTTTGCCTAATAAAACACTTGTTGGTAGGCTAATTGTTCTCATTTTCTACACAATGATTCTAATTAACCATTCAAATGGTTAACGAGTATATAAAAGTAACAATCTTGTCATCATTTTACAAGGTTGCATCCACTTGCTCAGATAAACAGAGTTTGACTCACAATTACTTAAGCATAGTGACTTCAGCTGTAATTTGATAATACATTGTTCTTTGCTTCCCTTCGGGACTGGTTAGTCAGTCTAAAGTGAAATAATCATGCCCACATGATAATGAGTTGTGGGCTGTCCAAACTCAGTGCAACCTGCAGAAGGCTGTGAATGTATTTTAATTGTTTGTTAGTTACTGTTTTTAAAGATGCAACTATCATGGACAGAGTATAATAAAGTAGGGGGAGTGGTGTGAAGCCTTTCACATTGGTTGGTCTAATGCAAAAGTGTTTTTATTACTGTCACACTTGCACATAAATTAACTAGCGTAAGTAAATTCATTATGAGAATGACATATGTCAATATAACTTCATGCTTCCTAGATAGTGTGGTATAATCTCTAATGAACAGAGGAGATGAAGTGGAGCCTTATTCTGCAATGTTTAATAATTCTATCAGCCTTGTTACTATGTCTCTTAGCCACTACTTAGCTAAATCCTGCCACAAACTACAGAAATAGGAGATGAAACAGATTCTGCATCCTTCTGTTTGATAGCTTACTGCAGTAATCACCTTCAGCAACATTAAGAACAATTGCTGCTGCCATAAAGACAAAATGACCTTAACTTTAGCTTGCTTGGGGATCAGGAAAGCCACCAATCAGGGCCAGCGCTGAGCAACAAGGTGTGTCTTTGGGGGAAGTGAAATATCTGTATCAGCATGATAACCATGTGATCTATAAACAATTTGTAACACCACACTGTGCAATCATTCAAGTAAGGGAACTATCTGCTAGATAAGGAATTATTGATTTCTATAATCTCATCACAGAATAGTAGTACAATGAAGTATACCTTGTAATATTGTAACAAAGAGATTATTCCTGCACCTCTGGTTCAGTTTCTATCCCCGATATTTTTAGATAAGTTATCAGAATTGTCCTGTGTTATTGAATTTTGCAGAGCTTGGTCAGCCTCTGCAATTTACTAGTTTATTAGCCATGGACTGATAGAATGCACAGCCCTAGCTACAGCAAGGCATGCACAAGGAAGATACTAAACACACACCTGCCACAATGCATCTCTTTCTTAGCTTCCTGGCAGATGTAGAATCTCATGAATTTTCATTGTATAATAAGATAAATATTACTGAGGCAGAAATTAGCAGCACTTGTTTATTCTATCAAATTGTATTTATTTTACAGGTAGGTAGATCTTGTTAAACAGACTGAAACAATTAATGTGTACTAAGTTCAAATCAAGGAATATGGATTACTGAAACAACATTAACACTTATCATATTGAAATGGATACATATTACTGATATAATCACCATCTTGTAACCAGGATATAGAAACATCTGGGAAAGGATTTGAGAAAAAAAGACATAATAAACAATCCCAGTGATGTACCAAAACACATAGCTAAAGAGAAGTGACTACCTACTTCTAATAACGGATTTGTCTTGTTTTAATATTTTACATCACAAGTAAAATATTTGATAAAAAGCCAAACATGTAGGCCAGATATAATAAATGTACATCTGGCATAGCCCTGCACTGCATTGGTAAACAGGTTTGCAAACTTTTCTGGTGCAAAGTAGGAACTGTACAATATCATCCTATATACAGATTGACCTTTGACACTTATTGCACTGATCTGTAGATATAGTAAAAAAAATCTTATTCTAGTGATACAATATTGTTGTGTTTAAGAA
>NC_056737.1:1859738557-1859773557 GCF_019279795.1 Protopterus annectens
ATAACAAGTGGACAATGGATGGTATGCATGCATATTGAACACGGGTGGGGTGGAGGAACTATGGGTATGAAATTATGGAGACAGGCGTGCCAGGGTTGGCTGGACTGGTTCTAACTGGACCGCCCCGTGGAGGTCAGCGAGTTCGTTATAAGTATATATGCATACACACATGCAGACATCAATATGTAGAAGTACATTTTCTGTAACACATTCATTCCATTTGTAGACATAAATAACATGAATGTGGCCTTACAGACCTCGACTGTAGATAGAATAATAGGTTGTGCATAAGAGGGAATGGACGAAACTGCTAAAACGCAGAAGTGTGTACAATGTCTGAAGTCAGTGCTGTGCTGTGCTGAAAAAAAATCAAATGTGAGGACTTTCTGACACATGGAATAATTCCTGTGATCTGCCTGCTACGGCAATGCCAATTACTAAACTGGTCTATTTGTAAAAGAAATATGCCGAACACGTACATAATTAGGCTCTCATGTGTAACATGTGCGTTACCACATAGTCATACTTATTAATTTATTGTAGTGTCATTTTAAAGGGAGTAAGGATGTAATGAAGTATAGAGTCTACTCTTGACATAAACACATGCGTGTCCCATGTGGGACAAGCCAAAAATTGTGAATAGTATTCTTTTGGTCGCTCATGTCACCAATGTTTGTGGACTAAAAGTTTGGGATTTCTGAGGATATGTGGAGTGAGTCAACCAATGGGATGGGTCTATATGAGTAGGGAGTGGCCAATATGTAGTGGTGTTGATACACCGCGAATCCAACTGGAGAATGGATGACTGCAGTGTTAGGGAGGCGTTGGAATTTGTGTTTGGGGAACCAGAAGCCATGGGTATATGGGTATATATGCAAATAAAGCAGCACAGCAAAAGTGTATTGGTTAGAGAAACCACCTAATGAACAGACATTCCCATACCGAATCTCACTGCATCACATACCATTTATCATCAGTAATCTGTACATAAACATATTGCGACATCTGTCCGCTGTATAACCTGTAAAATAACAATTAAATGTTAACTGGAGCGAAGTGTCAGTATCATAATAAATAAGGCACTAGTAAGCCAGTTTAAGCATATATGAACACCAGTAAGCATGTGTATGTGCGTTTGTGCGGGGTATGCAATGCTCTACAGACACAGACACACACACACACACACATATCTATCTATATATATATATATATATATATATATATATATATATATATATATATATATATGTGGTTGCAGACATATATATATATATATATATATATATATATATATATATATATATATATATATATACACACACGTATATCTATATATGTATGTGTGTGTGTGTGTGTGTGTGTGTGTGTGTGTGTGTGTGTGTGTGTGTGTGTGTGTGTGCGCATAGATATACACAGATATACAGCTATGATAGGAAGCAGCACACAAGAATGACATATGTTCACGGGCTATGCTAGTGGAAGTGAGGGGCCCAAGCAGGTAACATGAAGCACGTTGCATGACCTTCCACCCCCCCCTCCCCAGCCGGACACGAGAGACATACACACAAACAATGTAAAGGGTCCACTGCTCCCCAGACCATAGGCAGGATGCAACTGGGGGGGGGGGTACATGGTGCACCCATGAATTCTAATCTTGGAACACAGACAGGAGCGTCCCTTGTGGGACATCACAAAAATTGGCAAGACCAAAAGAAGGTGATAGACCGAGCATTCTGGCTAGGGTGTATACATACTCGGAATACAAGGGTGGGAAACCCTGATGACCCATGGGTTGAGACAATTGTATGAAATGGGTCTCGTGAAGTGGAGAGTGGGCAGTGTGTAGTGATGTGTCCAGAACCGACCAGGACCCAGAGTAAGGATGGGTGCTGTAGAGAAGGTGCGGGTGGGTGAACTATGGGTAGCTATTTATCGGTCTAGGTGGGCAGGTGTTGGCTGATGTGGGCCTATATGGACAGCCTTAATGTGTTCACTGGGCAGAGGCGTCACCCAATGAGCAGCCACACCCACTATGAGTCCCACTGCAGCAAAGTGTAATCTATATGGCAAGGAATAGAATAACCAGATGTAGATGTATATATGTAGAGGTAAGTGTGTGTATATCTACCCATAGCGACATAGAGATAAGCCTCTCCCTCTCCGTAGTACAAATGTATACATACAGAGACAGAATACAGATACATACCCACATATAAATAAATACATATGCAGACACCCATAGACCCATATGTTGTTAGATTTCATATATATATATATATATATATATATATATATATATATATATATGCATACATATACAGATATATCTGTATATAGTAATGTGTGTGTGTGTGTGTGTGTGTGTGTGTGTGTACATACATTTATATATATATATATATATATATGTATATATATATATATATATATATATATATATATATGTGACTGTAAATATACACATGTTTATAAGTAAGATATGATACAGCAGTTACAAGTTACATATGTTCACAGGCCATGCATATGGGGGTGAGGGGTCCAATAAACAAACGTGTAACACATAGCATCTAGCCCCCACACCCCCAGCTAGGCCAGTCAGACATACAGACACACAATAAAAGTAAACACAGCACTGCTTCCCAGACCACTGGCAGGATACTACCAGTGGGAGAGACCTGCCAGGTCTAATATTGAAACATAGACATCGATGTCCCTTGTGGGACACCAACAATTAATGATCATCGGAGGCAGTCCCGGTAATGATTCATCAAACCAGGCTGTAGATGTACATGGACCAATAGGCTGTTCAAGCCTGATAACCCATGGGTCGACACAGCATGCGACATGTGTCCCAACATGGGGAGAGTGGGCATTGTGTAGTGGTGTATTTATACCCCACCTGCATGCAAATTAAGGATGAGTGCTGTAGAGGAGTGGCAGGTGGGGGAACTATGGGTATGCAATTATGGGCCTAGGCATGCAGGTATTGGCTGGTGCAGTCATATTAGGACCGCCCCGGGGGTGTAAGTAATATTCCGATATGGGCATAGCTGACATCCATACCTCTCACCCCTAAGAGCAAATCCACTGGACAGGGCATAAACCATTGGGGGAAAAAATAGGGACCATACCTCTGAAATGTCCCCAATTTCCAGGGATGTCCCTGATTTTGACTCATTTTCTAACTCTGTCCCACTTAATCCCTTCTAAAACAAGTGACTTTTGGATGGAAGGTGGTGAATTACACATAATGAATATTGACAACAATTAAGAGTTATAAACATCATTTACCTCAGAAAATGTGTATGAATTCATATGCTCTGAGTCTGTCAATGTGTCAGGTTAATAGCACCAATAATTTAAATGTGTCCCTGATGTTGTTATGACGTGTCCCTGATTCAGTTGGTATTTTTCCCCAGTCGTATGAGAGGTCGGAAAGGGACAGAAAGCACATATTCCACTGACAACCTTACAAAGATGATAGAATATTAGGAATGCAGTAGCATGACTCAGCTGAAGGATGTGGGTTCCAAAACCCAATTACTTGTTTGTATTGAAGAGTGTCAGTTCCCATGTATTAGCCAGACAGGTGCAGATTGTAAGAGGAACACACCAATAATATGAATCAAATTCTGGACAGGCTGCGGATTCAGTACAGTTGAACTGCATGCTTTCGCCTAATGGGCAGCCATTCCCAATGTTGTAGGCATGTGATCTGATGTAATAGGCATCTCAAGGTAATATCGTAGTCCTCACTCCCACCCAGGAGTGTGAATGTCAGATGCAAACACCAAATGCAATGCATTTGCAAGTGCGGGCGCAAGCAGGTGTAAGCCTGTCTAGCCACCAGTATGTGAGTATTACACTGGTAAATCAATGTAGAGACTTACTGAGTTTAAGAAACTGTAACCGGTTAGCATTGCTTAGCTCTGCGCAAACCCATGCACACCCGCTCACAACTGCTTTAATGTGTCTTAATCACTCCGTATCCAACGGCCTTGTTCTGCCCAGCAACAAAATAAACAGCCCCTGCAAGGCTCAAAACCAGGACCCTGCACACACAGCTATTGTGATTTACCACTAAGCCATGGCAGATATACAGATATCAGATCGTATCACAAACATATCATCCAGCGCAGTCATTCAACTGTATAGGAAATGTATTCCATCATGTAGATGTATGTGTGTGTGTTTATGTCCAGATATAGACACATACATATATATAGATATATCAAGAATATCCCATGTGACAACAAAGCATTACAATGGAATGAAAAGGGAAACACCAGCAACGCCTGTATTATGTAGTGGTGTTGTCCTATGTAATATCAAGACTCCCCCAGACAGACATGTGTCATTAATACACACAAACATTTGTACATTGGCCAACTACATCACTCTGTGCATTTTATTTACATTAACACAACAGTTCCTGTCCAATCATTATGTGAGAACAGTACTCTTGCAAGGTGCTGTGTGCGACATCATCATCATGAAAAAAGTAAATGGGATAACCACAGAGGGACTGGTAGTGTCGTGTGTACAATGGGGTCATCTGCATCACATGTACCTGGAACCTTTAGGAGTCATGTGCATACCAGGATCGTGTGCCTGAGAGACATGGGTGCAGACAACTGGAGTATGTTGTGATGCATATTAAAAGGATTACATGTGTCCAGTGGACACGTGTGTGAAATGGACAGTTATGTATGGGACAAATGTTGTTCTAGGAACCGATTGGCCTTTCATTTCCATAGGGTGAGAGTGGGATGTGGGGCAAGGAGAGTAGGTATGCTCGTGGAGGATAGGTAGGGTAGGATGACAGACAAGACAGCATACAGGGTCACTATATGACACATGTGGGGGGATACACCTTGGACGGGGAGGAGTGTTCGGCAGTCACAAGCCCATGAGCCCCCAGATGGAAACAGTTGGACGGAGGTCTCCAGCCATGGGCAGCCACCACTGCACAAAAACAGCCACAAAGGTGTCAGTACTGGGGGCTGTCTAGGAGGGGCAGGCTCACCCTGTAATGTGACACTCTGCCCTCGAGCTAGCGTATCTGGCCTCAAAACCCCTTATTGAGCCCCATAAGCACCATGTCCGGGACTGTACAACAGTGGACATGTTCCTGTCTGGACCTTCTACCAGGGGGGAAAAGCCCCATCCTCAGTGGTGGTTACACCAGAAAGTGGTGTAGAGCCAACAGAGGTGGAGGTCCAAGGCTGGGCCCCAGATGTGCTGTTTCCTGGTGCCATGGCCAGCTGAAGTGTGACAGGAGGATCTGCCGGGACCTACAAACCCATACAGCCTAAGGTGTTGCAGTTTAAATACAGATATTGCTTAGTAATAGTCAACAGCATTCAGGAGTACTTATAACAGCATGCATAGATATGACCATCAACCCAATGCAACAGATGGTATACATTTGCAGAAGGATCACAACACATGCATATATACTGCATGACATCTGTACAAAGAGTAGAAGACTTGTGACTGCAGCTATGAAGAGTAGCCCATTATTGGCATGTCACTGAGAACCCCAGACAGTGTCTGTCATACCACTGTTTCATGTGACATATGTCCAATCAGGGATGCGATGGTAGTAACTCATCACTATCACTATGTACTGACTGCAATACTCACACTATGCTCCTGCAGTTTACAGATGTGTGTTAAGTGAGTAACACAGGAAAAAAATGGTTCCACACACTGACTAGTCCACAGATGGCCCTACAGATGGTGGTCTCTCACAAACAGAGCACTGTCTTGTCGGTTTTAAAATATGCAGAATAGCCATTACCACACACAACTTGTTAAACAGGCAGTAGTCTCAATGAAGCATAGCTGCACTTACATGCTGTAGTCATGTCTAGCACATCACCATCCTGTCATTCTGCTATTTCCCACTGTGTATGTTGTTTGAGGAACATCCAGATATCATCTGTGATGCCATTTACCAAACACCAGATCCAGGTACCACTCACAGCGACTGTCATGGGCAAACACCAAAATGATTTTCATAGATATTGTACTGTGTTTCCATGCGACTGGCTATGGGAGCATCATCACAGCTGTTCCACATGCAATCAGCTAGGGGAGGTCTGCAATAGGTGCAGAGGCCATCGCCTGATTATCACCATTACTTACAAAACACAAGCTGCTGCTGAGCAGGTGTACAACTCCACATCCACCAGATAGTGTGTGGGAGGGACAGACAGAGGCAAAGTACCTCAGAGAAGGGCTTGGAGACTAAAACCTAAGCATTGTCTGTCACACACCTGTCAGTACATGGTTTCAAACCCCTAACTAACTAGTCATTACTATTACAAGTGCATGCAGTTACCCCATGGGCACAAAGCTGACATGTTGGTGTGCTGTAAGAACATATATGTGTGCTGGTGAGCGACATCTGCAACAGAGATATAGTAGACATACATTAAGTGTGGCACACATGGCTGTCCACATGAATGGATGTCATTGTCAACATGACCACACTCTCTAATGGACTCACCTTGACACATTTTGCCAGGCCCATAAATATACTTCCTAACTACTTAGTTTGCCACACTGCAGTAATGCACAGGCACTACAAGCACCACAGGGGATATCTGGAGGTTCTATGGGCTAGGGCATGTGAATGTGTTTAACATCTGTTGGTATGTCATTGGGGGTATACTGGGAGTGACTGTGGTTGGGAGCATCATATCCCACATGCAGACACAAGGTGCCAGTACTGACATGCATGTGTACATTGCTTCATGGGTGTGTAGTGGTTGGCTGTGCAAGATGGCTGTACAAGTCTGGGTGAGGGGTAATCCTTGGAATCACACCACCCGACAATGGTGTGTAGTGTGATACAGGGGTGTAGTGTCTGCAATGTCCCACACAGATGGGTATTGTATGAACTGTCCTGACATCCTGGTTACCATTGTGAATGACCATAGCTTTGCAATGCATGCCATGTTTGTGTTTGATAGTCCTTGACAGGGATATTGCCTGGGATGTGCACGTCCCACAATAATGTACAATGGCATGTACAAGTGTACCTGGTTTGGCTGGCGCATGTTGTGTACACAGACTGTTATCCTCAGATATGCCAATACTGGCCTGGTGTGACAGGACCTGCTTATAGACAGCAGGTTGACCCTACACCTGCATTGATAGCATGATACAGGTATTCCCTGGTGTCAGTGACATCGGTCTATACAGGGCACATGTGTAAGGCATTGTATGGCCTCTGTGGATCACATTTGATGGCACCACATATGTTGCAGGCATCCAGTGGGGAACATAGTGAAGGCACATTGTTTGCAATTATGTTCCAATTGTACTGCTGTACAGGGTGCCATGCCCTCTGCAGCCCACTGCAATCACACCAGGTAATAGTAGGGTTGCATATTTTGTGCACCAGGCCTTTAGCCAGATGTAGGGGTATGGCTTGCCAACACAGTCCCTTGGCTGACTGACATCTGTACTCCTCGTGAGGTGGACATTGTGACATATAATATGGACACCATATAGAAAAACTACAAAATCCACTCCCCATGTTCAGTGGTTAGACACTCACAATCACCTCCACACAGGCTCTGACTGTCAAACACAGACACCTGCCATGTCTTGGAATAGAACCCCTACCTAACTAGTGTGTCACACTACCGCATTACACAGTTACAGCATGCACTACAGAGATTACTGGGTTACAGCAATCCCAGAGGTGTATTTCTAGGTGGGTGACATCAGCAGGATTGCCAAAGGTGGTTATGTGACATGTAAAGTGTGTGCATACTCTAAAAGGCATTGTTATTTTCTCAGGCAGACAGACAAACACACACAGTTTGCCTTTCTTGGAATAGAACTCCTACTTAGCTAGTTTATCACACTATAACAATACACAGTTACAGGACATGCTATGGAGAATACTGAGTTACAGCAGTCCCATAGGTGTATTTCTAGGTGGGTGACATCAGCAGGATTGCCAAAAGTGGGTATGTGAATTGTAAAGAGTGTGCATACTCTTAAAGCATCATTTCTTTCCCAGGCAGACAGGCACACACACTTGACCTGTCCGGGATTAGAACACCTACCAAACTAGTTTAACACACTACAGCATTATGCAGTTACAGCACACACCATGGAGATTACTGGGTTACAGCAGCCCCAGAGGTGTATTCGTAGGTGGGTGACATGAGCAGGATTGCCTAAGAAGGGCATGTCAAGTGTACTGCGAGTTGTACATGTCTGTTACCTATGTGTTTCCACTGCTTACTGTCACAAAAACCCATTTACACCTGCTTACAACTGTCTTATGCAGTCCTAATTGACAGCATCAACAAGGCTTGCAGGTCTTGAACCCTGGACCATGCACACTGAGGTTATTGGACATACTGCTAAGCCATCTGGGTTGTATACATGATGCATGGAGTCTATAATGCACATCTTACTACAGGTATTCCACAGTACTGAAAATAAATGGGACAGTCACTTTGTGTACATATGTACAGTACCCTTGAATGTACTGTACTCTGTGAAACACCAAAGACAAGACTACATCTGTACAACTGTCATAACTACATATATATATATATATATATATATATATATATATGTATATATATATATATATATATATTTATATATATATATATATATATATATATATATATATTTATATATATATATATATATATATATATATATACATATACACCTACGGATGTGTACACACACACACACACACACACACACACACACACACACACACACACACATATATATACATATCTATATATATATATATATATATATATATATATATATATATACATATATACAGACACAGCCATATATATATATATATATATATATATATATATATATATATATATATATATATATATATATATATATATATATATATATATATATATATATATATATATATTTATATCCACATCTGAACACTCTTTGTGACATAGAAGGGTTCCAAAGGAACTGACGTACACAAAACAGAGGCATCTCTTGTGTTATAACATTTAAATCTTAAGCAGTTCACCAGAGAAGGGATGGTTGTTGTGTATATGGTGTTTGGGGGGGGGGGTGATGGCTAATGTAATCTACCCTGGGGATTGTGGAGTTAGGGTGGGGGAATGATGGGTATGGACCTACACCCCAGCGACCACTTCTGTGTCACTGCTCGAGAGTGGCACAGAAAAATAACATACCCAACTGTAGTCGTGCATGACTGTGTATTCTTTACCATTCATAACTATGTAATACATTGTAGACACCGGTCATCACAGATGGCTACCATGGTATGCTAAAAGACATTACACATGTGTATGCCTGGCTACAGGGTAGTCACACACACAAACATGCACACAATTGCCAGTATTGTGCATACACGTCTTGACTATGTAAAGGTAACTAGTACAGTGGTATGCAGTTGGGGTATGTGCCACAGAACACATACAATTACACTTAATCTGATTCCACTTCTGAGCTGGGTGACTTCAAAGGACCTATTACTTGCAGTGTGGAGGGGGGAAGAGAGAGGTTTAGCAGTTGACAAGGATAAAGGCCAGTGCAAAAGGAGGTAGCTCTTTGGAATGCAGCAAAACCCACTGTCATGACAGGATGCAGACACAAATACACACACACAACCACACTCAGCCATTTGCTGACACGCACACTCAGACATTTGCTGTCACACACACAAACACATGCACACAGTTGCCAGTGGTGGGATCAGAACTCCTGCCTATCTACAGATCACTATTACAGTACTACACAGTTACAAGATGCACCACACAGATTACACATTCCAAGGCAGTCAGACTGCCCTTCTAACATTGAGGGCAACAACAGGGTGACTGACAGTCACGAAGTACATAGCCGTAAACCTGTGTGTTTAAAGTAGGTGTCCATTACAACCTGTATGCACAAACAAGACACATCATCTGCAGGTAGGCCTGAGAGGTATAGTTGTAGCACAACAGGAACCTGAACTGGAGTATGGCCATCTTACACTTAGTAGCACAGGGCCATTTGGGATGCACTATGACTACAACTACACAAGGTTAAACTAGGCATGCCCATACACTTAGTAACAAAGGGCTTGTTGGATGCACTGACTCAAATTACACAAGGTGGCAGTGGGTACGCTCATACACTTAGAAGCACAGGGCTGTTTGGGATGCACTCTGATTCTAACCACTGAAGGCCACAGTGTGCATGTTCATACACTTACATGTATAGAACACATTGTAATGGACTCCTATTGTAAACACACAGGTTTACAGCTAGGTACATCTTACCTGTCAGTATATATGCACATCATACTGGTTTACTACCTGATACCTGTATGCAGCCCGTATATGATATATCTGTGTATGTGCTGTGTGATACACATGCATACATGTACATGAAGTACTGACATATATATGTTAAGTATACACATTCATGCATGTGTGGACATGACAGACAATAGGTTACCTGGGTGACAGACAATAGGTTACCTGGATCGCACAGGCAGATGCTACCTATAGCATGTGTCACACACTTTGCTGCCCTGAAAGGCATACATTGATAGCAGGTTGTGGACAGTGGCATTATACGTGGAACAGTGGCATGTGCAAGCATAATGTGTGAGCCACCTTGTGTAATGGTACTGAGGTGCAGGTGTCAAGATGACCTCTCCTGGCTGTGTTAGTAGTTGTCATTATTAGCAGGACTGCTACCCTAAGTATATCTCACATTAGTCATATACACAAGTTCTATTGCTGTCTGTCACCTTACATGAGGCATTTGCTACCAAGCACATTAATGCCACTCGCAGTGATGTCATGGTACGAGTGGAATTGCTAGAACAAAACAATGAGCTAATGTCCTTCTGTTATTATGAGGTTGCCCAGTGTCTGTCATTCCGGGCTGTCTTGACCGAACGATGAGCCTTCAACACAGAGCACATGCACCCATGTTTCACGTGTGTGTGGATAATACCTAGGTTGCATTTACCCATATAGACGCATTCCAAGGCAAATGTCCTACAC
Source organism: Protopterus annectens (assembly GCF_019279795.1). Lineage (NCBI taxonomy): Eukaryota > Metazoa > Chordata > Ceratodontiformes > Protopteridae > Protopterus > Protopterus annectens. Next base: position 1,859,749,606 of record NC_056737.1, read on the forward strand.
CCAGAAGTAACACCCTGACACCTACAAGACAGTTGTATTGGATGCTTATGCTAACCAGTGCTAGATATGTGGCTTTAGTAATCCATTTGCTTAATGTAGATCCTACAATGGGGAATACTGACATCTGTGCAGTGAGGAACACCTGGCTGAAGGCTCTGTAGTGCACAATTGCATTACCACCATATAACTCAGATCCTGACATGTGGGCCATAACAGTGGTATGGACCATTCCAGGTGGTGATGTACACATATTCATAAAGGCTACTCGCATGTAAAGACCACTACTCTGACATAACGTATCACAGATGAATTAGGTACAAGTGACAGTGGCAAATGCTGCATTTTAGGTTGTATCCTCATATACATCCACCACCTTGTCCCCAGAACACCAATACACATCCATATGTGGTATGACATAGTATGGTAGACCACCTGATAACCCCCGATTGGTGGACTCTACCTAGGCCTACATCAACTGTGCAAAGTACCCATGTACAGACACAGCTGCATAATGTGTTATACAATGCAATAATACCACTGTTTGTAACCAGCTTAGTTGTACACATACCAGGGTCCCTCAAATGTTGTCAGTATTAACACGGTCGACTGTTGCTGTACACCAGTAAACAACACCCTGATGGTTGGATATGACCTAACTGTACCTGCCCTGCATATGTACATCCCACACTCATACAACATAAATGACATTACCATAGCTTTCGTTATCCTTTCTACATACAGGTGGCTACAGTCATTACACACATGCACATGGCAGATAGCATGCTAACAGTACATAAGTTTGATATCTATGTTAACAGAGGTAATATTCCCTCTCTACTGGTCACCCATGCAACCTATAATATCATACAATACCCCATGTGGCATGTATGTCTTTAGACATGTCCACCTAATGCAATGCCTAAAAACATACCCAAATAACAGGACCATAAGACCTACACAAGGCCTGTATTGACAGACTCAGGGAAATCCAACTCTGCTCTGTATGTTTCTGAGTAGTCACAGATGATATGTTCATGACATGTACAGCCATGTGTGGGTACAACTCCTGCATATACCCCATGTCAGCAATTGCAAGCCATGCCCTTGTTTTCAATTATAAAGGAATTCCCAATACTATTCTAGCATGTCCAAAGGTCAGTTGTCAATCTCCTCTCCGGTCCAGCTGGTGAATCTGGGAATCTTGAGGCAATGTTACAACTGCCTCATGTACACAGACAACCCTCTCCTCCTCCCAACAAATTCCAACACATGTGAGAGATGCAACCATATAGCCAAACTGGAGACTAAGCTCTCTCAACTCAGTACTGGCATAACCAGTCAGAAGGAGAAGGAAACCACACTCACTACAATTCCAGTCTCACATAGACCTGCCACGACAGCAAACCAAACACATAATCACACAAAAACATACTCGGAGGCTCTAAATAAAGATCTGCCTAAGCAGCAGAGACCTCCAAAGCAGACACCCAGGCAACCGCTATCCCAAAACAAAACACGTGCAACACATATCTCACAAACCCAGTGTGTCGAACAGTCACAGCCCTAAAGGCTAAACAACACATCTGATGCACTTGTAATAGGTGACTCTATCGTCAGGCACACTGACGTCCCGCTCACCAGGCTGAACAAGGAGAAGGTCATGGTGAGCAGCCTGTCGGGCACTGGGATCCGCCACATAACACATGCACTCAGGTCACTCCAAGGCAAGTACAAATATGACTCAGTCATTGTCCATGCTGGTGTGAATGACCTGAGATGTACCTCCCTGGACTACATGAAAAGAGACATAGAGGAGCTCTCTGAGCATGTAGCCCAGGCCGGTATGACCCTGACCTTGAGTGGCATCTTACCCTCACCAAGAATGATGCCACAATATGAAGACAAGATGATCAATTTCAACAATTGGCTTAAATATTGATGTCATTCAAAGGGGTTCCAATGCCTGTCAGCCTGGGATGATATGCTCAACAAGCCACGATGCTTCGCTAGGGATGGCTTGCACCTGTCACCCCTGGGCTTTCGGATATTGGCAAAGGCTCTTGCTACCCCCATAGTGCCTTTTTAAGCAAGGCTCAAAAGACAAACCCACCTCCATAGGTATCACAAGGGATAAGAAACTAAGAGTAATGCTACTCAATGCCAGAAGTCTAAACCTCAAGATGCACGCACTCAAAATGCTCCTTAGCATGGAGAACATCGATATCTGTGCAGTAACAGAAACCTGGTTCAGGGCTCCTAAGAGCACCCCAGCACTACCAGGTTATACTTCATACCATGCTTTTCGGCCCCCAAACTTGGACCGAACCACAAAAGGAGGGGGAGTATCAATATTCATCAAAGATACCCACACCTCCAGCTTGGTGGCACAGCACGAAGCATCAGAGACTATCCATGTGCAAATAACAGTGGGTAAAACTGCCTTCCAGTTTATAGCCTGCTACAGACCACCCTCCCAAACCCAGAAACCCCACTCGGCCTTCCTGAGAACACTGGAAAATATGAAGGTCTCTCCTAACACCATTATATTGGGTGACTTCAACTACCCAAACATAGACTGGGAGCATTACTCTAGCTCCAACACCCTAGCCCAAAGGTTCCTAGAATTCATAAACTCAAATGCTATGGAACAACTTGTTACCACTCCCACAAGAGGGGAAAACATACTGGACCTGATCATCACCAACATAGGGACTCTATGCTCCAGACCAGAAGTGTATCCCTCACTGGTAAGATAAGACCATAAACTAATCTCACTGGATATTCACATCCCGACCCCACCCCCTGCCCAGAAAACCACAGTGAAAAACTTCTCTACAGCAAATTTCACACTCCTCAAAACTGAGGTGGAATCCTTCAAAGCCCCCGGGCCTGTGGAAAATACGGCCCAGACTGCAGAATCCTTTATATATGCATTCTATGAACACCTTCAGGAATGCATGGATCATGCAATCCCAAATAAAACCAAGACCCAATCCTCCAAAGGCAGACGTCCTGTCTGGTGGACCCCAGTCATAAACAAACTATACAATAGAAGGAGGAAGCTACTACATGATAGAGCAAAATCCCAAAAAGGGAAGGCATCTCTAATCAGTATTAGCAAAAAAACTACGGGCACTCATACAATCGTCTAAGGCCAGCTTCGAGAGAAAAATTGCACATGACACTAAGGATAATCACAAGGCTTTCTTTAGTTATGTTAGGAACCTGGGTGGGAATTCCCAAATATGCTCAGAATTAGTCCAAAATGAAAAAAAATACACTGAACCCACAGACATTGCCAACATCCTAGCTGACAGGTTCAGCACAAACCCCCCCCCACCAAAAGGGCAAATATCTATCCCAGCAGAGTGCTGCCCCCTGACATCTCAGATGCTCAGGAAAGAGCCGCCCTCTCCAAAGCAAAAAACACAGCATTAATGGGACCAGACGGTGTCCCGGGCTGAGTCCTACATGAACTCCAAGAAGAGCTAAACCCAAACATAAAACTACTGTTCAATCTCAGCCTTACTACAGGATATGTACCCAAAGAGTGGCGTACAGCAACAGTGGTCCCTCTCCACAAAGGTGGTGCCTCAACGGACCCTGGAAACTATCGCCCCATAAGCCTGACTAGCTTGGTCTGCAAAGCTATGGAAAGAATCATCATGGACCTCATAAATAAAGATATTGGAGACCTACAGACACTGGATCCGACCCAGTTCAGCTTTGTTAAGGGCAGATCCTGCCTCTTAAACCTGATCGACTTCGTTGAAACATTCACCAAGGCCATTGACGAGGGGAAGGTGGTCCACACAGCCTACCTGGACCTCATAAAAGTCTTCGATACAATTCCCCACTCGGGCATTATAGATAAGCTCACCAGCTTAAATATAAACCCCTATGTCACTAGATGGGTTGCAAACTGGCTCAAGGACAGAACCCACATGGTTAGAATTGCTGGAGCCATGTCAGACTACAAACCAGTTACAAGTGGCGTCCCACAAGGCTCAGTCCTGGGACCTCTCTTGTTCGGTATATTTTTCTCGGCGGTACAGGCCAACATGGAAGGACTGTGGCTGACCAAGTTCGCAGATGACTGCAAACTGGGCACCATAATCGACTCTCCAGCCGACACAAGCATCCTCCAAAAGGGCCTCATAGAAACAGACAACTGGTGCCAGAGCCATGGCCTCAAGCTAAATGCCAAAAAGTGTATATTCATCCCCTTTGGCAAAAACAAAATGCCCACAAATTACTACCACATAGGTGGTAATCCATTAAGTACAGAAGAAGTAATTAGGGACCTGGGGACCCAAGTTGATAGCAATCTCTCATTTGACAACCACATGGCCAAAGTGGTTAGAAAAACATTTTATATAGCCCACCTAATCATGAAGTGATTCACATCTAGATCAGGGGAGGTCATCGTGCCTCTTTACTCATCCCTCATCAGGCCCATAATCGAGTACAATGCCCCTTTTGGGATGTACCTTACCAGACACCTGCAGCAACTGGAAAGACCCCAAAAGTACCTCACCAAGAGGATCAAAGGGCTCAAACAGATGTCATATGCTGCCCGGTTAAAGAAACTCCAGCTCTACTCAGTGGCATACCGCCTGCTCAGAGGCGATCTGTGCCTGATGTATAAAGCCATGTCCAACCCAGAATTAAGGGACATGCTGCACCTCAAAAAATCCAAATCTCATCGAGCTACGCGCTCGAGAGACTTGAACATCAGCACTGAAATAAATAGGACATGCTGGAGGGACAGATTCATAACGCAGAGCTTCCTTCACTCTGGAATAAAATCCCAGTCCAGGTTAGGCAGAGTCCCTCATTGACTCTCTTCAAGAGGAATCTTGATGAGTGTATGGGAGATCATAGGTTTACCCCGGGTATTACTTCTGTGTCACTGTTAGACAGAGGCACAGTATACTAACCTCGAAAAAGGGCATAGCACAATTAATTTAAAATGGGCGGCGAAAGCCAAACATACTCTGGCTAGGCTTATAAATGCCCTAGGGCAGATAGTCTAGTATGAACCTATGAACCTATGCATGCTGTGTGCTGTCTGGACATTAGCCTTAGCACCACAATAGCCAGTACATGCTGGGGTGAGATGTTTACAAGCCACATACCTTGCACGTTCTTGAATGAGTGTACTGCCTAACTCTAATAGAGCACATTGCTGGCACTCTTCCAGTAAACATGAGGTGTGTGTGTCAGATATGATGTGCTCACTGCTGACCATTACAGTGTTCTGGTTTCACCATGGCACTGTCAAGTAACAGTTTGTAGGAGCATGACATGGGATAATGCTGTATGTGTCTCACTGATATGTGCTGTTGTCATATATGCACACTTGGCTACTCGGGGAAGGTGGTGGTGTCCTACCAGTACATGAATACAACATCCATTATGGTGTAATGGTCGGCTATGTTTCACACATGGTGTGGAGAAGGTGTGGAATGTATCCTATTGACCTGCTAGTGCACTTACTGATGTAGACCACATATGTGTACATGTATTGATGTTTGTGTAGATTCCATGTGTGTGCATTGTCTGATGTCTGAAGGTGACTGTTGTCTTAGTACATCATGCTGTTGCAACACAGCCTCGACATTGCCAACTGTATATGGTGATATGCTCTAAGTACAGTAAGCCGTACATAAGGTATGGACAGATGTTTGGACATGACTACTAAATGGTGGGGCTTCTTTGCAGATGAATGATTACTGAAGACAGCCCACTGGTATGTTACAACCAGTCCTACAAAAATCTGTGTAACTGCTAAGGTCAGGTTTTGTTAATTGAAGTGGAAGATAGACAATGTAGAATGCTGTAAGTGTGACACTGAAGGCAAACCTCATGACACCTGTAACAGTAATACCTCCCCTGTGTATATATTGTGCATATATCAGCACAGTTGGCAAAGGAAAAAGTCAGTAAGCGTTGTACTGAATATGATAGTGCTGTACTTCTGTAGTACCTATCATGAGATAGGCAGGTGTCTGCTTCACAGTACTGGCACGTGTGGGTGTGTGTGTCCATATATGTCAAGTATGGTTGGGAATACATCCCACATGTTATCACTCTCCTGATCCCTGTTGCTGACACCAGTACAGAGTGAAGTATAGAAAGAAAGGCATACGCAGGTGGTTAAACCTCACACATGTAAAGTGTCTGTATGTGTGTGACATAGGTGTATATCTTTGTGAATGCCACAGTGTGTGTGTGTGTGTGTGTGTGTGTGTGTGTGTGTGTGTGTGTGTGTGTGTGTGTGTGTGTGTGGCTATCTGTGTGTATGGCTGTCTGGTCCCTGGAGTGAGGCTGTATTTTACCATCGCGAAATGTTAATGCCCCCTCCCCCCATCCACTCAGTGCAATCTAACATCCCTGTTGATATCATCAATCATAGACGGGCATTCTAACTGCCTGTTAACATGTACACCCTGGGGTGTGATCTGTTGTAACATAGCCTACTGATGGATCCTTTTTCCCACATACACTCACTGCACTGTAATATCCCTGTCGATGTCCTCGATCTTAGGCAATTCCAACTACCTGTACATGTGTAATCTCTGTGGCGCGTCTTGTAATTGCATAGTACTATAATGATGATATGCACATAGGCAGGGGTTCTCATCTGAAAACTGGCAACTCTGTGTGTGTCAGAGTGTGTGTTACTGTGTCTGTGAATCCCTGAGTGTGTGGGTGTATCTGTGTTTGCATGCTGTCATGGTAGTGGGTATTACTGCTTCCCAATAAGAAGCCACTATTTCCACTGGCCTTTACCCTTGTCATCTGGCATACCACTCTTTTATCTCCTCCATGCTCCAGGTAACTGTACCTGTGATGTCACCCACTATGGATGTGACAGCTCTGAACACAGTAGCTTACTACACAGCTATCATGCTCTTGGATCATTAGAACAGTAAACATAATTGAAACATGGGAGAATATAACTGTCATGTGGAAGCTACAAAGTGCATGTAGGTATTGTCATACTGACCTGTGGGTAGTCACCATGTACATATGGGACATTAACCACAAACACTGACATCCCCGACACATGCAACTACACCTGAAAGAGGAAGGCAGAATGTCAAGATCATCATGCGGTTAGTGTTGTTACACATGATACATACGGTCAAACATGCAAAATGCATTCTAAAACTATAATACATGGTATGTCTGCTGCCTGTCAACACTACTCAACAATATTAATCTACAATTGTCTACCTAGTATGTTCACCCTGTGCATCAGACCATATGTACATGTCCCTGCACCGATGGTGTGGATGACAGGGATGCGGCACAGGCATCATCATATGCACAGGGTGATAATGTTTGCCAGAGGCCTAGGCTGTGCCATTGGATGACATCATGTGTGTGTGTGTTATGGCCTGTGATATCATTGGGCATGTGTGGATGTTATGCATATGTGTGTTGAGGTGCCCTACATTTCTTTCCAATGTGTGTGTATGCATGCACACAGGTCTGGCATGTGGCTGGCCTACACAGGGGTATTATTGACAGCTGCAGACTGTACAAGGCAGGTGTCACAGTTCACGGTGTCTGGCCACGGCCACATGACCTGCACCTGCCAGTGGTTGCATGGGCACTACCAGGCAGAGGTCCAGATTGGGTACTGTCTGATGACACATGTCCACTGGAATCGTGTCCCTTTTGTGACTGTCCAGGACCATGTGCAAGTGGCTTGCTGTGTCCTGGTGTGGACTGCACAGCACCAGCTGCACTGCTGCTGCTACCGCCATTATGGGAGTGGGCATGAGCAGTAGCATGTTCACATAGACCTTCAACAGGTGATGTAGCTGACCTACGTCCATGTGCCCGATGCCTCACTCCCAACAGATGTTCCAGCACAGACATTCCACGCTCGAAGATTGACATGCCACAGTCAAGGACTCCAAACATGTCACCCAATTGTCTATCCAAAACATCTGCAAGATGATGGTGAGCATTTGCAAGTGCCTGGATGTTGTCAGTTGTCAGTTAATGAATGGACAGCAGCCCTCTGAAGCCTCAGACCTTCTCTGTTATGCCATTCAGTACGTGCTTGTGCCTTCATTAAAGCCCAAAACATGAGTCTGGTGACTCAAGTTGATGTGCTTTGTCTCGCAGGGGCATGTTGGCCAGTGGTCCTCCTACGAGTAGCGCTGGGCACATGCCTGTGTGGGACATCAACAGTCTGTTGACTGGGATCATGGTGTGCAGGCACACCTTCCATAGTCTCCACACATCTCTGTTCCATGCTACCACCCACCAACTGTCCTTCCTCTATGGCCAGTGGTGACGGGGTATGTGCAGGCAGGGGAACTGTGTGCTAGGAAGAGGGGGAGACAGGTGGAATGGCAACCAATGGCACAGATTCAGCCCCTGACAACCCTGCCTGTGCCTCAATCATACTATCATCATCACTGCTAGAGTCTGTGGGGACACTAACATCAGGTGGACCGCAGGAGGGCAACGCACCTACATCAACACCTGTGAGGGGAAGACAAGAACTGCACATTAGAAGTTATACCAAACAAACAGAGACACAGAGACAGATACACAGACAGACAGAGACACACAGTCAGACAGAGACACACAGACAGAGAAACACAGACACAGACAGACAGAGACAAACACTCACAGACACAGACACCCAGGCAGAGACAGACACAGACACATAGACACACATGCTACATGCAGGTGATATGGCAGATGCAATTCAGCTTAGGCAATTATAGTTTCAGCTTAGACAATTATAGTGTTAGTTATCATACATCTCTGAGTTTCACACAACAGCATGCATGTGTTATAGCAGACAGCATGCACTTTACACAATTATAGTTGTGGTTAGCATACATACCTGTATTGCACCATTTGTGTTAGTAGCCTATGCCCCATACCTGCAACACAATGCATGCACTTTGCACCATTGAACTGTACTGCCATGGTGTGTGCAACATACACCACATGTTAACAGACCATCGCTAACCTTTGTACATCTGCCACTGATGCTTTGTGTTGGCCACCGCCCCTATGTGTGAGGACATGAGCAGTTGGGTATGTCGACTATGTTTGCCTGAGCCCTAGCATGCATATCTCCCCCAAAGCAGTGCATGTCTGTTCAACGTTATTCCGCCTACCCCTGAGCTGAGACTAGACATTGTGCATGTGTCTGTACACACGTTTGACATGGCTGTCCCTACTTTGCAATGGTGCCACAGAACAGCACAGGTTTACAGTACACCGGCCTGCTGTGTGGCATATGACCTTGCCAATCACATTTAGTATGACATGTCTTCTGCTGATGTGTTGAATGACATGCATACATGTGTAACACAATGGTGTACTTTCCAATCTACAGTACGGTACTTGTGTCCCAATGCAGGGACATGTTATACTAACATGGGCCTTCAGCTGATGCAATGTTGTCTGTCCACCCTACAAATATGCAGGGACATACTGCACATTGAGCTGATGTGCATAGTCATTGCAGGGCATCATGTGGCTTCACAATTGCTATACAGTGTGAGCTACTGACACAGTACATAGCCATGACTATGTTCACATACAATACATATCTAATGTGGAATGTGACCCATGTCACTGAGGTGTATACATACTAAACCCTAATGTGGAATGTGTGACACAGGTCACAGAAGGGTATACAGATGATACCCCTGCACATCTGCAACCATATTACTGATGTCTGGCAACTATGCCCACACATGGCTAACGTAGCAGTACTCTATGTCCCACATGCCATCTATGTACCTCACACACATGAGGAGCAGGCATGACAGTGATGCCTGACACCAGCAAGGTGAATGTACTGTATCTGTGGCTTGATGTGGTTGTATGTGTATGTTGTGCAACAAATGTATGTATTTGGATACTGTATAGGTGAATGCTTCCATATCCGCAGTGGTGGTACTGCGGTAGCATTGTCGCCTCACAGTAAGACGCTGTCCAGTTCGATACTCAGCTAGAGCATCTTCTGCATGGAGACATGCGTGAATGGGCGTACCTTCGTTGAAGGTTGTGTGTATGTTGTGCAACAAATGTATGTATTTGGATACTGCATAGGTGAATGCTTCCATATCCGCGGTGATGGTACTGCGGTAGCATTGTCGCCTCACAGTAAGACGCTGTCCAGTTCGATACTCAGCTAGAGCATCTTCTGCATGGAGACATGCGTGAATGGGCGTACCTTCGTTGAAGGTTGTGCGTCAGTGCTGGCAACTCTGTACATAAAAATCAACTGCCAATCATTAGCGGATCGAAGTTCCGCTGTGGCGACCCCTAACTGGGAAAAGCCGAAAGACACAAACAAATAGGTGAATGCTTCCATGTCGTGACACACTCAAGATGTTCAAGACAAGTTATGTAGTGTTTTCATGTTATGCCTACACAAGCTGTGCACAGGCCTGTATGATGTTTAGTATTTCACATCTGCAATATCATCATTACACAAAGGCAATAGTTGTATTGTGTCAAGCGAATGTACAACAGGGTGTACACACATGTACATCACTTCTACTGTGTGTGTTGCTTCATGTCTCTGGCCATCCTCCATGGCCATGTGTACAAATGTTCTGTCCAATGGTTGTGATGGCCATCTTATTTTACATGTCAGTGTTATCCCATATAACATACACCCATAGATGTCATAAGCTCCACTGAGGACAGGGGTATGCAGACAAAGGGTGGTATGTATGGGATGTGAGACATGTTTTTCAGGATAGTTGAGCAGTGCTGCAGTCAGCCCATTACATGTCATGGACATGTCAGATAGCACATGACATTGTGTGACATTCATAGCAAGGGTATACTCCACAAGGGTGTATCCTGTGGGCCGGTCATACTCCAGCTCCAACACATTTACAGTGTGTGCACACATATGCTCTCTGTACAGTACTGTTTGCATTCCCAACATATGTACTGCTGATATGTAGTACCTGTCCCTAGAGTGGAACACACCTCCACCATTGTATTCACTGTTGTCCACACATCTGGCAATGACAGTTTGGAAGGTTTAGTGTAGGTGTTTCATAGAGTCTTTAATTGTTTCACATAGGGAAACACTGTGATGCTTTGCAGGTCTGACCAGTGTCCATTAACAAGACCACCATACATTATGTGTACATGTGTTATGGCAGATAGCATGCAATTAATATGTTCCGTTCATTATCAAGCCTGATAAATAATAATAATCTCACCTGACACAGGATGCTGTTGCTGCAAAATGCGTACCTAAACAGGAGTATCACAGCAGTAAGATCGTTATCCACACCTGTGTGAGAGCTACAGGGTGCAATGTTCATGTTAGCACATAAGCCAGTACAATTCACTATCCTATGCAGTATGCACATCTGTGCATACATAGAGTAGCAGACTATAGTACGTGGCATGTGTGCATACATGCCTTGCATATGACGTTAAATTACATGTTGTGCAGTAACACATGTAACTATGTGAAATATAGTTGTGTTTTATGTGCAGCAGTGACTTACCTGGCAACTCCAGGCTCAGTGATGGAGAGACACCCACCTCCACAATACCAGCTAAAGCTTGTGGATGGAGGTCTGCAGGTGTCCTCATGTTGGCCAGTAGCTCCTCTGTATGTGTGAGTGGGGGTTGGGTGAGTGGACCCCCACCTGTTGCACCTTGTTCCCTGGTGATTGCATTAGCACGCTGTTTTGCCCATCTTATGAGGTCAGTGCAGTGTCAGCGCACCTGCTGATAGGTGCAATTATGACCACCAACATCATTTTCCTTCCTGCAGAGTTCCTCCCACAGGGCATCCCTCTGCTGTTCATCCTGTGGCATATGGCTGAAGAGCATTGTGTGGTTGTCGAGGAGGTATAGGAGGAGGACCTCATCCTCCAAGTGGCTGTACACCGGCGGTCTGCTACGTGGCATACCTGGAAGACATAATGATGGAGACAGGTCACAGTAACTCACAGAGAAGTACAGCTCTACAGCTGAACATACATGTGTATCACATTTATTAAGATTACAAACACGTCTTTGCAAATCTACATGACACTAACACCACTGACATGTATAAGTCACACACATTTGACACTTACTGTTTATGTGATGTTATCGCCATATATGTGTGTGTCATGTGATGACATTGCTCATACACCATGTGGATGTTGTCTTGACGTGGGCATGTCTGTTTGCCTGTACTGGTGTCTTTACCTATCAGCACATGCCTGGATGTGTTCACATTAATGCAGTCTACCTTAATGCTGTGTATATATATATCACATATATAGTCATACATAGTCATTAGGGACATGACCTGTGACCCTGCAGACTTGCAAGCATGTATGTGTTTTGCCATATGCATCTACATGGCACTGTACAGCTGTGTAGCATCCTGCCATGTATTGCCTGTGTTGCACATGTGTAACACATGGGACAATAGTTAGCCTGATGGTATTTGCAGGGTTGGTTATAGTGATCTAGCAGGCGATATGCCCTGGGCCATTTATGAGCCTAGGCAGACAGGTTACCTAGCTGTAGGCAACAGACAGGTAAGTCTCAGTGGCCAGTTAAAGCAGTGCCACAGAATTGATCCACAGGGTTACTGATATATTTGGCATGCAGTCATCACACCATGTCACAGAGAGGGGCAATGTGCAGCTCTGCTGGACATGGATGCATAGTATGGCAAGAGTATGTTAAGTGTATGGGACAGAGATCTGTCAGACATGTTGTGATCATTGTACTAGAAAGGTGGATGTCAATGAAGTATGTGTTTATTTGGGATCAGGATGTGTTAAGTGTAGCATGTCCAACACCTCTGGGTTGGACTTGGCTTTATTCAGGGTAGGCTGCATGCTACATAGTGCAGCTAGGGATTGGGAAGGGCAGTGTAGGCCATCTACACAGGGGCAATAACCCTTAAAGGAAATATGTGATCTATTATGGGTCACATGGGTATTGAGTATGGCTGAGCAATTATATCTGTATTCCTGGATGGCACCCTGTCATGATTAGGGGTGTCACATATGACTACCTGTCTGGTGTGGTAAAGTAACAATCAAAGGAAAGTACTGTCCAGCTGCATCCCATACACACAGTTGCCATTATGTTGACCGCTGCCTAGGTGGTAGTTAATGGGTACAGGGTTTGTAACATAGGGGATGACAATGCAATACTAAGCTGTCAGATTGTGGCCGTACATCCCACACCACACATCTGACACACTAAGATCCCTTCTGTATGTTGAACGCAGCCCACATTAAGTTGACTATTGCTCCTAGTTCATAGTCATTTGCAAACATCAATAGGCTGATGCCTTCTGTGTTAGTCTGTGTGGTATAGATAACAAAGAGGGGGAGTACCAGGAATGACACCTGTATTACTTTGGCTGGCACTAGTTTGATGTGCGTGTATTAGTCAGACACATTATGCATTGTTGGTTCTGCCAGCAGTCCAGTTGCCAACCACTCCTGTGACATAGGAATATACACCTAGTTTACTGAGTGTAGTTGGAACACAGTATGGGTGATGGTGTCCTACGACCTGGCAAGTTCATGATATGCAGTGTGAATCAACCCTACTGACATCTACATCTGTACCGAGTACATCAAATATGTTGATCACAGTTCATGGCCATACAGACCAGACTCAGCAGGGTAGTTGTGCACTATGTCCCATTATCAGTGGTGTCTCCCCCTTTGTGGGGTGTAATAACTGTTGCTGTGAACCATTCGGTGTGTACACAGCCTGACATGGAGCTGTGATTGAACATGATGTGTATGTGGATAGCTGAATGTTCTTACATTTGTGAAGTATACACCCTGGGATGTTGACAGGTCCCATGAAAGCTGTATGTATGGCTTTAGAGAGTGCAGCTTGTACCTGCATAGTCATTAGTACAGGGACCCTGTGGTGTACATGGATATATTACTAAGTGTACCTGTTGGGGGGGGGGAGTGGGTTTAGGTTCACCAAGACCCTATCTGGATGAACGCATGCTATTTCCGTAGGTGCAGTACTTCCCATGCCATAGTGCTGTGCAGCACGGCAGGTCTTGTCGTTTCCATTACGATTAATGACATCACTATAGAATGCTCTGTGCCTGGCCTCATAATATGTGGCTGATTAGTTTCACAGTAGCTTTGTGTGGTTTTATATGGTGTATCAGCATCTTACTGAGGCTGACCAGGGATCACCTACACCCGTGTGTGTTCACTCTTGCAACAGTTACTACCTTCTGTGGTACAGTTTAAAGCATGGCACCATCTGTTTACCTTCTTGCTTGTGTTGTGTTGAATCTTGGTTCTGTTTCAATGGCACAATCACTGCACATATGTGACTGCTTAAGGTTCATTGTGTAGGATTCAGCATTTGCACATGCATTGTCCATCTGCATGGGTGCCATGACAGTCACCACTCTGCTCTTAGGAAACATAAAATTGGCACTGGAGACTAACTATGTGTAGCATACTGTTAGCCCTGTTTGTGTAACTAATGTGATCCAGGTCAGTGGGGTCGATGGAATCCAACATGCATTGAGCGCAGGTGTTGGTACATGAGGAGTCTTCCCAATTCATAATGGAATAGTTGAGAATAGCCATTATTATGGTTCATTCTCAGACCTAATCTTCCCCATTCATTACATTATGACAGTTGGAAATTCCGTGGCCTGGTGGGTGATCTGTCTCAAGGTGCATTTTGAATTTCACTTTGGCACAAAGGTAGTTGCTCAGCATAATGCATCTGAAGTTATGCAAGTGCAACTAGCGTGGGGGTGTACATATCCTTCAGGAATATGGACACACCTGTGGCCTGTGTGTTCCAACAAAGGATAAAGGGCAAGAGGTGAGGGATGTGTTATAACATGGTCATGCAGGTGTGCTCTCCAGAGCATTGAAACATGTCTCAGCCACTGCACAGATATGTTCTCCATGTTAGGGATTGACATATGTATGTCCGTATAGTGTTTTTGACATGTATCATTGCTTGCAAATGATACTAGAGAGGTCCAGCCCTGTAATAAGGGTCACTACACATTTGCATAACATGTACACATGCACAGTTGTTATTGCTTGCAAACGATACTAAAGAGGTCCAGCCCTGTAACAAGGATCACTAAACATTTGCATAACATGTACACATGCACAGCTGTTATTGCTTGCAAACGATACTAGAGAAGTGGATATTACATGTGTTATGTGCATGGATAGTTACCTGGCTCTTCCGATTATCTTTGCTATCATGTTGCTAAACTGTCAGATGAATACAAATGATATGTATCCTGTCATTGTGTATTGTAATTGCCAATAGACATAACTACTGATTGCATAACATAACAGAACTGCTATGTAGAATACAATACAGATCTGCCTAGAACACTGTACATTACACAGTTATTGGCACAATATCCCACAATGTACACCATATTTGAACGGTAAGCCCACCTTTAACATACACATCTTAGTTATACACCCATACATATGTTGACTGCTACAATATATCTACATATACTATCCCCTGTTATAGCACATACTTGTTGGACCAATCCTGACACTGACGGTGGCTGGAAGCGAATTGGTGGGTTCCAAGCCCATATTATCCCTTGTGGTATATGTGGAGTTTGCCATGTGAACTACAGCAGTACACACATAGAATACTACAAGCATTACTACTGCTCAACAATACATCGCTACAAAACAGCTATTTCCACTATATGCATTGATTACACTGTAATTCTTACAGTACAGGTGCTACATACACAGACATACTACATGTTATACATACCTTCTTAGTAATCGCAGATGTTATTGACTAGTAGAATACTCATTTTCAGTTTGACTTTCAGTGTTTTGTACTGTCCTACAGGTAGATACAGATGATTTGAATGTGTGACAAGGCAACCTTTTATAGTTACAGATCAGTAACGTGCTATCCCGATGACCAATTGGTGTTCCTAAGTAGCTAGTTACATACATATCAGCTGCGCTGCTACTGCCTTAGCCAATACCAAGGCTACAGTGGAGTATAATTGAGTACTCCACTTGGGCGTTGTCCCTTTACCTTACTTGTGAGGAAGACAGCGTGGAAGTGTTGTTTGGAATCTATTGCAACAGCTGTATGGAGACGAACAATAATATATCATGTGTAATGCCTAGAGGATTTGGTCTAAATGTGAGTACTGCTGTTATATTTCTGAACATTGCTACTTGTGCAGGGTTTGTCTGTACCTAATACTTTTGCATATGTTTCAGTCTAGCCAGGTTGTTGGACCAGCTCAAGGCTGCATAGCTATGCATATAATGTTAGGGGGTTTACAGTGTGGTTACCAGACATATTTAGAGAAACAAACGAAAACCAAGCATCTGAACTCTCCCAAGGACGAATTATTCATCAACAGTAACGTAAGCACAGTACAAAACCAAGCTTTCGGTGAGCTCACCGAAAGCTTGGTTTTGTACTGTGCTTACGTTACTGTTGATGAATAAATCGTCCTTGGGAGAGTTCAGCTGCTTGGTTTTCGTTTGTTTACCAGACATATTTAGTTTGGTGTTACTGTGTATCATACTGTGCTGATAATCAGTACTCGGTAACACTTCCTGGTGTACGAACCTTTCATCCCTCTGAAACGGGATGAGTTCATACAAACCCTGTTACAGCAGCAGCTGTTCAATTGTGTAACGGCAACTATTTCACATAGGCCCATGTTAGTGTCTGTGTCCAGGTATGTTAAGGTTTACGCAGATGTTGTACAGTAGTTGAATAATTCATTATGGTATGACAGTATGTATTGATGTAATTATTTTGGTTGTGGGGTAGATGTTGGTGTTTGTATATAGCACATGCAGGTGGGTAAGAACCCCTTTTATACAACGTCTATATGTGTGTGGGTGTTCTTTTCCTAAGTGCACACCTATCCCTTAGTGGACTAATACTATGGTAATTGCAGGCTGATTCATTAAGACACTATTAAATGCTTCCTGTATAGCATGCAGGTACTGTTAGTCCTTGAATCCTTTTGGCAATACATCGGAATGTAATAAAGTTTTGCAAAATGAAAGCTGTCTGTGTATTTCTGTCATGGGTATTTGCAATCATTGCAGTTGTGTTGGTGACTGTGTCCATAGAACATTTTTGTAATAGTGTATTGGCATATACTCTTCATATGTTATGTTCATATTGCTTGGGGGGGGTGGAATGTGTGATTGCTATGGTCCATATACTCAGATATGACCACTTCGGATGCTGTCTACAGACATGTATGTATGTGTGTGTGTGTGTATATATATATATATATATATATATATATATATATATATATATATATATATATATATATATACATATACAGATATTATTGCATACGTTTATCAGTACCTCCATCAATGTGTAGATGTTTTTAACCTATCTATATATCTACAGATATATGTAGACCTGTATATATTGACATGTCTCTATGTATCTCTCTCTCTATATATATATATTTATATATCTATATATTAATATAAGAGCATACACCTTTAATTGGGTACATGGCTGGTTGTCCTATTTCAACACATTCCTCCCTTTTGTGTTTTAAGCTGTCTGCATACACAACTGGGATAGGTACATCCCAGGTAGCTTAGTGTTAGGTTACTCTGAGGATGGAGTACATAGTTGCGGGTTCTACTCCCGGAAGGTGTTATTATTTTACCTCTCAGAGTAGGCACTGGTAGGGAAAGTGTGAATAACGCACATGTATGCAGTTGTAAGCAGGTTTGCCCATGGTCTGTGCGACATTAAGCAAAGGTTAATCCTGTGAAGTGCTTCTCTATTTACAGTGTTTCAGCACCGCTTACCATCGCGCAAACCCGTGGAAACCTACTTACAACTGCTTAAGAGTGCATTAATCCACCTGCATCCAACAGCCCTTATTCTAGCCCTCAAAATAACCTAACAGCCCTTGAACCCAGTAGCATGAACACCACAGTCACTGACTTTACCACTAAGGCATCCGAGATATGTACAAAAGTTATGGTGTTTAGAATATACATTGTACTACAGACATTCCTCACTACTGAAAACAAATGTGACAGTCAGTTGGTGTACATATGTCTGATACATGTTAATGTTCATATGTTTGTGAAATTAGGTGTTGCAATGTGACATGACAGGGTGTATTATGAATGAGAAAGGTTCTTGCTTTGTGTCCTTTTTATATTGTCCCCATACTCCATGTATACTCCTCCAGTTCACTTATTGGACATCTGACCCAGGCCCTCCTTGTTGCTTGATTGCATTACCCATCATTCCTCCCCACCCCAATCTTCACATACACAACAACCACCCCTTTTATGGTGAATTAGGTTAATATTAATTGTTATAATACCAGAGCTACATGTGTTTTATGTACACTACAATTCTTTTGGAGTGCTTCTGTGTCACGAAGTGTGTTCATAGATGTTCATATATATGGCTATTAATGTAACTGTATAATATATATATATATATATATATATATATATATATATATATATATATATATATATATATATATATATATATATATACATATATATATATATATATATATATATGTGTGTGTGTGTACAGACATCACTGACATGCATATATATATATATATATATATATATATATATATATATATATATATATATATATATTTCGTATTAGTTTGTAACAGTAATACATATGTAGACTGGAATGTGTTGGTTCACAAACTACAGTGCATTACAATGTACTGTACATATGTACAGAAAGTGACTGTCCCATGTGTGATCATTACAGTGAAATGCATATGGTATAAGGTGTAGTCTCAAGACCATGAAACATGTATGCACTTCAGATGGCTTAGTGGTAAGTCCCATGACTATAGTGTGCATGGTCCAAGGTTTGACACCTGCGATGCTTTACAAATGGTTTTTACTGCATAATAAGGCACATTTAAGCAGTTTTAAGCATGTTTAAATGTGTTTGTGTGACATTATAGCAATGGTTAAACACAGTTAAACAAACTTTGTAACGTATAACCTGTGTGCACAAACACGGTCACATCCGCTAACTACTCAGGATATATACATGTCAGTGAAGTAACATTTCACTATGTGCTGACATAACATTACATTCTCTGTTGACTGTACTCTCCAGCACACATGGGTTTATATGGGTGTTTCGAATGTTTATTATACAGACGATTACTACCTATATATGCAAGCTGTGGTTAAGGTATACTTTTGCACATGATTAACATCCCTGCCTTTATCGGAATTGTAACCTCAAATGCACAGATACTATGCAGATTCTTTAACCATTACACTGCTGACATTAATATTGCTTCCGCCTATTTCCTATTTAGATGATTTCTGTTTGTAAGCTAGGCTAAGCAAAGGGCGAAGGCGCCCAAACTCACAGAGCTTCACGTACCCTGGAAATAACAACATATAACAAATGTACTGTGAGACAATACATTACATTCCTAACTACATTAAGCATAGCCCCCTCACTGACACACTTCAAGGGAAACCTTGTTGTGTGAATGGGTAACAGACTATACACCTCTGGGATCATGTGTCCCAGAACCATACAGCCAGGGCATGGTGGAGCCTGTCCAGTTTGAAGGCTGCAAGACCTGCTTGGGGAACTGAATGGTTCTGAATTATCACATTAACATGCCCTCTTTAGATCACTAAGTGCCCCTATCACCCTCCACAACCCCAGTCTTCAACAGCTTCCAGTAACTCTGCCTGGAATTGCTTCATTGGCTATGCTTAACAGAGGCTCAATTACATCATCAATGGTGCGGAGAAAGCCAACACACTGTAGCTATGCTTCTAATTGCCCTTGGGCAGATAGGTAGTAGGCTATCTGTGAACCTCTAATGTGCAGGCCATCACAGCCATAATATGTAAATAAACAGACCTTCAAATCACAATATACAGTGAGAAATCACCATGTAGTTAGGAAACAGTTAAGTACAGCAAGAACATACAGAACACTGATACTTAGTCACTCCAAAAGCCTATCTTGGAAGCTAGAAGACTTGTATATATTTAAGACTTCTATTGCTTACCAGTAGGTTACCTACAGGGGAGATGAAAAACAAGCACAGATGGAGAACATGCATGCAATGATACCATACCGGCCTATGTGTCAGCCTTAGGCTTTGGAATACTGGCCAAGGCTATTAGTGCCCCCGTGGTGCCTTATTTAGGAGAGTCGTGAAGGTGAATACCAGCTCCATAAACAGCACAATAGCATATTCAATGAGGGTTATGCTACTCAACACCAGGGGTTGTGATCACAACATGCATGCACTCACAGCACTCCTCAGGATGGACAACATCAACATCTGTGCAGTAACTGACATCTGTCTTAAGGCTCCTGAGAGCACACCAGCACTACCAGACTACAACCCATACCACACATTTCAGCTACAGAACATGGACTGACAGACATGGAGGGGCTGTATTCATATTCATCAGGGAAACCTACACCTCCAGGTTAGTGGGGCAGCATGATACCTCTGAGATCATCCATGTGCACCTAACATCAGCCACAACTGCAATGTAAATTTTGTCTGCTATGGATCACCCTCCATGACCCAGGACCTCCACTCTACCTACCTGGAGACAGTGGAGAACATGGCAGTCCTAACATACACCCTGGCATTGGTCGATGCCAACTACCATACCATTAACTGGGAAACGTACTCCGGTACTCACATCCAGGCCCAGTGCATTCTGGAATTTATCACCTCATATGCCCTGTATCAGGTAGTAACCTCCCTAATGTGGGGTGGAAACTACTAGAAGTGGTTATCACCAACATAGGCAACAGGTGCACCACAGTGGAGGTTAACCAGTCACTGGTTAGATCTGACCATGAACTATTCACTGTTTCCACACCCAAGCATCTAACCACCCACAGATACCACAGTGTATACCTTTCCTACAGCTACATTTACACTACTAGTGACAGGGGTGGGGGGTTTCACAGCTCCCACGCTAAGGGGAAACACTGCTCAAGATACAGATAGATTTACAAATGCAGTCTATAAGCACCTACACGGATGTATGGATTGTGCCATCACTGGTAAACCAAGACTCACTCCTCCTAGACAAGGACACCGGCCTGGTGGACTTCTGCAATAAACAGGCTATACTACAGAAGTAGGACAGTGTTCCAGACACACAGCAAATCCCACGAAGGGCAGACATCCGTGCCCACTATTAGTATGATACGTAACTCCCTCATGACATCATCCAAGGCTAACATCAGCGGGAGAATTTGCAAGAATTTGAAAGATAACCAAAAAGCCTTCTTTGGCTTTGACACACAGATTTGCACTGGGCCGGTGAAATATAGCACAAAATATGCTGACCCTACTGATATCGCCAACATCTTTGCAGATACATTCAGTGCATACTTCACCCCCTACAACACTACCCGAAAGGTACAGTATCCCACACATCAGAGAAACACAGGTGGAAATGGCCCTCTCTAACAGCAGAACACAGCGTCAATGGAGGCAGATGTTGTCCCAGACTGCATCTTGCAAATTGTACAAGACAACCTGCCCCCCACCTAAAAAAGCGTTCCTACCTCAGCCTCTCCACAGGCTACATGCCCATACAATGTCGCATGTCAACCGGTATCATAGTCCATCAAGGTGGAATCACAACTGACCATGGTAACTACCACCCCATAAGCCTGACTAGCCTGGTCTGCAATGGTGTTGCTCGCATCCTCATGGCACTCATTAACAAAGACATTGGTAACCTCTGAACACGTAACCCAACCCATGTCAGCTTGGTTGAGTGCAGTTCATCCCTACTGAATCTGTTTAATGTCTTACATACATCACCAAGACATTAGATGATGGGGGAGGTGGTTCACACATACTACCTGGATCTCGCCAAGGCTTTTAACACCATGGCCCACTCAGGTATTATTGATAAACACACCAGCCTGTACATACACCCATACATCACAGGTTGGGTTGCCAACAGGGTTACACACAGAACCCACATGGTAAGACTAGCGGTCTCCAGGTTCAACTCTTGACCAGTCATGACTGGTGTCCCACAGGGCTCGGTCCTGGGGGCCCTACTGTTTGGCATATACATCTCAGAGGTACAGGCAAACACAGGTGGACTACAGTTTGGCAATGATTGCGAACTGGGAGCCATGATTGATAGTCCAGCTGACACAGACATCCCTCAAGGTGCCTCACGGAGAACATCACAGGGTGCCAATGACATGGTCTCCAGCCAAGTGCCACTAACTGCACGGTCATTCCATTGTGGAATTGGCACCCACATATTAACACATAAGTGGCAGTCACTTTAGTATGGATGAAGTAATTGGGTATCTGGGAACTTAGGTAGATAGTGATCTCCCCTTTGACAATCCTATCTCCACAGTAGTTAGGACATTCTTCTATGTAGGCCATCCGATTACTAAAGGATTCCCATCTAGACATACTGGGATTATAGTGCCCCTTAACCCATCACTCATCAGTCCCATCATAGGGTATAACAACCCATGTGGGATGTACCTCAGAAGACACTTCCAACAACTGGAGGGTCCATGAATGTACCTCGCCAAGGGGAATATTGGCCTCCAACATATGGCCTATGCAGCCAGACCGAATAAACTCCTGCTTTACTCAGTGGCATCTCGTTTACACAGAGATGATCTCCGCTGGCCAACACAGCCATGTCAAACTCAGGCTTGATGGATATGCCCCACCTATGGGAATCCATGTCACAGTGAGCCACACCCTGTAGTGAGCTGAACCTTGCCACAACAATAACTGGAAGATGCTGGAGGGAAAGCTTCCTGTCACAGACACTCCCCATACTTTGGAACAACATCCCTAACTAAATTATACAGAGCCCCTCACACAAGAGAAACCTCGAAGAGTGGATGGGGAACACTAAATGTACCCCAGGGATCCCGTCATTGGCTCTGCTCCACAGAGAGACAGTTAATGAATCAATGGGGTGGCAAAAGCTGGCACATTTTCGCTGGGCTTATGAATGGCCTCTGGCAGTTGGCCAAGTACCTACCTATGATTCTATACATACAGTATCTGCATATGCTGAGAGCTTAATTTACTGTTCAGGTGTTGGCTTACCTTGTGCCAATGGCAGTTGTGTGTGCAATAGTTGAGGGCTGCTTATGTTGGATGCACACTGTAGACTGCCTATACATGACAATTTACAGGTAGTCTTGTGTGTGTGCCATCCATTTTTACTGTGTGTGCAGGTGGAGAAAGGTGTCAGTCCCTAGGTGCCTACACTGTCAGTGTGTGTGCTATACGTTCCCTCTTTGCCAAGGTATGGGCATACTGGGCACACCTCTGTCTGCCAACTGAGGCTGGCTCAGGGTGTCCATGGACTGAGTAGCTCTGTGCCTGTGGGGACCTTGGCAATGGTGGTGGGCTTTGAGGGCCTTCACCATTCTGTCCCTGCTGCAACTGTTTCCACAGGACCATATTGTGTAGCATGGCACACATTATGAAGATGTGGGCACATGTGCACGGAGAGTATTGCAAGGCTCCACCAGATATGTCCAAGCAATGGAACCATGATTTCAGCATCCCAAACACACGCTCTTTGATGATTCTGGTTTGTGTGTTTGCCTCATTATGGCATTCCTGCATGGGTATGTGTGCATTTCTGATGGGAGTCATCATCCACGGTTCCAGTGCATAGCCAGCATCCCCCACCAGGTAGCCATTTGGAATGTCCCCCTGGCAAATAACCGATAGAGCTGTGAGGCATGCCAGATGTGGGAGTTGTAATAGCTTCCAGGGCTGCCAGCACACACATCCATGATAATACCCTGGGCATTGCACATGACCTGGCAGTTGATGGAAGGGTATCCCTTGTGATTTATGTAGCGCCTACCCTGCTCACTGGGTAGTGACTTGATGTGTAT
>NC_056737.1:1859778557-1859786057 GCF_019279795.1 Protopterus annectens
AATAAGGCAATGTTTTCTGGAAAACACACATACACACCTTTACCAGCTCCAGCAATTAAGTGTCAGAGGTGCGTAACCTTAACAAATTAATTCTAACCACACAAAATATCACTCATTTGAAAGATAATCTATGGACTGCATGTCAGTTTTATAAGGTTTATAATTTTACAAGCTCAAAAATAACTGTTGCAAATATAAGAAGCATCAAACATAGCTTGACTAAAAAAATGTCTGGAATGGCGCTTCTGTGTGTTTTACCGGTCACCCAAGTTACTTATAGTAAACTGTGCAGCAGTAATCACTTAGCAATGTATTGATTATTTTCTAAAATCTTTGTAGTTCCTCTCTTCAGTGTTAACAGCTATGTACCATATAGACTCCAATCACTGAGTCAGATTAAAGTGCAACAAAGAACAAAAAACGACCCACACCCAGATGGCTTCTGCAAATAATTAATCCACATCTCTCTGCAGTTCAGCCTTCCCCTACTTTACCATGGAAATATGCCTTATAGTCAGTCATACTTAGCCATTTCAATATTATATCAGCTTTAAAAAATACACACCTATGTATATATTAAGATTATAGTCATTTTCTTAAAAACTGTACTGTCTGTAACAAAGACTAGAAAAGAAGTTTATAGTTAAATGCACAAGTATCAAATCTCTTTAGTCATTTTTATTTTAGATGTTAGACAAACTTTTAATAACCTGAATTGGTGCAATTAGTTTGTAGTATCAATTAATAAAAACTGAGTTTTGTTTGCATTGCTATTTTGTAAAATGCATCTATAACTTCATCCTATTTAAAGACATTGTAAATACATTTCATTGTCAAAGATACAGGGCCAGATTCAATAAAGCCTACATTTAGTGTACACGGTATCTATTCAATAAAATTCTTATCACACTTTTTGTGCTTTCTAGTCACACAGAAAGATTGCATTTAGGTTCATAGGTTCATAGGTTCATAGGTTTATACTAGGCTATCTGCCCTAAGGCATTTATAAGCCTAGCCCAAATTTTTGTGGCTTTCGCCACCCCTTATATGAAAAAATACTGTGCCCATTAGTTTGTTGTGCCTCTGTCCAGCAGTGACACAGAGATGATTCCCGGGGTAAACCTACGATCTCCCATCCACAGGTCTAGATATAGGTTCAGTGTACATTTGTGCTTTCTAGTCACTCAGAAAGATTGCATTTAGTGTACATTTGTGCTTTCTAGTCGTTCAGAAAGATTGCATTTAGTGTACATTTGTGCTTTCTAGTCACTCAGAAAGATTGCATTTAGTGTACATTTGTGCTTTCTAGTCATTCAGAAAGATTGCATCTATATCACGATGTCGAATGATAAAAAGAGTGACTGCTCTTTTATCGAACACAAAAAACCAAAGGCAGTAAATTACGGACAATCCTTGCTCAACAAAAAAAAATCCAAACACAAAATAAAGTGGAAAAAAATCGCTATTCCATGTGTTTGGTATTCCGTGCTTTTGACTTTTAGTGTTCGATAAAAGACCATTCGCTCTTTTTATCATTCAACGTTGTAATATATACCCGTCTACACTTTCTGGGAACCTTTATGAATCCCTGTCAATATTTAAAGTTGCAAGAATATCAGTAGGAAAACTAAAATTAGGAAAAAGATGGTGTGTGTTATATCTGTGCTGTCTGTTCACTCAGAGCAGTGTACACTTAGTGTAGGCTTTTTTGAATCTGGCCCATAGTTTTACAATCCAAGGCTGTTTCTTACCATTCCATTTTCCTGTTAACATCTGAGCTGATGGCATTGGAGACCATATAATAAGAGAATACCTGTAGTCAAACAATTATTTAGAAGACATCCAAATATTTACTCTTTGCAACTGAGATACTTCTAATTCGTAATAATCCAGCTGTTTTTCCAAACCCTGATTGCAGCCTTGAAGCCTTGTCTTCAAGTATGACTATTAAAACAAATCAAAGTAAAGCCATCACTTGCCTTTTCTTATATAGTCCTGCTGAATGCCTGGAATGCTGCATCTCCTGGCACAGCCACTGGAGAAACATGCCTCTTAAGAATGTAGGACTACACATTTATCCATAACTGAACATAGCAGTTCAAGTTAATAATGAGTTTGTTGACAAACAAGTTAATGAAGTACTAAATGGCCACACATACCACTCACAAACTGTCAGATTATTCTCTTCCCTATTAAATAGCGAACGTTCAATGTTTCGAACGTCGCTCTATCGACAGCTAAATGTCGAATACTCCAAATCCTGAACAAGCAGAACAGTGATTTTTTTCCTAGGGGGAAAAAAGCCCAAATGCAAAATAAAGTGGGGGGCTTCACCCCCCCCCCCCACCCACTTAAATATACCAACTACAAGATTGCACCACAGTGGAGGAAAAGGCAAAGTCCCGAAAATGGCCCAGTGATTTTTTTTCTCTAGGAAAAAAAAATGCTGTTCTGTTTGTTCGGGATTTGGCCTTTTTGACATTTAGCTGTCGACAAAGTGACGTTTGAAACATTGAACATTTGCTTATATAATAGGTAACTGATTATTCAGCTTATCAAATAGCACACATATCCTAATTTCTTAAATTCACCATAAAACATGGTAAATGTCACATTATACAGCTTATCATATAGCACTCACACCCAAATTTCTTAACTTTATCATAAAACATATCATAGGATCATAGGATCATAGGTGGTTACTAGGCTAATGGCCTTGGGGCCCTTACAAGCCTAGCAAAGAGTTTATCCCCAAAAATAAACCTCAGTCAGCACCTCTCACCCCTGTCAATGAGGGACACAGGTTGAACCCCTGGGATGAATTTGTGGCTTCCCATCCACTCATCAAGGTAGCGCTTGAAGAGGGTCAGCAAGATGCTCTGTTTGACGTGTATAGGAAGTCTATTCCAGAGGCAGGGCAGCCACTGGGAGACAAACCTGTCTCTCCAGCAGGTTTTGGTAATGTCACATATTAGGTTCAGACCTTTTGAGCAGGTAGTGTGTGAGGAGTTAGACTTACTGATACAGAGCATCTCTAGTAGGGCAGAGTCTGAGACTGCCTTGTAGGTGAGACACAGATCACCCCTGATCAATCTGTAAGATACTGAGTAGAGTGATAGTGATTTGTGCCTGTCTGCATAGGACAGGTGCTGGAGGCCATGGATTCTCTTTGTGAGGTATTTCAGTGTCCTTTCCAGTTGGTGCAAATGTTTGGAGAGGTACATCCCAAACGGGGCGTTATACTCACTTATTGGTCTAATGAGGGAGGTGTATAGAGAAGTAATAACCTCCTTTTTCTTGATGCAATCCCTCTACTTATGAGATGAGCCAAGTAAAAGGCTTTTCTGAACACTGTTGCTACATAATGGTCAAATGTGAGGTTGTTATCAACCTGACTGCCCAGGTCTTTCAACACAGGTTGTGTGCTTAGGGAGTTGCCGTTGATGTGGTGATCAGTAGGGGTTGTGTTTTTGCTGAACGGTATGATGATACATTTTTTTGCATTTAGCTTGAGGCCATGACTTTAGCACCAGTCATTTGTTGCTGTGAGACTCTCTTGCAGTATGTTAACATCATCTGGGGAGTCAAAGACAGCTGTCGGCAAACTTGGTCAGCAACAGGCCTTTTGTCTTTGCCTGTACCTCTGAGAAATGTATGCCAAACAGTAGGGGTCCCAGGACAGATCCCTGGCAAACTCCACTAGTGACAGGTCTGCTATCAGAGGTGGAAGTGCTTATTTTGACTTTGAGGGTCCTGTTGGTGAGACAGTTGGCCACCGACCTGATGAGATAGGGATTTATGCCAAATTGTGTTAGCTTTTCGATTATGCCCGAGTGGGGGATTGTGTCAAAGGCCTTGGCCAAGTCAAGGTAAGGTGTATGTACTGACTTTCCCTCATTCAGGGCCTTGGTGACTGTCTCAAAGAAGTCAACCAGGTTCAACAGCATATAGCTCTTTTACACGTTTAAAAGCCCATTTCAATGTGTCTGTAACTTTTCCCTATTTTGTTTGGGTGAGTTACTCTCTTATGGCCTTTCTTATTTCTTTGCCAAGGTTAATTTATTATCCATTTCAGCATGTCTGTCCATGGATCCTCCCCTTTCAATGCAGTCACATGTCAAAATGTACTTGAAAGGGGTTTTGCATAAGAGGCCTCCAAGTAAACCAGTGGCCCCTCCTTGAGGTCCCACAGATACAGTGGTCAATGTAATCCAAGTAGAACCTGAGGTTCAGAAGCATTGCTTACCAGTACCTAGACTTGCATATTTAACATATATATTTTTTTTCATAAAAAGGTCTTATGTTGTCTAATAGCATCTTAGCAGGATCCCTACAAATGGCAAATGTTAGATTATATAGGTGACATGGTAGGTCTGCATTTGGGGATAATTCTTGAACCCTAAATATCAATCAATTCCAATGTCTTGACTTTTATCTGCACTTGAAATTTGTCTTGCAATCATAAAACGTTATCCTACTTTATTGTTTTAAGATCGCCATGATTTGTCAATTTACTGTCCAAAATTTTATTTCCTTTCTGGGATAAAGTTATTAATGTTCCAAAGTTCTGTCTATTTACATACTTGGGAAATCATCACTTTGATCTGTTTTCCCTTCATTCAGTAAAATTTGGGGTACATAAATTAATTAATGATGTCATTTTTAAACCAAGATTGTGATACATCAGAAAATTACTAAGATTGATAGACTGACTCACCTGCCCAAACCTTTGCATATCTATAATATAAATTATTAAAAGGCTTAACATTATTTCACTTGAAACCTTCTGACATACTGTGCAATACATTCTGTATGCCAGCATAATTTTTTAAACTAAAGTAAACAGGCCACTAAATAATGCACCAACATTAACAAAAGTGCTTTGGTACATTTCTTTTTTCTTCTAAGTTGTTTCTTCTTTTATGTTTCTTCTAAAATGGTGTAGCTGTCCACGACAGTACTTAAACCATTTCTTGTTTCCTATTGACACAGCAACTTATATTTCATAACATTTTATGAAGAAATGGAAAACACAGGAAATCCAGATTAAGATAAGTCATGTGAGATAAGTTTAAGAATGCATTACCAGCAGCAAAATCTGAATGCCAAATTCTGTAAAATACTTGGAATTTACAGCAGAAACTTGATCTGGACTAATTGTGACCAGGTGTAGTCCATATAATCAAAAATCCAAATAATCGATAACATACTATATGTTCAACTGTAAATCATACATCAGCTTTCTCTGCCAATTAAAGATTACACAAATCCATAAAAGAATCCCAAACAGAAAGTAACCAGCAGCAGTGACCCTTGTTAAGCACTGCTTGATGAATATCAAAATGAAAGCAAAAAAAAAAAATACCCCATTGTCATTTTTCCTTTCCCCAGGAGATTGGGTGTGCTTGCCCAGCTTCTGTCTTTGTAATTGCTTTGTAGTACTTCAGAAGCTTTAAAAAATGACACAGTTTCTACCTCCAAACTTTTTAACTTTACTTGCTCCCTATGATCCTATTTCATATCTGCCTCCATTGAATAAACTTCCCCATGAAAAACACCACAATCAGCCATATTCAGGGATAGCTTCTTACATTAAGGACTTTGCGTATCCTCAAGATGCCCCAACACCTACTAGAGCAGAAATAACAGAGGAGCGCATGGAATCAAAGATAAGGGAGAAGATAGAAAGAAAACAACAAGAGACAGGAAATGAACTGAAGCTGTGAGATCCTCATAATGACCCAAATGCACAAGGAGATCCTTTCAAGATTCTATTTGTTGCCAAAATAAATTATGATACAACAGAATCTAAACTGAGGAGAGAGTTTGAAGGTTATGGACCTATTAAAAGTATATATATGGTTTATAACAAGTGAACTGGAAAGCCACGCAGATATGCATTCATTGAATATGAACATGAGAGGGACATGCATTCAGCATACAGACATGCAGATGAAAAAAAGATTGATTCAAGAGCAGTGCTGATCGATGAGGAGTGAGGATGGGCAGTGAAAGGATGGCATCTCCGGAGACTTGGTGGTGGTCTGGCTGGCACCAGAAGAGGTGGTGCTGATGTCAGTATAAGACACTCAGATAGAGATGATACATCTAGGTATGAAGAAAGGGACAGGGAATGAGAGTGTGAAAGAGATCAAAGACAGTGTAGTGAATGTAGCAACAAGAGATTGCCCAAAAGAGAACATCACATAAGCCATTCAAGGGAGCAATGACATAGGTCATGTTCATGAGAAAAGAAGGACAGGAAACATAGTCATGAGAATAGCTGAGAGAAAGATAGAAAAATGACAAAGACAGTGACCATAAACATAGGAGTCACAGTAGAGATTGTCAGCATGACAGAGATCATGACTGTGAGAAAAAGGAAGATCGTCCTGAGGGTGAATTGCAGCCTGAGGGAGTTGAAATCCTTGCATAAGATGTCCAATTGGCTGAGGTGTCTGTGTATGTTACAGAAGTTAAAACTGAACCTGACGAAAAGAATAAAAACAGGAAGAGGGAAAGCGACAGACAAAAAAACAAGGATAGCGATGGAGACCATGACAGCAACAGGCGATGAAGACATAGAAACAAAGATAAAGACAGAGAGAGAGAGAGAGAGAGAGACAGGAAAAGGGGTAGATACTGGGATCAGGGAGACTGGGGTGACAGACAGTTAAACATTACAGGGAAAGAGAGAGGAGAGGGGACAGGATAATGGGATACCAGAGCTACTGGAATTGCCTAAACAGCTGGAAAAAACAAACCAGGACAATTTCATGGACCAGGAATCCATGACGTCTGGAGATAATTATATGTCAGCAGAAAATGGATATCAAATTGAACAACCATTGGAAGAAGGATTGTAGTATTGTCCTTTTTTTTTTTACTTATACCAATTATTAACCATAATTATGGTTTCTGGATCAAAAAATATGAGTCTGGCTAATCAAATGTCTAGATAACTGAAGTCCAGATAATTGAGTTTCTACTGTACTGTGATTACATTTTTGTCAGGAAATTCGAAAATATTATGTCTGAAAATTATACACTGTATCATATATTTTTATATGGTCTCACCAATCCACAAGTTTATAAAAATATCTTAAATTAAATATAAATGAACTATGGAACCAATAATTCCATGCTTACACTTATCAAGGGTATCAGAACTTGTCAGAGACTTAGGATGCATGGCTAGGCTTAAAAAGGCCCTTGTGGTTGTTAGCCTAGTAAACACCTATGAACCTATGAGTCTATAATATACTGGTACATTTAAAGTAAACCTTCATCCAGGTACTTCCTATGCATAGAAGTATAATTTGACTTGTTCATAAGTAGTAGGCCAAGCAGACATATCAGATAAATTGTCCATCACTACTGCTTTAGAAGTTTAAAGACATGGTGATCACCCAGATGAGGTGAGTCTGACTAGAAGCTTAACAATCTGTTTGATCTGGTGTAGGGATTCTGGCTGTACTCACCCTGGTGGAAAAAAATCAT
>NC_056737.1:1859788557-1859838557 GCF_019279795.1 Protopterus annectens
AGACCTACAGCAACATTGAAGGAGCTGCAGAAATTTCTGGCAAGTACTGGTTGTATAATACATGTGACAACAATCTCCCGTATGCTCCATATGTCTGGACTAGTGGGTAGGGTTTCAAGACGGAAGCCTTTTCTTAACAGAAAAATTCCCAGGCTAAAATTTGCAAAACAATACATCAAGTCTCCCAAAAGCATGTGGGAAAATGTACAAAACCAGAGAAGCAAAATAATAATAATACTGAAGAACAAAACCAAATACAAACTATTGTTCCAACTGTGACAACTGTAGAAAAAAAAACACCAGGAGTCAAATTAGAGCTTTTGTTCCTTCACTTCCAGAACTTCATCAAAAATTAAAACTTAAACAAACATCACAACTTAAATGCTCAAAATGAGAGACATCATCATTCAGTAATACAGTATACCTTAATTAATTAGCTAGTTGCCTAAAAGTAAAACCACATGTATTACTCTTAAAAACTCAACCATGTGTTAGCTAAATAATATATAAGTGTATGTTTTTTCTTTAAATGTCTTCATACTTCAATAATCTTTTAATAGAAATAGTCTAACTTAATCCTGGGTTGACATCAGCCCATAGAAAGATTTGCCATTTGAGTTCTAACATTTCTATGAAATTGTTAAATTGTTCACCAAAACCACTAATATTGACCTTTTGTGAAGCTAAAAAATAAAACTTGTGAAAAAACTCACAGTTCACACTGCGCCTTGCTAAAGCATTATTAAAATATTTGTTTTTAATAGCCCTAAGATGTTCACTCATATGACACCCCAAGA
This sequence comes from Protopterus annectens, assembly GCF_019279795.1. Taxonomy (NCBI): domain Eukaryota; kingdom Metazoa; phylum Chordata; order Ceratodontiformes; family Protopteridae; genus Protopterus; species Protopterus annectens. The sequence continues at coordinate 1,859,789,355 of NC_056737.1, forward strand.
TCCTAGTAGTTTTGCCTACATAAAAATTGTGGCAAGAACTACATAGGTCTAAATAAACCAGACCCATACTTTTGCAATTATATTTACCCTTAGGTTCAAACATGAAATCACAGTGTTTAAAAAAATATGTGGGAAAATGTGTTATGGTCTGATAAGACCAAGGTTGAGCTTTTTGGCCATAATTCCAAAAGGTACTTTTAGTGCAAAAATAACACTTCACATCACCAAAAGAACACTATCCCCACAGTGAAGCATGGTGGTGGCATTATCATGCTTTGTGGTTGTGTTTTTCCAGCTGGAACTGGGACTTTAGTCAAGGTGGAGGGAATTATGAACAATTGCAAATACCAGTCACTTTTGGCCCAAAACCTGCAGCTGCCTTTTAGAAAGTTGAAGATGAAGAGGAATTTCACCTTTCAACATGACAGTGACCCCAAGCATACATCTAATCAAAAAAAGAATGGCGTCACCAGAAGAAAATTCAAGTTTTGGAATGGCCCAGCCAAAGTCCAGACCTAAATCCAATAGAAAATCTGTGGGGAGACCTGAAGAGGGCTGTGCACAAGAGATGCCCTTACAATCTGACAGATTTGAAGAGCTTTTGCAAGGAAGAGTTGGCAAATATTGCCAAGTCAAGATGTCAAACAAAACATAGAGCCAGCAAACTGTGACCTGAAAAATACTTTAATTAGTACATAAAAAAACAAAAAAAAAACAGACCGGTTTCGGCCGGGCAATAGCACAGCCTTCTTCAGTGTTAGAGAAATAAATCAATTGTTGCCAGATTTTCTTTTATGGTAATTGATATCATTAAAGGCAATAGATCCAACAAGACAGGTTGGCATTCTACTTTAAATTCCAAAGAAAAAAGTGGATTGTCAAACTAGGGGGGTTATTCCCATCTGGTTTAAATGAACAATTTTAACAACAACCAATGTCCTTCGAGATGGGTATATTTAAATAGCAATAATTGATTTATTTCTCTAACACTGAAGAAGGCTGTGTTATTGTCCGGCCGAAACTGGTCTGGTTTTTTTTTGTTGTTTTTTATGTACTAATTAAAGTATTTTTCAGGTCACAGTTTGCTGGCTCTATGTTTTGTTTGACTGCTTCTTTGGTTGAGCCGTACAATTGCCTTCATACAGGAGGTCCCATTTGATGTTACAAGTCAAGATGTGCCATGCTGAAAGACTCCTACCCAAAAAGACTGAATGCTGAAATTAAATCAAAAGGTACTTCACCAAAGTATTATTAAGCATATGCATATACAACAAGGTATTAGTTTAAGGGTGTGCACACTTATGCAACCAGCGTATTGTATGTTTTTTCTATATTTTTCCCCCTAATAGATCTGTTTGTTTTTCAACTGAATTGTACTAGTCATAGGTCACATTAAAGGTGGGAAAAGTTTTGAAATGATTTATTGTGGCCTCATTTTTTTATATCACAAAAACCTGGAATTTTAACAGGGGTGTGTAAACTTGTTATATCCACTGGATTGCACTGCTATGAAGAAAAGGGTAAATGTCCCGATCCTCGCTATACTGTGATCTCCATTCAAAAGTTTCCAGTTTTCAAAAACTCAGTCCAATGGTCTTGACCACATGAATTTTAGTTTCTGAAAACTCAGTCAACTGATAGGGATCCATTGATTTTATTGTTAATTATTAATTAGCTTGGGTAATGTGAACCTTTTCAGCCATGGCCCATGTCAGAGGGAAAAATGAAGAGCACATAATGGAAGTGAAGAATGCAATGTAGTACATGAGCAGTAGGATACAGCATACAGCCCAGTTCACAGAAGACTATCCGTAAAGGAACAATATACTTAAATATATAAATAATGTTAATGTTAAGGAGATGTTTTACTAAGTAAACATTAGTGGAGGCAAGACTCCATGTAAGGACATATCGAATGCCAAACAGGCTGTCAGCACACACACACTTCCCACACTAAATAAGGAAATGACACATAAACACACATATGCGGAGGTACTCATTAGTAGCTTACCATAAGATCACAGGCCTCCCAAAAGGAAAACACTTGCACATGTAACAGTGAAAAAAACTACCAGAACACATAATAACATAATAACATACAGACCAGTGTCTCAACAAATAAGACCATAAGGCATAACACCACATAACCTAATGTATTGCTCATAGGTGACTGCAGTGTGAGACACATGGATATTCCTCTCACCAGGCTGGATAAGAAGCAGGTTACAGTTAATTGCATGTCAGGTGCCAGAATCTATCAAGTAACTCAAGCACTCATGTCACTCAACCACAATCCTAGTATGACTCTGTCATATTCCATAAGGGAGTGAATGACTTGAGACATACCTCACTGGATTATATGAAGATTGACATGACTGAGTTCTCAGATTATGTGTCACAGGAAGGTATAAGCCTAGACTTAAGCAGTATTCTACATTCTCCACGGATGATGCCACAATACAAACAAAACATAATTGACTTTAACAACTGGCTTAGCTTCTGGTGTCAGTCCAAACATAACAAAATACTCTCTAAACAAACTCAAGGTACTGATGCTTAATGTTAGGAGTCTAAACAAGAAACTTCACTCCCTAGAAGCACTCCTCACTTTGGAAGATGCTGACATCTCTGCAGCCATTAAGACATGGTTCAAAGGCATGAAAAGCACCCTGGACATCCAGGGCTACAATGCCCTTCATATGTTCAGACCGGAAACTGAGTGTGAAAGAACCAAAGGAGAAGGTGTATCCATCTTCATTAAGGATAAGTACACCTCAAGACTGGTCAAACAGTATGACTCTGTTGAGCTGCTCCATGTCCAATTAACTTTAGACTAATATCCCCTACCACTCACAGCTAGCTACAGGTCCCACACCATGAAGCAGGAAAAGCATACCACATGCCTCGACTTACTGGAGTCACTTGCCATACAGCCCAACATCTTACATATGGGTGATTATAAATATCCTGCCATCAACTGGGAAACATACACGACAACAAACATGATGGCTCAGAGGTTCTTGGGCTTTGTCAGTGCAAATACTCTGGAACAGCTAGTCAGCACACCGAGAAGAGACTCAAATGTCCAAGACATAGTACTCACTAACATGGAGGAGCATTGTAACCCCATGTGATGTCACCCCCATTATAAGATCAAACCATAAATCAGTCTTATACAAAGTTTAAAAATGCTTAAGAAATTTTTAAAGACAAATTACCTCATACTAAGTGATGGTATAAGAAGTTTCAAAACCCACTCAAATGCAGGTAACAACAGCTCCTATGTAGAGGTGTATACCAGTGCCCTGTGTAACCAATTAAGCAGTTGTACAGAATCAACTGCACCTGACCAGATTAAAATCAGGTCTTGATGAAAAAAAGAGCCATCCAGGTGGACCCTTAGTATAAACAGGCTATACAACAAAAGAAAGAAACTAATGTCCAAGAACAAGAGGGAACTGGGTCAGCAGGGGAAGAAATCCATCTCTAGCTTAAACAAACAAATTAGAGATTGTGTCAAGTCCTCCAAATCTACTTACAAAGCAAAAACAGCCTCCCTAGCTGAAGATAACCACAAGGCATTCTTTAACCACATCCAAAATCTAAAAAGGAATACCCAGCTATAGGCTGAACTGGCTGTGGATGGCACCACCCATACTCAACAGGAGGTAATAGCCAATCTGCTAGCTGACAGATTTGGAGAAAACCTCACCTCATCCCCTCCGGTCATTCCACAAAGTATACCTGCCACCATTCCTCAGCCTAGTATATCAACAGAGCAGGTTTTCTTGGCACTCTCCAAGGCAAAAAACACAGCATCAGTAGGACCAAACAACATTCCACGTTGCCTTTTAAACAACTTAAAACATGACCTTGCAGACCCACTTGGATCCCTGTTTAACCAGAGCCTCTGAGATGGCTATGTTCCAGAGGAATGGAGGACAGCAACAGAAATCCCTCTGCACAAAGGAGGACCATCAACTGACCCTGGGAATTACAGGCCCATAAGCTTAACTAGCCTTATCTGCAAGGCCATGGAAAGAATAATTATGGACTTTATTAAGAAGGACATAAGTAATCTCCAAACTCTGCACCCAACCGAGTTCAGATTTGTTAAAAGTAGATCATGCCTGTTAAACTTGATTGACTTATTTGAGAAAGTAACCAAGGCCCTGGACAAGGGAAAGATAGTGTATACCATTCTATTCTGCAGTTTCCCCCTCCCCTGCATGCTCCCTTATTGAGTCCCCTCCCAGGTGCTTCCGCCCAATATCTTACATATACAGGTCACCCCACAGGTGCCATCTTTTAATCTATGTTTGCCCTGTGCAGAGTGTTTCCCTTATTAGCTGCATGCTCTCAAGTAAGTGTTAATATACTTACTATTTTTTGTGCATATTACATGGGTATCTTATATTTGGTTGTCTGGTAGTGAAAATCAGCATTGATGTTATTATTATAATCAATGTGACTAGTACAACATAATTACAACTCTGGACTGGGCAACCATAAGCAGTGTAGGCTGTACTTTACTGGCCACTGTTTGGATATGGCCCTTCTGGTTTCCTAACATTACTGCTAGTAGCTATCTCTGTAGCTGTTACTGCACTGCCAAAATAAAAGGCTTACATGTAAAACTAGAGAACTGTGTTAAATATCTGCACAACAGTTTATTCAACCATCTCCAACTTAATTGTGCTGTATTTTAGTTGCATTAGTGCTCTTTTCCCCTGAACTGGCTTAGCTGATAACATACCTGGTAAATGCATACATTGAATGTAACTGCATTGCATATAAAGGATTGCTTATCTGTCTTATACAGTGTATCATAGCAGTTGTATATAACTCATTTAGCTGTTAAATATTGCTAATTTTCAGTTCATGTAATAAATCTGGTTTAGTCCTGTTAACTTTTGTTGAAACTGCTGTGCCTATATTTATGCTGCCTTGTATTTTTCTATATTCTCTTATAGTGTCTCCCTTCATTACCTCACAATCAAGCTTCACTCCATAATGCCCATCTCAACTGTTTTCTCACCAAACTAAGTGACTGGGTGTTTAACAGCCAAAACTCGGGTGCTACACAGCCAGTGCAACATTATTGCTAAAGAACATGCTATGTATGCATACTATTTACCTCAAAATACTATGTAGTGTATGACACATGGACTTATTGAGAGCACACTGCTTGGGAAACCTGCTACCCCTTCTTAATTGTCAAATAGCCTCCTCCTCACACTGAAACAGATATATAACCCCTGTTTCAAATGGCTAACTTGTATTATAGTTTTTCCTTTTTTTTCTTCTCTACTGCAGATTACATCCCTACACTTTAACCTACTGCCAGTTATTATGACCAGTAAACATCCAGCATACACTACTCCTCTTCGGGAAGTCCCCCCCCCCCCCATGATACTCTTATTTTCTTTGTCGACCCCTGTTTTATTTTGTTCTTCTTTTTCTCTCTTAGCAACAGCTAACAAATTTGAACCATCTGCCCATCCCTTACCTACTTCATCCTCTCATTTTGGATGAAGTCTAAACTTTCTTGAACCTGTTTATTAAACGTAACCACTGCCTTCTGAAAGCATTTGGCTAATTTAAAGTTAAGAGCTGTGCAGCCTTTGTGCAGACCTTACCTTTTGGTGATTGTCTTTTTCTAACCGCAGAAGGCAGGTGCAATTCACTCTGTTCATCTTCAGCTTCACTCTGGGCTCAGTCCGCTCCACTACCCTACCCCCATTCCCAACCCCCTCCATGTCATTTAGCTTTATAGCTCTGGAAGCTCCTCCCTTAATAAAACCTTTGTTATTGTTCTAGTAGTTCTTCAAAAAATTCTTTTAAAGACAAAGCTGTTGGTCTCACATATCATAGTTTACTTCATAAAAATATAGTATATCAGATCTGTGAGCAACATAACGTAGCTGTATCTCAACCATGTAAAGGATATCATTTTAAGGTGTTATTTATAGTACACAAATTCAGTATTGTCTTTATTTTTATTTAAAAAAAAAATCTTTATTTTCTTTAATAATGGTGCTGTGAGGTTGCTTAAGCATCCTAGTGTGTTTTAAGTTTGAGTAACCCCCTGTAGCTTTAATTCTTAAATGCTTGTGTATGACATCAGGAGGGGTAACAAACTCTATTGGCAGTTTGTTTTTTGAATTGTTTTAAAAAGCGTTTTTTCTAAGTATTTTACTGTTTGTAGTCTGAAGAAGCTGGAACATTTTTCCAGTGAAAGCGCTTACATTAAATCTTGTTTTGGTTTATCATATAATCTGTTGTGGTGGGTTAAGTGGACTTTAAGCCGTTCAGTTGCCGTTTTACCCAGTTTGTTCTTTGCTGTTAGCTCCTCCCTTAATCCTTATCAACCAATTAAAACACACATACATAACATACCAATCCCTAATTCCCACCACTCCCTCATCTCAACCTGCTCAACTCTCACAATACTGTCTACAGCCCCAAACTATAAAGTATATGCACTCTACCAATATCTACACCTACAACCATAGCAATATGTCCAAATCTTTGCCATATTATATTTTATCAACCATCACCATTACAACATTCCTCACACTCTATCAGACATTTCCCAACACTTGCGTACTCACACCACTCATAATATCCTGTACTCTAAGTACTCCACTCTTACCATACACACTAAGTTATTCAAACATCTATCTGTATGGAACCCCTTATATCTAATAAAAACCACATCAGCCCCAAAAATTACCAAACTTAAATTAGCTAACTACTCTCTACTACAACCTCCTCTTATAACTCACACTACCCATTTAACAATACACCTTCTTCTTGAATGATCAAAATGTGGTGATGTGCACTCAAATCCAGGACCCACAAACAAAGCATCCCCCAACCAAACAGTCATTAACCAAGACCTGCACATAATCGCAATAAACACACATAGTATCTGTAATACAATTACAGAATTTCAAGCCTGGCTAGCTCATAACTCCACCAGAACTTATAGGAGTAACAGAAACCCGGCTAAAACCTCACATACCTGACAATGAACTCCTCTCACCTGGCTACACCATGATTCGCAAAGATAAACTCAATAAAAAAAGCGGCAACATAGCACCAATAGACTCCTATAATCTTACCCCCTTTCAAAAACTGGTTCCCTCTTTTAACAACCTAGAGCTACTCATAGCATTCTTTCACATAAACAGAAATAAAAAGATATGTATCATCATGCTCTGTATTCCTCCTGGAAACAATATTCCAGCCCTACAAGATTTTCTATCTTGGGTAAACCATGACATCCCCTATGAAACAATCATTCTCGGTGATACCAACATAAACTGGCAGAGGCTAATCTCTGATTTCCATCTGAATAGCATTAACCTACATAGCTTTACACAGCTCATTACAACTCCAACTCGCTCCCCTACACCCAAAACTGAAACTATCATAGACTAGATTCTTGTAACTAATCCACTCAACTTCTCAAATAGTGGTACCCTCCTCAACACTCCAGCTTTTACCCATAGATGCCACTTACATATTCCCAAAGCCCATACTTACATGAGATCAAGAAATCTTACCAAATTCAACATTGAGACTTTCATAAACTCTCTAAAATCCGACACCTGGTCCCCCTTAAAAACACTTCCTCTAGTCGATGTTGTAGACTATTTCAATAAACTCTTCCTTGACATATACAATAGCCTTATGTTCTTTGGCTAACAAAAGAAACTAGATGAGCCCTCCTATATAGAGATAAAGCCTGGAAACAATGGCAAAAAAGTAAAAACCCAAATCAGAAACTTATCTCCAAGCAGCTCTGCAACAAAACCAAAAACCTAATTATAAATGATATAAAAAATATATATATATTTTGCTATACAGCTATCGAGCCAAAGTCATAATCCAGAAAAGTTCTGGAAATCTGTCACAACCCTATTTACTCCTGGTACCGTGCAAAACCCATCCCCTTCACCAGATGATGGCCCACAGCAAATTGCCCAAATGTTCAATACACACTTTATCTCCACCATTCCAAATCTACTCAATAACCCCTCTTCAGCAGCTATCCATAATAACAACAACTCCAAATTCCCCACAAGCCCCATCCAAGAAATCATCAGCTCTTCCCCCCAAAATCTGACAGATCAACTTAGCAGCACTGCCTCTACCCCACCCTTTTCTATGCAACCAGTACAAACCTCACTAGTACTTAAACTCTGCAAAAAACTAAGACCCCACTCTGCCTCCACTAATAATTTACCTCCAGAATTTCTACAACTCAGAGCCCCTGCAGTTGCCTACCCTGTAAGCATGCTAATAAATCAATTCATAATAGAGTCATACATCCCCCTGCTATGGAAAAAAACTAATTATCACCCCACTACAGAAAGGTGGCAACACCTTTGATCTCTCAAACTACAGACCGATCTCTATTCTCTCTCCATTATGGAAAATCTTAGAAAATTGTATACATGCCCAACTCCTACAGTACCTCCTAATCCACAACCTACTCTCCACCACCCAGCATGGATTCCTCCAAGCCCACAGCACCACTACAGGCCTACTATCATTCACAGATACCGTTTTTAAATCCTTTGATGAAGACCTTATTACATCATCAAGCTGTAAAATAAAACAGGAAACAAGCTGTGAAATGGCAAACGAAACTCTCGGACCATCTTGAGAATAACACAGGAACCCCCTCAAGGCTCAATTCTAGGACCACTTCTCTTTAATATATTCATAAATAATCTCCATAAAGCATGGCTACAAGCACCCTTGTCCAGTACGCTGATGACTCCACCATAATCACCACCTCCAGTAACTTATCCAACCTACAAAGAATCACACAAACCACTTTCACATCCATTGAAATGTGGTTAACTGATGCCCAACTATTATTGAACCTCAAAAAATCAAAACTCCTATTATTTTCAGCAAAAGCACTAGGCTCTGACTTCAACTTTCTCTCTCAAAACAACACAGTAATAGAACAGGTCAAAACAGCAAAACTACTTGGAATTACAATTGATAACAAACTCATTTTTGAATCACATATTCTGAATACTAAAAAAAGACCCACTTCAAACTAAGTAAACTTTACCATCACAAACTATACCTAGATAAACCTACAAAAATAAAGATCGCAAGCACTCTACTAATACTGTCCCTCCTCTATGGGAGTCCCATTTTCACAAATATTCACACATTACTGATAAAGAAACTCGAATCATGCTACTACAAAATAGCAAAATTCGCCTCAGTTATGTCAAAGTGATCACGTCATTGTCAACCCATCTCAGAAATAAACTGACTCAGATTTCCTCACCATTTACAATATACACAACTCACTCTTTCCCATAAACTCATTTAAAAACTTTTCAACTCCCCACTACTCCAACCTATCCTACAAAACTATGTGCCAGCATGTAACCTTTGTTCCTCACATAAGCAACTTCTATGTCCAAACCTAACAAGAGAGCCAGACGGAGATTACTAAACTCTGGAACAACCTACCCCCTCTCATCACTCAACTAGACTCCTTAAATACCTTTAAAACTAAACTAAAGTCTTATTATAAACCAAAAAAGAGAAAAAATTGCCAAGCCAGTCATTGATAAATGAAATAAGGCAATTTGGAAAGAGAAGACCACAAAAACAGCTTTTAAATCTTCAAGTCAACTTTAATCACTTAAACACAACACACACATTAGCGCTTATATTCCACACTGCTTTTTCATTTTACTCCACTTCTTCAGATGTATATAGCCTTACATTTCTCTCTTTATATAATAAGTCCAGTTGGCAAGAAGTACACAAGCAACAAATAAAGTTAAATCTATGTAAGGCAGGTCTATATTAGAACATTGAAAGTTTAATGGTTCAAATCACTAAAGGTCGACCTTTAATTATCGAACCATTAAAATTTTGAATGTTCAGAAAAAATAAATTAAAAAAAAAAGAAAATCTAAAGGGTGTAGGCAGGGGGGCAATCCGTCCTGCACCCCCCACACCCCCCGCTACTTAAATATACCAACTCCGAGATCACACTCCATTGAAGTAAATGGAAATATCCCCTTATGGAGATTTCCGTTTACTCATTCAACGTTCTGCACTTTTGCTATTCTCGTGTTGGCAATGTCGGATTCGACATTGTCCGCTTTCGAGAATATAATAGGTAGCTATGTAAGGCAATATGCAAATAACTTAATTTGTTAAGTCTAGTTTGCATTGTTTTGTAGTGTTGAATCTGCTAGGAGGATATCCCCACCCCCCACTCATTCACCCACACTCATAGGCCTTTTTACTGCTGAAGGTGAAGCTACATTAACACTTCAGCATATTTCACTCTTATCAGTGTAACATATCCCTGGAAAGACATTGAAAAGCTCATAAATATAAAATTAGATGCTGTGACTCAAGACAAGTATTTAGAGTTCAGACAACTTGTCTTTTGTACCCATGAACATCCTACCTCACTGATTGTTTATGGTGGCATACCATCTTGGGGAGAACTGCTTTCTACTCAAGGAACTGAATGCTCCTCCCTGCATCACAGCTTGTTCTCCCACTAAATTTGCCACTATGGCTCCAACCTCAGAGTCACTTCACTACCCCATGTCCCAAGTGTGTGTCTCCATCCAGCTTCTTTCACTCTACAAAAAGGTACAGTGGAGTTTTGTATTTTCTTAATCATTATGGCTTATTTCATTTTGGTTCAGACTTGTACTAGAAATATATAACTAAGATTTCATTGTGTTTAATTGTGGCTGTCGTGTCTTTGCTGTTAATGTGTAGTACATATATTAAAACATCTACTGACTTTTTACTCTAGGTTGCAGTAATAGCATCAAAGTTTGTCTTTCTGTTATTAATGTGTAGAAATTGAATTATCAAGTTTCTACTGGCTGGGTGTTTTACAGTAGGATTCAGTGTAATCATCAAAATGTTCTTGTTCTTGTTTGTACTGCAGTTACATCAAGAAAGTCTATATTCTGTTGCCATCTGGCTAAGTGTTCTTTCTTTTTTTTTCTCTTTTCTTTCCCCCTGCTAATCTGTAGTACATATGTTTATGTTATGTATATATGTCTGGAGCATTTCTCCCCGGGCCTCCGCTGAAAACAGGATCTGTGGAACCTAGTTGGACTTTCCCGGTCAACAAATGTTAAATAAAAAAAAAAATAAATAAATGTTTCCACTCACTTCTACTGAAGGCTTCTAATGTAATACCTGACTTTATGTTTGTATGAACAGCACAGTTACTGGATAATGTAGGCGATTATTAATATATGAGAGTTTCTGTTTGTAAAGAGTTTTATCATTCTCTAGAGTTGCTTCCCTTTTTTATTTTTATATATGTTACACACTCTAGCTGGCTGCTTTTTCTAAGTGCTTAAATATCAGATTTACAGATTGTATGTTGTGTAGCAAAGAATGGGACCTAATGGATAGCCTTGCCTACTGTCACTCTAACATCTGTAAACCTACATGTCAGTAACTCCACACTTGCACGCATACACATATCTCTTGTTCGTTTAGTGTATTTTTCTTTCTGTCCTATACTGTGGAAGTCCCCATTTTTGTTTTTAGTAATCCTAAACTTGAGGACGGCCGTGGTGGTGCAGCGGTTAGCATTGCTGCCTCACAGCAAGAGGTTCTCCAGTTTGTTCCTCGGCTGGGGTGCCTTCTGTGCAGAGTCTGCATGTCCTCCCTGTGGTCACATGGGTTTCCTCCCAGTGCTCCTGTTTCTTCCCACATCCAAAAGACATGCTGTAGGTGGATTGGATACTCTAAATTGGCCCTAGGCATGAGTGCGTGAGTGTGTGTGTGTGTGCCTTCTGTGGAAGGTTGGGCACTAGGCTAGCAATTCGACATTGTAAAACTCCACTGCCAATCATGAGCGGACATGTGATCTACTGTGGTGACCCCTAACCACGAAAAAGCTGAAAAAATAAGGAGAAGATCTTAATAATTGCATCTGTCACGATTCAAAGATGGCTGCCGTTCTATAAGCACTGCAGTACTTCAGCTCTTCAAATACCTGAGAAAAAAATCAACCCTGTGGAGTTAAGATACTAATTGACAGCAATTATTAATCTATCAGAAGTCACTTTTGTTTCTGAGGAAAGAAAATTGGAAAAAATATTTGCTAGTAGCAGGATTCGATCTGATTGTCAGGTTGACTCTGAACAGAGCACTGAACAAAGGACTGACTTATCTCACTGCTGTAACTTTTCCCTGGGAAATAAATCTACTTGTAGAATTTCGAAATGTCAAAAGAGGACAAAAATATGGAAACTACAACTACCAAAACTAAGTTGTCAGCTTTGCAATCGCCAGAGAAAGAATCTCTCTATAAGAGACAGAAAACTTTCAAACAACAAGAGACTGCAAAAACAGGAACAGCAACAAAATCTGATCAACAGGTCACAATGGAGGAAATCAAATCAGCATTGCTACCCATACAGGATGCTTTAAATGAGCTAACAGCTCAAACACTTACATTTAGTGACACATGCAACCGGATTCTCGAAAGAATGGAGAAAGCAGAAACTAGAATAGCTGCAAATGAAGACAACATAATAATGCTTACTAAAAGAACAGAGATGCATGGGGCAGACATTCAATCGATGCAAAACAAAATTCTGGACTTGGAAGCAAGATCTAGACGCAACAATATAATAATCAGAGGGATTCCTGAATCCATTCAATATAATGATCTGATTACTTCTATCACACAAATAGTCGAAATTCTGCTCAAGGACTCTGAGGAGGTTAAACAGATGGTCATAGAAAGGGCTCATACAGCATACAGAGAATCTCAAGCTTCAAATATACCCAGACCTGTTTATGTTAAAATATTGAACTATCAAGACGTAAACAAAATACTGTTAAATATAAAAAAAACTGGTGGATTTATAATGTGGCAAAACAATAAAATCTCCATATCACAGGAGTTACCAACACAAATAAGGCAATCTAGACAAATGCTGGCTCCATATTGTAAGTTTCTGATTGACAAAAATATCAGATTTCACATGAAATATCCCAATAACCTAATTTTTACTGTAGATGACATTAAATACTCTGTAAGCACAAAAAAAGAAGCAAGACCTACTTTTTTGAAGCTTTTTAAGGCTCTGCCATCTTCAGAAATGTGAAGAGTCCATCTGGCTTTCTGCAACATCAGAGAGAATGGGATTCTCTATTTACGACGATCTGAGGCTTCAAAATCCTTTGTCTGCTCTGTTTCTTGTTCCAGGCCTGATGATTCATCTTCTTATCTTCTTATTTCGTAGTTCCAGCTGCAACACGAAGTTTTCACGAAGTTTTATGGCGGTAGTGAGCGTTTGCAATCCAAGAGGTAACAGGAAATGCATTGGAGGAAGCAGAGGGACCGTTTTTACTCTGGCGCAACCAGGAGGTCCGTTCGCGAATTCGGTCCCCCGTCGCGAGTGCGAAGGAAAGGACTTAGACTGTTTTTACAGTTTTACTACCTGTGAAGAAAGTAGATCTCCTGGGAAGGTTAAGCGAAACCTTTTGGACTTAATTTGAAGAAAAAACGACTTTAAGATATTGGGTGAAGTTAGAGTGTTGCAGGTAAATGCTGTGAAAATGTATTGAGTTTTAGAGAAGGAGACTGTAATGTGTAATGGCAGAATAAGGTACTGTGGTTTCTTATTTTTTTTTCTTTTCTTTTTTTCTCTTTCTGTCTCCCTTTTCTTTTATTTTTTTCCTCTTTTCTCTTAGATAGAGAATATCATTTCTAAATGTAAAATGAAGAAAAATGAGTAGATTAACAGGTTAAAATATTGTGCAGTTAATAATAAAAGATTATATAGGTAGTTGCTTTTAAATGTGTAATACAAAGCATTTTCCTTTTTTGTTCTCCTTTTTGCTGTGCTCTTTTTATGCTCTCTTTTTTAACCCCTTTGTTCCTCTCTCTTATATAAATGCTCATCACAAGTGAAAATGACATTTTTGCTTTACTGTGAACTGCATTGATTTTTATTATTAACATGTTAGTATGTTAGTTGGCATGGGAGGAACAAAGTAGATTAAAATAGTTAGATCATTTATTTCAGTAGATGCAGGGTGTTGAGAAATGTTAAATAATTATGTCCTTTCTATGTTAACTAATATTTAATTCTGTTTAGATCAACAAAACAAAATGTTATATGTTATTACTGCTTATAAGGTTAGAGTGAATTGTAGTACATTAGAATTTCATGGTGCAATTAGTTCATCTGAATATCCAAAATATGATCAGAGCTGTAGTTACTTATAGTAGTGTTTAGTAAGGAATGTCAGAATTAGGCTTTGTAGAAGTAGTAGTAGTTGTAGGTTTTTTGCATGGGGTTTTATTGTTAAATAATAGAATTAGTAGGTTAGTTACTCAGATGGTTTCCAGTAATGTGAAAAACCTATGTTCATCCTGGTCCAGAGGAATAGTGGTTAGGCACTGGGTAGGGATGGAATGGCAGTTTTGCTCCCAAATATTTGTCGATAAGCCAACTTATGTTATTCTAAGGTTGCTTAAAAAGAGTAGACATCGATGTACATTTCTAAGGATTTTTAAATGTGGATAATAGAATCTTGGAATGTCAAAGGACTCCAGAACATGAAAAAAAGAAAGCTGTTCTTTCACTTGTTCCTCAAATCATCAGCAGGTTGTATTTTATTACAAGAAACACATATGACTAATGACCAGTGGGAGTCAGTGAAAGATAAGAAATGGGTTAGGAAGATTGTGACGGCAGAAGGAACTACGAACAGTGCAGGAGTGGCAATTATAATTAAGAATCACTTTCAAGGAGATATTTTGGATATGAAAATGGATCAGGAGGGTAGATGGTGTTTGGTACTTCTCACATCCAAATGGTATGATAAACCTATAGTACTAGTTTGTATATATGCCCCCAATGTTAACCAGCATCATTTCATAACTTCAATTTATTCCATTTTACAGTCATATAATAATTGCTATATAGTGATGGGTGGTGACTGGAACTCTTATCAAGAATCGAAATTAGACAACTTGGGTGCTTCTAAAGCGTTCAATAAATAGGCAATGGTAGCATTTAATGAATTGAAAATTGATTTCAAACTGTTTGACCCTTTTAAACATACACACTCACAAGGGAAAGCAGAAAATTTTACGTTTTACTCAACCTGCCATAAAATGTGGTCGAGAATTGATTTTTTCCTAATTTCAGAGGTACTGATCTCAGCCGACCCTAGTGTTTCTAATCAAGACAGACAACTCTCAGACCATTCAAAGATAACCTTAACCTTAACCAGCAATAATATGAATACTAAGAGGCTTCGAGGGTATAATTGGTCCTTGAATCCATACTTATTAACCAAGGAGGATATATTAATGGAAGTTAAGGAGATTTTTAAACAATTACCATACAATATTTCCCAAAACAGACACCCGATAGATATAGAATGGGCTACAATTAAAACGCAGCTAAGAGGATTATTTATTCAAAAAGCTACTTATTATAAAAAATTGCAAAATAAGTCTCAATTGGATTTAGAAACTAAAATTCAAGTATTGGATCAAGATCTGATGAGGAACTATAATGAACAGACAGAAACTGAGTTATTTAGGTGTCAGAAAGAACTGTTTCTACTTCATAATAGAAAACTGTCAATTTATGAACAAAGAAATTTAGTAAAATATGCAAATCAAATTCAAACCCCTTCGAAAGCTTTAGCTCGTATTATCAACCAGACGAAATAAACACGGTTAATTTCTGAAATACACTATAACAATGCTACATATACTGACAAGGCAGATATCATGAAGACCTTTGAAAAAAATTTTAATCATATTTACGGAGAGCAGCAGACACTCTTGCGAGATAAGAAAGAAAAGATTTTCTACAGAAAATCACTTTCCCTAATATTGATAAGGATTTCCATAGAAATTTAATCAAACCGATTGAAGTCAAGGAGGTGTTAGAGACAATCAAGAAATTAAAGTCTCATAAAGCCCCAGGGCCAGATGGTTTGACATCAGAATTTTACAAATCCTTTAGTGAGATTGTGAGCAATGTATTGTCACAGACTTTTAATTATATTATGCAGAATGGAATTAATGACCCTCATTTTAATGCTTCAAGGACAGTTCTCATATTGAAGGAGAAAGGTGATCCCAAAAATCCTGATAATTACAGGCCCATATCTCTTTTGAATATTGACATGAAAATCATGACATCCATTCTGGTGAGTAGACTGAAAAAGGTAATAAACTTAATAATATCAGAGGAACAGGCGGGGTTTATGGATGGGAGACAGACCACGGATAATACCTTAACGCTTCATACCTTAATCTCTTATGCAAAACACAAAAACCTGAATTTGTATGCACTAATAATTGATGCTCAGAAGGCATTTGATAGGGTTAATTTGGTTTATTTATTTGATATATTACCTTATTTTAATATACCCCAGGAGTTTGTTTCAACGTTAAGAATACTATACAATAATGCATATACAAATTTATTTATAAATCGCGAATGCTCGAATAGGATACAAATCAAAAATGGTACCCGTCAGGGCTGCCCATTATCTCCCATCTTATTTAATCTGTACTTGGAGCCCTTATTTTTACACCTTAAGCAAAATGGATTTTATAATTCTCCAGTTCTGTATGGGATAAAGGTTGGGTTGGCTGCCTTCGCAGATGATTTAAACATATATTGTACCACACCTGTTTCCGATACTGAAAAAATATTTGCTGCAATAGGAATTTTTGAGAGAATTTCCAACTACAAGCTAAATTTAAAAAAATCTAAAATATTCCCGTTAAAGACACCCACACCTTTTTCAATGCTACCATTGATAGGACAAGTAACGACGGAAGAAAGGATAAAATATCTGGGGATTGCATTCTCCACTGAAAATAGGGATTTTTTTATAAACAATGTAAAGTCAACTGCAGATCAAATAACATTGAATCTAGAAAGATGGAATAAGTTGAAGTTACCACAGACGGCAAGAGCAGCAATTATAAGAATGAATGTTCTTCCCAGAATGTTATATATTTTTAGAGCTGTATAACTCAAAATTACAAAAACATTTTTTAAACGGTTTCATATAGGATTGGGGAGATTTCTGTGGGAACCCAGGAAGACAAGAATATCATATGAAAAATTGATGGTTCCAAAAAATAAGGGGGGCTGGAGTTACCGGATTTTGAAATTTACTATTTAGTGATTCAGGCCAATAGGATCTTAAAGACGTCATACTTCGACAGTGGTAGTAGAAAATGGACACCCAAATGGGTGCTCCTAATGTATAAGTATATAAGTGAAGTGGGTGTCAATGTTAAAGCTTTATCCTTTCTAAATGATCGAACAATGAGTAAATATAAGTTAATGGAACACATAAAGAGCCATGTAACGGCAATTCAAACTCTTTTTGCTTCCTTAAACTTATTAAAATATATGATGGTATTCCAACCGTTTCATGGGAACCCTAACTTAACAATTGGTAGTCAGTTGATAGATTTAAAGAAATTCCCCTTAATTAAGGAGTTAACTGTACTTGATTTATATCCTTTTCTAGGGGTAGTAGTACATGATATTCTAAAAGAAATGGAACTTCCTATTTCCTATTTAATCATAGTAAGACAGTTGAAAGACTTAGCTATAAACTATTTTAATAGCTTTGAAATGAAAGAGGAGGACTTAATCACTTCTCGTAATCTGTGGGAAGCGCTGTTGCAGGATAGAAAATATATAACCGCAGCATATAAATTGATAAAAGAGAGGAAGTACAACAAATACATTCTTTTATCGAGTTACTGGAGGGAGAAATTGATATTGTCAGATGACAATAAGATATTGGAGGCATTCAGTACAACATTAAAGTCTGTATCCCTTCAAAAATTGATTTTTACGCAGCTGATGATTTTCAACAACGCATATTATACTCGTCTCACTCTTCACAAATTTGATCCGAAGAATTCACCTAAATGCCCACATTGTTTAGATCAAACAGCGGATTTGCTTCACATGTTCTGGAGTTGCAAGTGTATTTATAAATTGTGGAATTCACTTAAGTTACAGTTACAAAAAATGGGCTACCAAAACTCAACACTCTCTTGGGAGTTTATGATTCTTCATATTCCCCCGGAGAATTTAGGAAAATCAAAAAGGATTGTAATTATGAATATTTGTTTATTAATGAAATTATATATAGCCAAAAATTGGTTGAACCCAGACCAGACATCGTGGGAAAATTTCAGATTGGTGGCTATACAGCATATCTGAGCGCATAAACTCTTAATTAGCAACCACAAGAAAAATATCAACAATATAAAAATATGGGAGCAAATTTTCAATATTGTGTTGGCGTAGAGGTGCCTATCCACTTTTTCTCAGGACTCAGAGTACAATGTAAAATCAATCTTAGATTAGATAGAGGAGGTAGAGACAATACAGTTTGTTGGCTTGATTTGTTATTGTGGGTTTTCTCTTTTTCTTTCTCTCTCTTTTTTTTTTTTTCTATTTTGATTATTAGTACTGTACTTATGACCAATATATGAGGTTGACATATAATGTGAAGTTAACCTATGGAAGCATTTTGTAAATATTGTACATAGTGTGTGAATTTGTAATATGGTTGTGAAAAACAATAAAAAATGTTTATTGAAAAAAATATTAATTGCATCTGTACCTGCTTAAATCATCCAAGACCACCTTAATTCTATGATTACCAACAGTCCTAATCTCTACACTTCCCTTTCCTTTTCTGTTACTTTGCAAACAATTTATCTTGAATGTCCACTCAATTTCTGTCCTTTTCTAGTCCCAAACTTCCAAATCACTATGTCTTAGCCAAAGTCCTTTTTTACCTTTGTCAAATCGTACACCAACATGTCGAACCTCACCTTATCCTCTTGTAAATCAAATATGATGCATGTTGATTATATTTACATTGTATTTGACATTTGAGCATTTGTTGCTTAACCTTGAAATTGATATGTGTCAATATTCTGTGCATTAACTATGTCTATTGTATTTAATAGTTCAACTTCTACCTGTGTAAATTTTTTTCTTACTTGTTAGATTATGTTTTGGACGCTTTTCCCCCAGGGCCTCCACTGAAAATGGATCTTTGATCCAGTGGACTTTCCCGGTCAACAAATGTGAATGAATAAATGAATGAATAAATAAATAAATTCCACCTATCCTGACCTAGCTAAGGCATTTGACACAATCCCCCACTCAGATATTATAGAGGAACTCTCCCAATTGGGAATTAACCCCAACATTACCAGAAGGGTAGCCAACTGGCTCACTGACAGGACACATATTGTCAAAGTGGGTGACCACCTCTAGCAAAAGATCACTCACCAGTGGCTTACCACAGGGTTGTTTGCCAGGCCCCTTACTGTTCAGAATTTATTTTTCAAAAGTCCAGGCTGACAACTGCAAATTTGGAGCAATGAGTTCCCCAGTGATGTTAATATACTGCATACAGCGTTACTGCAGACAAATGATGGATGCCAAAGTCATGGATTAAAGCTAAATGCAAAAGAATGCATTATTATTTCCTCTGGGAAAGTTGACATCCCTGCTAATTACATTATAGACAGCACCACCCTTGGTGTAGACTCAGTGGTACATGATCTGGGTACTCAGATTGATAGAAATCTAAACTATGACTACCACATATCCACAGTAGTAAGAAAATCCTTCTATGCACCACATCTTATAGGTTCATAGGTGTTTATTAGGTTAACGACCACAAGGGTCTTTTTAAGTTTAGCCATGCATCCCAAGTCTCTTGACAAGTTCTGATATCCTTGATAAGTGTAAGCAGGGGGGTTGGGAGACGAACCATTTACAAGTTACCTGTGTCCATTAGAGACATAGGTGCCAAACCAGGAATGAATTTCCAGTTTCCCATACAATTGTCCAAGTTGCACTTGAAGTGGGTTAGGGAGGAACTCTGCATCACATGGATGTTGATCCTGTTCTATAGACATGGTAGTCCCTGAGATACATACCCATTTCTCCAGCAGGACATATTTATATCACAGGCAAGGTTTATGTCTTTAGAATGGGTAATTCTGGTGCTGTTTGTTTTGTGGATATGCAGGAGGTCCATTAGAGAGGGTTCTGACAATGCACTGTATGCCAGGCATATTACTCCCCTCAAAAGCCTGTAGGAAACAGCATACAGGGATAGTGCCTTGAGGTGGTCTGCATAGGGCATATTACTTACATTCTGTATTCTTCTAGTGAGGAACCTCTGTGGATGTTCCAGTTGTTGGATATGCCTGGTTAGGTACATACCAAAGGGTGCATTGTACTCAATGATAGGTCTGATGAATGTAAAATACAGTGGAACAATGACTTCCTTGTACTTAGATGCCATACCTTTGTTTATAAGTTGTGAAATAAAGAATGATTTCTCACCACTGTAGACACATGATGGTCAAAAGCTAGATTACTATGTGTGTCCCTAAGTTCCTGCCTACTGGGTCAACTCTAAGGGTGTGTTGTCAATACGATAGTTACTATGGATGGATGACTTCCCAAAGGATACTATTATGCATTTCTTGGACTAAAACTAAATGCCAAGAAATGCAAAATAGTATCCTTTGGAATTGGGAAGTCATCCATCTAAGTCCAAGGAAGTCAAGTGTTTACTTAGTATTTTAAAGAGATCTCTGTTATATTACTTAACAGTGGTGAAAGTGTCATACCAAGAAAAATCTGCAAGACACAAAGATTTTCATGCAAGCCCAGAAACATAAAATACTGCAGAAATTAGATGTAAAGCCATCACATCTAGATCTAAAGCTGTTATAATCCAATTATACTCGGCCCTCATCATACCAGTAATTGAGTACAATGCTATCTTTTGCATGTACCTCACCATACACCTGCAACAATTGGAGGGACCACATAGGTTTCTCACCAAGAAATTTCAGGCTACACAAAACAAGTCTTAGGAGGATAGACTGAAAGCCCTGTCACTGTATTCTGTCTCCTTCAGGTTGCTAAAGGGTAACCTGTGCCTGGCTTGCAGGACAGTCTCTGACCCAGCCCTGATGGAAATGCTACACATTCATAAATTAAACTGCACAAGGGTCACTCACTCCATGGATCTTAACCTAGCCTCTGACATGAATAGGTCATGCTGGAGAGATAGATTGATCTCTCAGAGACTGACACTCCTCTGGAACATTCTTCCAGTTCATCTGAAACAGAGCCCCCCCCCAATCCTCTTCAAATATAACTAAATCAAAGTATAGGTGACCACAACTTTACCTCTGGCATGGCATCCATGTTCATCCTGGACAGAGTAAGTTGGTATTAATCACCACAGACCCTTACCTCTGTGTTTTTCACTCACCTAACCATTGACAGTCAGAGCATCTCAGTATAAATATGGCTAGGCTTGTATGGGCTCTAGAGTCATTAGCCTAGTAACATTATATGAACCTAAGAACCTATATGTGGCTCAGCATTTTACTAATCTCTATACACAGTACTTTATACAGTGTAGCCACATCAAAACTCAACAGACGCAGTACAAATGTAATAACAGCCAATTTTTGACTTGCAATACTTGTAGAAAGTTACAGGTTCTACCTGGATGTGACAATGTAGGCTGCATTACAATCTCCAAGACAAGCTGGGAAAATAAAAAAAAATTGAATATGTTTACCTTGAGTCATAAAATGAAACTGATATTGACAAGGTTAATCTAAGATTCTGGTCTTACTCCACTCATGCTTAAGAACCCTAACTTGATAAGACATCCAGAGTTAAAAATCTGCCATTTACATTTTTAAAAGAAATTAGAATGCAATGCATCATTTGCTGCTGATAAAACTGTTGTTTACGCCAGCCTGTTAGCCAATTAAATGTCACTGGTACTAATGCACAAATGTTAAACACTGACTTGATCTGCTAACACACTTCTTGTACTCTTCCATGTTTACAGAAGAGCACCAAAATAACCAGTTTCGGGTCTCCTTGCTAACCATAAGGTAATTTTTCAGCATTATTGTCCCCCTTTCCCATGAAGTCTTTATAGTTTATCCACGTGGATGATGAAATATAAGATACGGTGAATTGCAACCAAAGGATAAGTTTATATTTCAATTCGACTACTTCTGAACATTTTTGTAAACTTTGTATTGTCTTGTTTGCATATTCTATGAAAGCTTTCTCTGTAGCTCTCTACTGAAATTGGTATGTTTGCATAAAGTTTACTGGCCTTATTCTGAAGCAAGTGTAAGCAACACATGCTTGAAGCTGGATTGACCCTCCTTACCATATACAATAGCAAATTATTCAGTTTTGAAGCAAAAAAAAAGATTTTTTTTTTTATTTTAATTTGTTGATAAGTACTGTCCCTGAAAAATTTCCAGGAGCTGAAAAACCCTGCTATGACTCCATGAAGGACTGAGTCCATAATGCATCACTACCTAAGTTGATGTTTAAGCTACTGTATATCCATGCAAAGTACATCAGCAGGAGTTTTGTTCTTCCAAGAATGACAAGGTGTGAACCAGGTCTTGCAGGTGGAACACCCTGCATTGAAAATTAGTAGTAGTGAAGCCACAATTTAAGTAAGAGAAAATCTGAGTAAACAGTGAAACTAAATAATAATAATAATAATAATAATAATAATAATAATAATAATAATAATAATAATTAAAATTAAACAACATAATGCTCATTTTTTACAACATCAGTACCAACTTTAAAATGAGGAATATAATTGGAAATGAAGATTTTTTCAGAAAGCAACTGATGTGTTTTAAGCTATACAATCAAAAGAAGCCAAATATCAACCAAGTAAACAAACTACCAACCGCAAATAAATAAGTAATCACTTAGCATCAGAATTGTTATTAATAACTATCCCCCTCCCTACATTGGACAAATTCAGAGGTAGAACAAAAGAATACTAATCAAAATTTCACGATCATAGTATACATTTAATATCAAGGCCCATTTTTCTAAGTAGCTTTCATTCTCCTGCATATCATCTTTATATCCTGATTCTGCCTTCCACATATTGATAGAAAATGGTCTAATTTCTTCAGTATTTTATGTTTCTGGTCCCACATGAAATTCTCTGTGTCTTGCAGATTTGTATTTGTACTGCACTTTGACCTCTGTTAAGTAATATAACAGAGATATCTTTAAAATACTAAGTAAACACAGTAACAGCTACATCAAGCTCATTAACTTTCTTTGAGATATATCTCTTCCACCAGTCATACTCTATTACAGATAATTCTGATATTAACTCAGTATCCACCAAAACTCTTAAGCTCTTGCACTGGCTTCTATTGTACATCTACTAAGGCAATACTCAAATCATTCCAGTGTTTTTCAGAGCTCTAGCAATTATTTCACACGCCTCAGTTCATTCTCGATGATTGACCTGTACTAGTGAAGCTATCTGCACTACTTGAAGGTAAGCCAGAATTTCTCAGTGTGTACTTTATTATGCAAATTGAATAGGCAGTCTATATTAAAATACCAAACACAAGCTATTTACTCAAGTATGATATGTCAAGTGCAATATAAGTTTAATTTTCATGCAAAGACTTTTACTATGTGATTTTATGGAAATGTTCTCTCAGCAAATATGTAAATTTCTATATCAAAGCCACATTAAGCATTCATTTTTAAAATGAATGAAAGATGCAAGAGAAATACTGAATATGAATAAGGGAGGAATACCAACAAGGAAGAATTGAGAAGAAACACATCAATCATTCACATTAAAGAAATAACGGACACTGAAAATAAACATGAAATATAGGTATTTAGTGTAACAAAGAGTGAGATGGCACACCAAATTTTGAACTATGATCTATTTTGATGATTCACGTGATTATTTAACAAATTAGTCTAGATGTTTTGTCATTAAAAAATACTACAAGCAATTATATATTATATATATTTATGCTGTTTTAATGAAGGACAATGATGTTTATTTTAAAATTGAATAAATTAGATGCCTTTTTTTATCTTAGCAAAGTAAAGAAGGATCATTCTCTAACAAAAGTACACACACACACACACACACACACACACACACACACACACACACACACACACACACACACACACACACACACACACACACAAACATACCTGCCTTTACTCTATATTCTTTTACTCCTGAAAATATTATTTGTAGGTATTCTGATAGTTCCATTGCCATGGATTCTGAAAAGACATCCCATAGCAAATATTATTTTTTTCCATGTTTTGGTAATACCACAATGGAGAGTTGGGTTATTTCCAAAATAATTAATGGGTCACCTGTACAGGTTTCTAATTTTAACAATAGAGGTTTCAGTTAAAGCAGCAATGATAAGCTAATGCATTGTTTTTTGTAGCCTACAGAATCTTTGCAGTGCTATCAAAGAATGAACAAGAATGAATCAACATCTCATACAAATGGCTTGCAGCAGTGCTGAATGTAATGAACAAAGTAATAACCCACACTTTACACAGAACAGATTTTCACACTGTCAGACATAATACCACTATACAAGCAAACTGCATTATATTAATGTACATGTTATTCCATTTTATTGACTATGTATGTGATACATTGCTATAGGAAAAGGGAGAAATATTGTTAAATTAACTTAGAGTAATTATAATTTAAAAATTTTACACGAATCCTATCCTAAAGATTTTAGCAATATTCCATAATTACTGGCCTCTTGGCACTTTTCTTTTATATGACTTTACTGGCATAGAGTGAAACTCCTTAAGGTTTCTGGTTCATCACCTTCCATCGCATGCCTCTTTGAAGGAGACAATTTGCCATGGGATACTAACATACTTCAAAATGCAACATTTTAATGGATGGACATCCAGAAGCTTTTTGCTAACAAGTGCAATTTCTGAAATGCAGAGATCCTGATGAAGGAGCATTGTCAGTAAAATAGGACTGCTTGTAAAAATGCTAAGTTTTCATTCACATGACTGATTACCCTCATATGAGAGTTAGTTCATGCAGAGGCAGGACTGACCATACATGGAACTGAACAGTGCTAGCTTAGACATCATCCATGGTCCACATCAAAGTTGTACAGGGACACAGACTGCATAAGTGTGGATGTTTAGCCAGCATCAGTACAGCCACACATTTGTCTGCCACCAGAACAGATTCAATAAAGCCTACACTAAATGTACACTAAGTGTACACGAGACATACTCAAGAACTTTGTGCTTTCTTGTCACTCAGAAAGATTACACTAATTGTATATGTATTCTATACTTTGTGGTAACCTTTATGAATCCATGTCAATATTTAAAGCAGCAAAAATATCAGTAGGAGTACTAAAATTAGTAAGAAGAACGTATGAGTTATGTCTGTGTTGTCTCTTTACTCAGAACGATGTACATTAGTGTACACTTAGTGAAGACTTTATTGAATCCTGTGGTTTATTTTTTTACTCTATTAATGACTTTGGTTAGGTCATAAAAAGGGGAATTAGCCTACAAATACAATAGTATGAGTTTGTTTGCTTTGTAACATATAATTGTCTTGGCTTGTAGAGTTTAATATATTAAACCCCACAGTTCTTACAATATTACTGTTGCAGATTATAAAAATACATATCCTACATTCACACTAGTCTGCTAAAAAACACAAACGGAAAAAAATACATTATTTATCCTGTGATACGTGCAGAGATCTTTTTGCTTGTTGTATTACTCAATTATGGAACATGGCCAGTAGAACTGAAGACTGATTAAAATGTTTGTATTTTATACAGAGTAAGCATTATGTATTTTAAATGCAGTCAGCAGAGAATATAAGCAAGATAGGACAGCACTAAGGGATAAATATAAAGGAATATAATGCAAGGTAAGCTGAGAGGTTTTCAAATGTTATTGAGATTAAGAAGAGGAAAATTTAAAAACAGATGTCTTTTGCCTTTCATAACATAAGAACAGTAGTTGAACTTACGATATATATACTTATTTATTTAGCTACTCATTACTTATATTTTGTTTACCAGGTTAGCCCAACTGGAACAACAACCACTTTCAGAAGGAGCACAAGAGCAATACAATAATATTTCTGAGAAAAGTTTGCATAACATAGGGGAGTAAAAGAAACATTGATACATTAGTAAAGGAGAATAGAACATTTATAAATGCAAAAAGAATTTCAGAAAAAAAAGCATTAATGCAATATTAAAGTGGCTCACAGTTCCTACATCTGATATATAAATTCATCTGCACAAACAATAAACTATCCCACTATCAGTATTACATTGTAACTGAGCTCAGTAATGGCTGAACTGAATGACAGACAAAGATGGAGAGAGACTTTAGGCGAAATTAGAATATAGCGTGCCACTGTAGAGAGAACAAAGTAATAATACAATTTGCATTTGTTTATGACAGATTTAAAACAGTTGCATCTGTAATGAGGTGATTGAAGATGGCATTACTGTGTGATAATGATACAACTAAAATGGAGGAAGCAGCTGGCTTTGCTTTGTTTTATCCCACATGAAAAGTGCTGGTATTGTACTGTTCGGCATAGCTTGCGATCCCATTACGTTTGTGCGTGCAAACACGTTTACGTTATCTTGTAACTAAACCTTATCACTCATACTATTCTTTTTTTTCAGCATTTTTGCTTGTATAATCTTTGCTCCATCATTATACTGGGTTCCAGGCCTGACTACAACTCAACCAACTTGGGTACAAATTGCAGAACTAAATGTCTAAGGGGCTGGTCATGAAAGGTAAGCTGAATCAGAGTCTGACCTTTTCTCCTAACGCAAGTGTGGGATTTCCAGCCATAGGCACAATCTTTGGCAAAGTTCAGAAACTATCCCTGGGCATGTTTATAATTAGTTTAGGTTTGAGTGAAGGCAGCATGTACAGGCCTGGCATAAATACATAGAGGAATTAAGGGGTTGATACTGTGTGCTTTTCAGGGTATTCAAGAAAATGCAGGAGCACTACTAGATGACAACACCCTGTCACTGATTATCACTATCAGAGCCCGCCAACATAAGCATTGGAGCACCAATAACGCAACAACCCCCCCCCCTCCACTGCAGGGTAATTCCCTCCACATGATGATATCTGTGGTATTAAAGCTAATTATTAGAAGAGGGAAATTAAAAGTCCCTGGTAAATATGACATAGATAGTTTGTAGTGGAAAGGCTTAATTAACTCTGTCCATAATACTGTGCACATATCTAAGAGTTACTGACTACATGGATTACTACACCTGTCCTGAAAGAGTACCTGTCATTTACACTGGCTAAGGGATGGTATTAAGTCATACTATGACAGTGTTTAATGTCTGCAGCCAAACAAAGACTCAAATAAGGTACTAGCTGAATAAGGCACAAGGAATACACAGATAATAATTCATGACTAATTTTATTCACATTGTAGGGGCACATGAAAAGAGCCAACTATGAGGGTGGAAAATGTATCTTTCATTTTGAAAAAGAGATAACATTAAGTTATATTCTGTAAAAAGTTATGTATTGAAAGACTTATAAAAATAAAAGATGTTCAACATGGAATTAATCTCAGGACTGATAAGATGCTCTGTCAGGTGTGACTGAAGGCATTACAGTAGGAATCACAAACTGTACCATTTAATATGGGTACAATGAGTTATGACATCTGGACAGTAGATATATATATATATATATATATATATATATATATATATATATATATATATATATATATATATATATATATATATATATATATATACATATATATATATATATATATATAGATAGATATGGATAGTATAGCATCTGTAGTGGGGTATGTACTCATGAAAAGTACACATACTTAAGATATATACAGATATATATATATATATATATATATATATATATATATATATATATAAGCATATTTTCATTTTATATAGATCTTAAAGAGTGAATATACTGATGAATAAAGGAGACTGGTGGAAAGGGGTATAAATACATTCATATAGAAGAGGTAGAAGACAAATGCTCCTCTAAACTTGGTGCAATTTATAGTGAAATAGGTTTAAACCTAATCTACCTCTACTGTGTTGAACTTGTTTATCACATCTCCTTTTTAAAATAAATATTGATGTGGTTTCCATGTTGTAAGTAATTCATTACTTGAGAGCTTTTTTCCTTTTCACATAGTTTTTCAATTCTGAAAAAAAAATGTATTTATTTAACATTTGTTTACTGGGAAAGTCCAACTGGGACACATCCCATTTTCAGTGGAGGCTCATGGATAAACACTCCAAAAACATGTCTTTGGAATGTGGGATAAAACCCACATTAATGCAGGGAGGAAATGCAGACTCCACACAGAAGGCATCCCAGCCAAGAACTGAAGCAGAAAACTCTTGCTGTGAGACGATAATGCTAACCGCTGCACCACTGTGCCCCTGTATGTGTGTGTATATATCTATATCAATATATGTATATATATATATATATATATATATATATATATATATATATATATATATATTTATATAGATTTACTTCATATGTTCAACACTTCAAAACGTCGAATTTCATATGGCCGAGATCATATGATCTATATTTGAAATGTTGAACATATGAAATACAAAAGTAAAAAATAACAAACACTTACATAAACACTGCTAGCAGGGGGTCAAGCCCCCCATACCCCCTGTAACTTAAATATACCAACTCCGAGATCACACTAAAGTGCAGGAATGGAAATCTTTCCATTCCGCACTTTACGGAGATGCCAGTTCCGCATTGTCGGCATTTCAAATTCGATCATTTGGTCTCGGCCATATGAAATTCGGCATTTTGAAGTGTCAACAATGTGAAGGTGACCCAGATATATATATATATATATATATATATATATATATATATATATATATATATTTATTTATTTTACATTTGTTGACCGGGCTAGTCCAACTGGATAATTTCCATTTTCAGTGGAGGCCCGAGGAGAAAAGCTCCAAGATTAAAACAAGGTTATAACAATTAAACATTTACAATAAATGCCTGTGACACAGACAGTGAGCAACAATGCATACATCTTAGTCTAGGTCAAGTAATAAAAACACATAGTACTATCCACATATTGAGAAAGGCAGTAATTCTTTACAGTACAATTATGTGAGGATGGGATATTACATATTTTAAAATGTATATACATACTTGTAAAAGACATTGTTAATCCTTTTTTTTTTTTTTTTTATTAGAGAACAATAGTAGCAGTACAGTCATTAGGTCATTTGATATCCCAGAGAAAGATTGCAGTTTAGAATTAATGGAATATGATAGTGGAAAGAAAAAAGTAGATTAGTCTGGATTGGTACAGGAGCAGAGCCAGAAGTTGTTCAGATGTAAAAGAAGTTGTTTTTTAAAAAGATGATAGGAGGCTAGAGAGGTAATGTGTGAGGGGAGGTTATTCCATATTTTGCCTACTGAGTTGGAGAAAAGGCAGTTACCTGCTGAATTCGTAAGTTCTAGTTGTGTTGACTTGTAGCTTTTCGGCGGAGCGCAGCTGTTTCAAGTTATTATAGGGGATCAGGAGGTTACTAAGAGCAGGTGTCTTTAATGGTTGATATAGAATGTTATGTGTTATTAAGAGTTGTTGATATATAAGCTTGTTAGGAAGTTCCAACCAGTGTAAGTGTTTTAAGTTAAGACAGTGGTGAGTTCTATACTGGGATGCTGTGGCAAAACGAGCTATATTGTGGTAGGATGTAGTCAGTTTCTTTAGGTTGCTTTTAGAGAGATTAGTGTAAATAGAGGAAGCATACAGTAGAGTAGAGATAAGATGTGATTGTGCTAAGGTGGTCCGTGCTTCTGGTGTAAGGAAGGGTTTAATTCTGTACAGTGAACCAATCTTTTTATTAACTGCTTTTATGGTGTTATTGATGTGGTAATCATAGTTAAGATTATTATCAATAGTAACACCAAGCAGTTTGGTAGTAGAATCAGGGGAGATGACGGACTTGTCACTTGCAGTAACAGTGAAGTTAAGTTGAGAAGATTTGTGGGTAGGTGAGAATAGTAACAGTTTTGTTTTCTTGGGGTTGAGGAGAAGACATCTTTTTGAGAACCACTGTTCGACGGTTGAAAAGGTAGATTGTGTCAGTGACTGGAGTTCGGATTGAGTGGAAGCTGTGCATATAATGGTAGATTCATCTGCATATTGTATACAGGTTGTGTTTTGGATAGATGATTGGAGATCATTAATAAAAGTAGAGAATAAGAGTGGGCCTAGTATAGATCCTTGAGGTACTCCTAAAGAGATGGGCAGTAGAGCAGATAGAGAATTTTTCCAGAGTACTGCTTGTTGTCGGTTTTCAAGATAGGATGAGAACCAGGATAAGGAAGAGGAATCCAAGGCAAGGGATTTTAATATGTGTAGAAGAAGTGTATGGTTGACCATGTTGAAGGCTTTTGACAGGTCTAGGAAAAGAGAAGAGGTTAGTTTGTTGTTGTTGCGGTTACAGTTGATGGTGTTGGTAAATGAAAGTAGTGCAGTGGTAGTACTATGTGAAGGTCTAAATCCATGCTGAGTGTTAGCTAGTAGGTTGTTATGAAGGAGATGGTTAAGTAGTTGTTTGTGTATACATTTTTCCATGATTTTAGCTAGAGGAGATAATAGCGCTATAGGGCAAAAGTTAGAAAGGTCAGTGGATTTGCCTCCTTTGTGTAAGGGTATGATGTGTGATATCTTCCAGATTGCTGGAAAAGTACTTTCCTTTATAGATCGGTTTATTAGGATAGAAACAGGGTAGGCAATAGCTTTAGCTGCTACTTGAAGGAATTCAGCAGGAAGCTTATCTGCTGAGGGGGTAGTTGGTTTAAGTTTTTGTAAGAGAGATTGTATGTAGGAGGTGGGTATGGGTTGAAATTGAAGGGGAAGAAGGGAGTTGTTGATGTTACTTAAGAGGAGTTGGGATGCATCAGGAGATAAGTGGTTAGCTAGACTTTGTATGGAAGTAGTAAAGAAGGTATTGAAGTTATTGGCAATTAAAGAGGGATTATCAGGGTCTAAATTCTGTGGGTTTGGTG
The DNA here is from genome assembly GCF_019279795.1 of Protopterus annectens. Classification (NCBI taxonomy): domain Eukaryota; kingdom Metazoa; phylum Chordata; order Ceratodontiformes; family Protopteridae; genus Protopterus; species Protopterus annectens. The sequence goes on from NC_056737.1 coordinate 1,859,820,422, forward strand.
TAACTACTTTGCCTGGGGTAAGTAGATTATTGATGGTAGACCAGAACTTTTTTGGTTCTTTTTTTGGTGGTTTGCTGAAGTTCAAAGTAATATTTTTTTTTATCTGAAAGGATGGCTTTTTTGGTATTGTTTCTGAGCTCTCTAAAGGTTTGATGATCTGTTGGGTTTCTAGAGGAGCGCCATCTATTCCAAGCTTTATTTCTGAGTTTAATTTTTTGTTTAGTATTAGAGGTTAGCCAAGGTGCTGTTTTGGTTTTTGTTCTAATGGTACGACTTGGGGCATGTTGATTTAAGATAGTAAGGAATGCTGAGTTGAAATGTTCAACAGCATTGTTAAGTGAGAGGTGTTTTAGAGGGGTCCAGTTGTATAGTGACAGTTCAGTTTGAAACTGTTCAGGATTAAATTGTTTTTTTGAATATAGTGTTCTGTGAGAGGTAGGTAAGTTTACATTAGTTTTAGCTCTAATGACATAGGTGAGTGAGTGATCGCTGAGGTCATCAGGAAGGATGCCAGTTTGGTAGGTTTGTAGGGGCGAGTTTGTAAGAATCCAATCTAAGGTGGTTTCTTTTTTACTCTTATTATTTATTCTAGTGGGACTATCAATTAGTTGTTTGAAACCATAAAGGTTTATATGGGAAGTAGGGTTAACATTGTTACAAGATTTCCAATCAATGTTAAAGTCCCCAAGGAACAGTGTTTCTTGAGGGAGGTTATTGGAGAGTTGTTCAAGAAGTTGCTCTAAAGTAGGGATGTTATTTCCAGGGGGGAGATATGCACAGATGATATTTATAGCTTTAGTAGTGTTAATTTGAATTTTGGAGCAGATTATTTCAGCATTATTGTTTTGGGTGAAGGTAAGGTCAAGAAGAGTAAGCTTCAGGTTTGTTTTATATAGAATAGCTACTCCGTCTCCCTTCCTGGAGGTGCGATCAAGTCTAAAAATGTTATATCCAGGTGGGGTAATTTCAATGTCTTTAATTGAAGGTTTTAGCCAAGTTTCTGATAACCATAGTATATCAAATTTGTGTACTTCTAATAGGGCATGGAGTTGACTAATTTTGTTACAGATGCTACGTATGTTGAGATGGGCCAAAGATAATAAGTTAGAGGGTGTAGTGGATGAAAGAGAGAGGGTTTGATATGATTTGTGTGTGTTTTGATAGTAGTAGCTTGAGGGCCTGGGTTGGGGTGTATGTCACCATCTTGTAGTAGATGGAGTAGAGTGAGATAGTTTTCAAGTTTATGTTTTAGGAAGGTGTCAAGTAATTTCTTTGTTTTAGTTCTTAGTAGTTTGCAGTGTAATAGTCTGTGGTATTTGGCAAGTAGGTAATTGGATTGTGAAGAGGTATGTAAGAAGGAAGGAGGTGTGGATGTTGTAGGTGTACTGGTATGTTTTGAGGGAAGTGAGAGAGAAAAAGAAATGGAGTGTTCATAGGAGGTTAGGAAGTAGGTGGCATTGAGAAGGAATAAAAGTAAGAAGGAGATAGGTAATTTTAGTTGTGACTGGAGAATAGTTGTAGTCATGATAATATAGTTGTAGCTTTGAATGTGGTTTACTGGTGTTTTATAGGTGGAAGTATTGTGGGAGTGTAGGGCAAGTGGTAGGGGCTGTGGTATGTTAGGTGTGTTAGTGAGAGAGGGGTGGGGTTGGTTATAGTATGTAAATAGGTGTGGCTAAGTGCAGGGTGGTACCCAATTAGTGAGGATGTGAGTATGATTGGGAGGATGAAGTAAGAGGTGTGTCTAGAGGGAAGATAAATGTAGGACCCCTGGGGGTGGGTGGGAATTGGGGGTAGGGAGGGGAGCGGAGTGAGCCCGCAGGGCGAACGGAGCGGGAAGAGCCAAAGCAGAGATGTTGAGAGGAAAACAATCAGAGAGGTGCTTATATTGAAGGTAAGTAGTCCAGGGGATGGAAGAATGCTTGGTGTAAGTACTGAGTGAGGTAAGGTTGAGTTAGATAGAGAAAGGGGAAGGGAGGAAGTTGCAGAAAAGGCTAACAGATAGTGGGGAATAATAGGAATTAATATGTTGAAAGAAAAGTTTGGAGAGATAAGCAGTTCCAGTAGAAGGGAGCCACCTAGTGGACACAGCAGGTAATTGCTACCAGGATTACTGACAGAGCGTGTAAATGTGGAATGGGGCAGGTAGTTGGAGTTACTAATGGTTGCTGGTGGTCGAGGGAAGGGAGAAGCTATGGGTGGCTGCTGGCAGTTCTTACTTAGAGATTAGCAATACTTCAGGGTGCGAGAAGCATACAAATAGTGAATAAAAACCTGGAAGAGTTTGTAGGACGTACTTTCTTGCATCTTTTCAGGAGGAGGCTATCCAAAAATATATAGGTTAGGTCCCTAGATAGGGTAGGTGACTGGAGTCTTTGGTAGGCTAAACAAACCCAGACCTACAGGTGGTCAATAGGCAACAGAGCTGGGAAGGGAGGGAGAAGAAAAGGATTATGATATAGTGTAGCAAAAACTGTAAGAAAGCAGAAAAAATGCAACAGATAGCAATAATCCTGTAAAACATTCACACATATAGCAATATTCACAATGTAATAGTGCAGGATAAGATCATTTACAAAATATGCATTGTAATCAGTAAATACAGCTATATATATATATATATATATATATATATATATATATATATATATAAATATATATATATATATAAATATATATATAAATATATAATATAAATATATATATATATATATATATATATATATATATATATATATAAATATATATATATAAATATATATATAAATATTTGTCTATTGAAAATATAGTGACTCTGATTATCTTCTAAGGTACTTGAATGTTTTGTCATACTTGTTCCTCCCATTTTACTCTCCTGTCTGACATGATATTCATTGGTCTTATAACACATAAAGTACAATGCATCCCTTCTATCTTTATTATAGTCTTTTGAATTGTATCTACAATTTTGATGGAATGTAAAATGGTGTGAAACCTTTTCCTTTCTACTGTAGGCAATCCTGTTCATGGACATGAGAGACAACTAGTCTTTGTTGTTATTTCTTATATTCCTTGGTCATACAAAATTTTTAGTATTAACGGATATGTGGGTCTGCACAGCTGTTTTTTGACTTGGAACTATTGACAATCTCTTTTCCTAAGTTACATTTATTAATGGAATTTATGTATCTAGAATAAAGTTTTGGTGTGCTGAATCTTATTTAATATAACTTGGATATCTACCAGCTTCCTTTCAAAGTATTATCAGGTTTTTCTTTGCCATAGTTCCATTGTCCTTATCTATATGCTGTTACTTACACAGACACAGAAATGGAAATGTTTTTGCTGGTGTCATTGTGGCACATCACTGGTCAATTACATCTCCTCTAATTGCATAACAGTTATAGTATCCTCAGTGACCAACAGATAACCAGTTTCAGAATGCAGACTGTTTTAGAGTATATCATCAGCCTAGCCAGTTTGAGTACATACGGTTTTTGATGAAGTCTTAGACGCAAGTGCTTACTGGATGTTATTAAAGCTGGGTTGAATTGTATTGTTTTGTCGTTTTTCTAGCATCAGTATTATTCATTTACAGCTTTTTTTCCACTTGTTGCTTTGTATCACATACTGTTTCTATAAGATTATCTGAAATGACACAATGACATGTGCTTCTCACCTGTCTGACACTCATGTCATCCCCCACACACAAATCATTCTTTGTTGAACAATCCCTTCTTACCATGACTCCATTGCACCTTTGTTGCTGACTAATTCGTGAATCAACAAAAATAAACTATTACCTCTATCAGATAAACTCAATTAATTTCAGTACTGAATATATTCCCATTTTGGTCAATATTTACCATACCAAAGGAGTATGTTAAAAATGTTAGAGTGAAAAAGTCTTGTAGCCACTACAGATAAAGATACCTAACATTGCAAGTGTAGCTGCTAGAAACTTTTGCTGCATTTCTCATAAGTTGTGGTGTACAATACTGAAGGAATACAAATACAAATGCAGTTACTGTCACCAGATATTTTAACAATTTCATTTACCAGCAATGAAGAGAAAGAGACTGCCTTCATGACTTCATTAGCCCCAAGTGTTACATGATAAAATACCAGCTGTAATTTTCATGTGAGTCAGTGCAACATGTAAAAGTTCAATTGAGACTTGTATTTATCTTTTTTTTCCTTCTGAAGTAGAATGCAGTCTAATTATTGTGTTTTCTGCTAAGCTAGATGCTTATGAATAAGGAAACTACAAAAGAAAATCAACTTATGATTCCCCTACCTCCATATAACAGATCCCAGCCAACAAGTTGCTTCTTTGCTGACCTTAAATATATTTAGTAAGAGCTTGATAAGAATGTCTCTCAGAATGCATTACTAAGAGCAGCTCATAACCATTTTTAATTCACTGACCACCTTGTCATCTTATTGAAAGATAACATTTTTTTCCTATCACTTTTTCATCTATGTATTCTACCAGACGCACTCATACAGCCGTTCCTGTCACATATTAGGGAATACAGAGGCATATACTTAAAATAACAACTGGCAGAACATAAGCTAGCACAGAGAACAAAGCACTGATGTCTGCAAATTTTATGACCTATATAAATAAAACGGTTTGGTGAGCTATTCAGTGTCACTTAACGGGAGATCTCAAACTCTTGACTGTAACATTTTCTTATTCCATGAACTGTATACTCATTTTTTAAGTCTTTCTTTATTTTATTCCAAAGGTCATCACCATGGTTGACTTAGACTACATGTAGAATTAAATATTTAAAAAGCAATCTGTTTGTACTTAAAGGGTTATCTGAAAAAGGAACAATGGGCATAAATTAAATTTACTGCTTTTGGTCCCTGTGCCCTAAAGGCACTGTAAAATTTCCAAATGTCACTCTGTTTACAGTGCCACCAAGCTGCAACAATAAAAATGTCACTCCTTACTTGATTGCGCATTATGCCAATCAGATTTTTATTGCTATTAAATAGGCCAGGAAGGCCACATGTCTATTTAATGCAAAGGCATAACTCAAACTAAACCGAGGAAGGAAAAGCTTTTTTTTCCAAGATACAAAGATATATGATTGAACATTGTACTTGTTCTACAGGTTGTATATAAAAGATTTTGTGTTGCTTCACATTAATACTTTATGAGTTACTGCATAATCCTTTATGTTCATTACCACATTTGCATACTGTAGGATTCATGTAGCTGCAGTCATTTGTCTTTTCATTTCACGTCTTGTTTGCTTAATTCGTTGTTCTACAGATTAAAGCCAAGGTCCTTTCCTAGCTCAGAAGGAAATGTATACACTTTCCTCAGATAAATCCATCCTTCTTCCCTACTGGATTATTTTAGTTTACAAAGCAGTTTTAAACCTACAAAGGATCAGATTATCTAAGGTGTGATTTTTATCTATCAGAGAATTTTATATATAGATACTTTTTATTCATTTTCTGATACCTACTTTAACCTGTTCAGGGTTGGGATGGCTGGAAGCTATCTCTGCAAACTATGAGTGTGAAGCGGAGAACCCTTTCTTAACAGGATAGCAGTGCATTGCTGAATGCATGCATGGCGAGTCACAAAACACAAGCTTATGCGGGCACACACACACACACACACACACACACACACACACACACACACACACACACACACACACACACACACACACACACACCTAGGGGACATTTAGAGGTTTTACAGTCTATCTTTTACCATGTCTTTAGAATGTCACAGGAAAGCAGCACAACTGACAGATATGTTTTATTTCATTACTGGATGGGAATGATTCTATATTTGACCATATTAATTTTGAGTGTTAATTAATTTTGTGTTTCCTGGGCATGCATTATTCTCTTTGCATTTAGAATGTTGCAGTAGCACTCCTTATGAATCATTGCTGTTTTAACTTAACAAGGGTTCATTTCCCAGGGTAAAACTGATTTGGAGTGAACCCATTGAATAAAATTATAAACAAGTGTTTTTGCAGGAGGGAAGACCCTCTGCTCACCATACCCCCCACAATCTGATTATTACCAACTCCATGGCTGCATAATAATCTCCCGAAATGAAAGGAATCACTGTCAGCCTATACTAAGATAACATACCAGCAATGATTTCTTATAAAAAACAGTGGTGGATAAGTTCAACACTGGGGAATTAAACTTGAGACACTTGGAGTCCTCATTGAGATGGGGTTAAGGGAAGTACAGAAAAGCTATGAGAGATACTATTACAAAAATGCATGCAGATGCAGACTGTGCATTACTATAAATTACTAATAATATCTGCTTGTAGAGTTTATGCTGTTTTTCACATAAAAAGCTAATTATTTATTTCATTTATGCTTCATTAACTATATTTGTCCCAACATTCAAGGGACTCTCGAGGTGATATTCATGCTGACTAGAGGAAATCTGTCTCAATGACCAGGAGAATTCCACTAGTGTTTTTGAGAAGTGGACTAACACTAGTTTTGACATATAGTTTCTTGGTGGAGCTGCACCAATTCAGGCAGATGGGATCTTGGTGGACTAGATCTAGTTCAGGCAGTTGGTATATCAGTGGACTAGCACCAGTTCAAGCAGATGGGATATCAGTGGACTAGCACCATTTCAGACAGCATATCTGTGGACTAGCACTGGTTTAGGCAGACAATCTATCAGTGGATTAGAAACAGTTTAAGAAGACAGAATATCAGTCGACTAATATCAGTTCCAGAAGATGGGATATTGGCAGACTAGTACCAGTTCAGGAAGATGGGATATCAGAGGACTAACACCAGCTCAGGGGGATGGGATACTGGTGGACAAGCACAGTTCAGACAAACAGGATATCAGTGGAACAGCACCAGTTCAGGCAGATGGGACATCGGTGGACTATCACTGGTTTAGCTAGATAGGATATTGGTGGACTAGCACTGATTCAGACAGATGGGATATTGGTGGGCTAGCACTGGTTCAGGCAAATTGGATATAGGTAGACTAGTACCAGTTCAGGCAGATGGGATACTGGTGGACCAGCACTGGTTCAGGCAGCTGGTACATCAGCACATCAACACCAGTTCAGGCGGCTGGTATATTGGTGGACCAGCACCAGTCCAGGCAGATGTTTTATCAGTTGACTAGCACCAGTTCAGACAGCTTGGATCTCAGTGGACTAGGTTCAGTTTAGGCAGATATAATCTCAGTTTACCATTTCATCCTCGTTAATGATGATTCTGTGGATTTTCCCTAAGATACAGATTTTTTTTACCTTCATGTACACTCAAAATAGTTATTTTGTATCACTATGCACTATAAACATCTCTGAAATGTAACAAAGTTCCATGTTTTATGCACTCATGTTGTTGCAGGCAACTCTGTATTCAAATTCCCATACCTAGACTGTTACATTATAAACAGTATCTGCATAGTTACTGTTGTTTATCTCGCTTATAAGATATTTCTCTTTAGTGAATCTCTCAGTTTCACTTTGGCTTACTTCATTTGTGTAGGTGTCTGTTTTTAATAAGATATTCAAGGATAAGATAAGTTTATAAAACACAATGGGAATTAGATCTGAATTAGGTGTTTCCTATGAAAAAACAAATATGAATCCTTTCTGCTAAGGAGTTTTAGTGATGCACAATGGCTTAAAATTCTAAATCAAGTTGTAAGAAACAGAGCTATTCAATATAAGATAATATTTGGTATTCATGTTTCTCCTTTTAGAATATATCTAATGCATGGTATGAATCTACCATCCTGTTAGCATTGTTTATTTGAGCCTGCTGATCTACACCATTATTTATTGTATTTATTTTACATTGGTTAACCAGGAAAGTCCGACTGGACACAGGTACTTTTTCAGTGGAGGCCTGAGGAGAAAAACTCCAGTTATACATTATAAAATCAATATAAAAGAAAAAAAGAAAATACATGAAAGAAATAATAACAGTTCATGCAAAAAGAATAACATATTTTTCTAAGCACAGATTCTGGAAAGTATACATTTGCATTTACAACCTGCTTATACTAATTCAATGACATTTACATTTACAATGTAGTTATACTAATTTGGTTACAGAGAGAGAGTATATTATTCCTAATACTTAAGACTGATAAATCTACCAGAAATTTAATTCAGAATGAAGTTCCATTATTGTTGGTGGTGTGCACTGATAAAAATATTGGCAGAAGCACATGAAATGTTATAAATGATGTTAAAAGAAAATATCTCTTTTTCTGCTGAAATATTTTTAAATATTTTAGATGGCTAGTCATCTTTAAATAAATTGAAAATTCTGTTAACATCAAAGACTACAAAAAGAGTGATTCTTGAAAATTGGAAAGCATCGCCTATACTATAATTTTCAGAATATAAATCATGGAGTTTGTTTACTTTATATTTTAATTACTATAACAAAAATGTATCTTTCTGACTGTTGAATTGTCAAGTAATGCTAAGTTACTTTACATTTTCCTTCTTTCTTTCTTTTTATTTTGACATGTATTTCAGATGAGTTATTCTAGAAAATGTATTATAGGATAAGCGCTTTTGCAACAATGCTTCATCAGATGCTACTACAAAAATCAGGAAAAAGTAATTAGATATTTAAAGAACCTGTATCCATTCACATGCATAATCATTAATGATGTAATGGTCTAGCTTTAAGTGCTGGTTTTAAAGGTATAGTATAATTAAGACCAGGAGGTCTATGTGTCTGCAGAGCTGCTATCCAATTCGTCTCCTTATATTCCACTCTGTTGTTCAAATCACATCCTCTAAAGTTATTATGAACAATATCTACCACTGTAAACTTAAAATAATGGTCCTCATTGTCCTTAATATGTTTACAGAGAGCATTTAAATGCCTTTTGTTCCTAATATCCCCTAAGTGTGGCAGAACCCTTTCTTTAAGCTTCTGAGTGGTCTTCCCAATGTAGAAAGATGTACAATCTACACATGTAGCTAAGTACACTAAATTCTTAGTCCAACAGTTCGCATATAAGCAAAATTCATATATCTTGTCTGTAACAGGGTGTTTAAACTGTCTGTTCCCTGACATGAAACTGCAAGCTTTACAGCTCCTACAGGGAAAAGTGCCCTCTCTTAAATTCAACCTAGTTTGTTCACAGTGGGACTTATAGCACAGCTTCCTTTTCTGCAAAATGTTGTTTTTAAAAATGTATTTACTTATTTATTTATTTATTTAACATTTGTTAAGCGGGAATGTCCGTCTAGGTTCCACAGATCCTGTTTTCAGCGGAGGCCTGGGGAGAAATGCTCCAGAAGCATGTCTTTAGAATGTGGGAGGAAACTGGAGGACCCAGAGGAAACCCATGCGAACACAGGGAGAACATGCAAACTCCACACAGAAGGCACTCCAGCCGAGAATCGAACCGGAGAACCTCTTGCTGTGAGGTGACAGCATTAACCACTGCACCACTGCTCCGCCCACAGAAAAATAAATTTAGTCTTAGCATCCACCAATTCAGTCATCCTATCATCTATTTTTAATATAGACCAGTTATTTCTAACCACAGTACATATAGATTGTATATTACTACTATACGTTAATACAAAACCACACCTAGGTTTATTTAGATTCCCTTTCTTTTCATGGCTCCTATCACCTTTGAAATATGGTTTCCCCTCTGTGTCTCTCAGGGCATGTACCTCTTGTTGTCTATTATTCAACTCACTTATGGCATATCCCCTCTGTCTAAATTCTTCACTTAATGTACCTACAGCTACCTCATAGTTTATTGCATTCGTGTGTAATCTTGATATATGTAGAAATTGACTCTTTAGAATGTTACCAAAAATTCTATTGGGGTGCATGCTGTGCCTTCTTATTAGGTTATTTTTTTTACATTCTTTACAAGGCAATTACAGCTTCCATCATCATTAAGTTTAACAGTAGTATCTAAAAGAATCTATTTTCTCATGTGAACTATGTAGCGTAAATTTAAAGCATATGCTGTTACTCTCCATATATCTGACAAATTCTTTCAGTGAATCTACATCACCCCCCCATAAAATAAAAATATTGTCAACGAAGCACTTATAATAAGTTAGCCTTGTATAAATGTTCAGTAAAAATTGCATTGTCCTCCCACTCTGCTAATACAAGGTTAGCATAACTGTTAGCACAGGGTGTGCCCGTAGCCACACCCTGCTGCTAACAGTATATACCTTCCCTAAACATGAACACATTATATTTCAAAATCAATTCAATTAAAGTACAAGTAACTTGTATTTGCATGTTAGTTAAAACATGATACTTTGTTAAAAAACTTCTAATCAATTCATTCCTGTACTCATTGGGTATAATAGTGAACAATGTATTAATATCCAATGTAGCAAACACAAAATTTTCTTCCTTCAAATCAAGATTATTAACACAATCTCCTAATGTTTGTAGGAACATCTCTGTATCCTTCAACACTGCTGGAGCTTTGTCTAAAAAGATTTTTAATTCCCTTTCCACAAAAATAGATAAGGGTTCTGTAACCCACCCTTTACCAGCCACCACAGGTCTCAGTGGTGGTTTGGTAAGGGTTTTGTGTATTTTGGGTTGTCCATTCAGCGTTGGTATAATAGGATGCTCTACTTTCATAAAATCATATTGATCATGTCCATTCATATTACTTAAAAATATATCTTCCAAGATCATCCCTATTTCACTAATAAACCTATTAACCTGTTGTCTAGTAACTAATAGATAAGTATTACTATCACTAAGCATATCTAACATACTGTAATATAATCATTAAAATTCATAACAACAATGGCAAAACCTTTATCGGCAGTGCATATAGAAATATCAGAATTAGCTTTCAGTTCTTTTAAAGCAGCATTCTCTTCATGAGTCATATTATAAAAAGTTTTATCAAACGTGCCTGTATTAAAAAGTTCATATAAGTCCCTCTCACATACCTTCACAAATGCCTGTACACTGGCTGTCAATTGTGGGTTAAATAAACAAGGTTTTCTCAAAGGTACCTGTACATCTGAATGCTCTTCATTATCAAATATCATTTTTAATGCCACATTCTGGCAAACCTGTGTAGGTATATTAGGACTTCCTCCAATCATGAACTCCTAGCAGGTACAAAAGAAAGTCCTTTATTCAATACCTGCAACTGCAAGTCAGTCAATGATACAGAAGAAAGGCTGTAAACTAACGTCTGCATTGTTTCTGCCAATTCTCTGTTGTCCTTCTCTCCCCCGATGGTCTGCGCTTCTTTCTCCCTGGACTGGGAGACCAAGTTTCTTCATTGGAGCCCAATAGTTTCAACAGTGCTAGAAGCATGGTGATAAATGCTGGAAAACCCAAAGTAGATGCTACTTGCTGCTCCCCTAACCCTTGCTCATGCACCAAGATTTTAGGTTTCACACCTTCTCTATTCCACTGTTCAGCGCCTTGTGATGTAACTTCCTTATCGCCATTGCTTGAATCTATGGAAACACCTCCACTTCCTATACGTACATGTGGAGCCGACAAATGGTCTCCTGTCCGTTCTTCATTCTCAATATTGAAACTACTTTACCTCTCAACTTTCCCTGATTTTCAGGGACGTCCCTGATTTTGACTCAAATTTTAGCTCTGTCCCTCTTAATCCCTCCTAAAACTAATGACTATTGGAGGAAAGGTGGTGAATTACACTTAATGAATAATGACAATAATTAAGAGTTATAGACTTCTTTTACTTCATAAACTGTGTATTAATTCATATGCTCTGATTCTGCCAATGTTTCAAGTTAATAGCACTAATATTTTAAAAGTGTCCCTGATTGTCCCTGATTTTTTCTTGACTTGTCCCTGATTCTGTTGAAATTTGTCCCCGATTGGTTGAGAGGTCTTACTGTTATTATATGCATTAATATGAGGCCATACAAATATATGGCCATTTTTAAAGTCAGTTAGATCCCTTTCCAATTTCTTTTTCTTATTCAAGGAAAGGCGTCCGGCATATGCTGCAATACTGATGTAAACATTTTCAATTCTTTCATCTACTATGAGCCCCTTGTACTTAGATGTCAATTCTTGTCTTAATAGCACTACTTTATCCAACAATTCTTTCTCACTCGGAGCAAAATATTCATTCATAAGCCGTAAGTAATTAAAGCTCATTTCTAGCTTCATGGCTTGCCATTTTCTCAATAATTCTGGGAAAGTATCCCCATATGTCGGCATCTGTAACACCCTTAACCCTCTAGGCACAATCTTGTGATAAAGGCAGGGTTCAAAATGTAAGTATTGCCATTGTGCCCTTTTAAGTTTATATAATGTATTTTCTAGTTCTTTCAAAGTCATTTGAAAACTGTACATATCAATATCATCATTTAGGGAGTCACTCGTACCTGTTGAATTAATCAAAGCTATAGTGAGAAAAGGGTTCTTCTCCACATATACAAGCTGTTCAAATTGACCCATAGCTATAGTTCCATTTGCATTGGTTTATTCAAAATTGTTGCCTTCTGCCATGTTTCGTTGTACGGAAAAAACAAAAACAGCAACCAAGATTACCAGTCCAATGAACAAAGGATTCACTGCAACCTAAATAATCACAAATCCACAGTAGTTCAGTGTATCCAGCAAGGTTTCAGGCAAAAAAGTCAGATTCTCTTGTAGATAAAACTCTTCTTTAATAAAACACCAGAATAATCACAGGATAAGTGCTTTTGCAACAATGTTTCATCAGATCCTACTACAAAAAACAGGAAAAAGTAATTAGATATTTAAAGAACCTGTATCCAATCACATGCATACTCATTAAAGATGTAATGGTCTAGCTTTAAGTGCTGGTTTTAAAGGTATAGTATAATTAAGACCAGGAGGTCTATGTGTCTGCAGAGCTGCTATCCAATTCATCTCCTTATATTCCACTCTGTTGTTCAAATCACCTCCTCTAAGGTTATTATGAACAATATCTATCACTGTAAACTTAAAATAATGGCCCTCATTTTCCTTAATATGTTTATAGAGAGCATTTAAATGCCTTTTGCTCCTAATATTCCTTAAGTGTTGCAGAACCCTCTCTTTAAGCTTATGAGTGGTCTTCCCTATGTAGAAAGATATACAATCTACACATGTAGCTAAGTACAGTCCGACAGTTCACATATAAGAGAAATTCATATAGCTTATCTGTAACAGGGAGGTTAAACTGTCTATTCCCTGACATGAAACTACAAGCTTTACAGCCCCTACTGGGAAAAGTACCCTCTCTTATATTCAGTCTAGTTTGTTCACAGTGGGACTTATAGCACAGCTCCCTTTTCAGTGAAATGTTGTTTTTAAAAATAAATTTAGGCTTAGCACCCACCAATTCATTCATCCTATCATCTATTATTAAGTAGACAAAGCATACACCCCAATAAAAGTTTTGATAACATTTGAAAGAGTCAATTTCTACATATATCAAGATTACACACGAATGCAATTGACTATGAGGTAGCTGCAGATACATTAAGTGAAGAATTTAGACAGAGGGGATATGCCATAAGTGAGTTGAATAATAGACAACAAGAGGTACATGCCCTGAGAGACACAGAGGGGAAACCATATTTCAAAGGTGATAGGAGGCATGAAAAGAAAGGGAATTTAAATAAACCTCGGTGTGGTTTTGTATTAAAGTATAGTAGTAATATACAATCTATATGTAATTTGGTTAGAAATAACTGATCTTTATTAAAAATAGATGATAGGATGACTGAACTGGTGGGTTCTAAGCCTAAATTTATTTTTAAAAACAACATTTCACTGAAAAGGGAGCTGTGCTATAAGTCCCACTGTGAACAAACTAGATTGAATATAAGAGAGGGTTCTTTTCCCTGTAGGAGCTGTAAAGCTTGCAGTTTCACATCAGGGAACAGACAGTTTGAACACCCTGTTACAGACAAGCTATATGAATTTTGCTTATATGCGACCTGGCGGACTGAGAATGTAGTGTACTTAGCTACATGTGTAGATTGTACATCTTTCTACATAGGGAAGATCACTCAGAAGCTTAAAGAGAGGGTTCTGCAACACTTATGGAATATTAGGAACAAAAGGCATTTAAATGCTCTCTATAAACATATTAAGGAGAATGAAGGCCATTATTTTAAGTTTACCATGGTAGATATTGTTAATAATAACCTTGGAGGAGGTGATTTGAACAGCAGAGTGGAATATAAGGAGATGAATTGGATAGCAGCTCTGCAGACACATAGACCTCCTGGTCTTAATTATACTATACCTTTAAAACCAGCACTTAAAGCTAGACCTTTACATCATTTATGAGCATGCATGTGATTGGATACAGGTTCTTTAAATATCTAATTGCTTTTTCCTGTTTTTTTTGTAGTAGGATCTGATGAAGCATTGTTGCAAAAACACTTATCCTGTGATTATTCTGGTGTTTTATTAAAGAAGAGTTTTATCTACAAGAGAATCTGACTTTTTTTGCCTGAAACCTTGTTGGATACACTGAACAATTGTGGATTTGTGATTATTTTGGTTGCAGTGAATCCTTTGTTTGTTGGACTAGTAATCTTTGTTGCAGAAAATGTATTATAAACTGTTTAAAGTAATAAAAAAAGATATTTAAGGATAAATAATGAAATTCGTAACAATTATCAAAAACTATTGTGTACTGTATATTGTATATTGAGCTTTTCTCCCTGTTATTATATTGAAAATGTGTTAGTTAGCCTAGTCAGACTGTCTTGGCTAAAAAAAAAAAACAAAATAAACAAAACAAAAAAATTATTTAAAAAACATGATGCCTGGGACCAGCTCCATGGTTTACAGGGATAAAATATTGGCTACAAATTAGGTGAAATAGATTAAATCATCCATCTAAGCACTGAAGGAACTAAACTAGCTATGGAATGGCTGGGCTTAAAGGCTAACACTGGCATGCCCATTGTAAAGGCAAGATTGCTTGAGTGACACCCGTGGGTTGTACTTCCTCTATGTGCTCTGGGAGAGATCGTAGGGAGTGAGACATGAGTCTGCCAAGCAGATATTCACAGTCAGTAGCCAAGCATAGACAAGGTATGGAAATGTGGGAACAGAAAATAAAAATACCCTGCCTCATTCCACCTAGTTACAAAATTAATGTAGCAGGCAATGCATCTTGCCTGCCAGTTAGAAACAGAAGGTAAAAATGCCCTGCCTCATTGCACTTATTTAAAGGATTAGCACAGCAGGGATTGCACCTTGTCTGCCAGAGTTAGGAGCAAAAAATAAAAATGCAAAATGATCTTTCCCCACTTCTTCCAGTAACTGTAGGAGCTCCCAAGGCTCCCATTCTTGGACCTCTGTTGTTCTTTCTTTTCACCAACAAACTCCACACCTCTAGTCCTCACACTACAGTTATACAATACGCAGATGATTCCAACTAATATACACAGCCTTTTCCCTTCAAGACCACCAAACCATAACCCAATACTCTTTTCTAGTTGATGAAACATGGCTCGTTAACACCCAACTCATTTTAAATCCCAGCAAAACCAAGCTCCTTCTTTTTCATCCAATGAGAACTCCTCATCATACCTGTCATTCAATATCACATCCAAAAATCAGACCTCTATCATACCATTAACCCACACTAAACGTCTAGGTGTAGAAATTGACAACAATTTAAAATGTGATATACACATCTCTCAAATCATTAAGAAAGTACACAAGAAACTAGGTGCTCTCTACGGAAACAAACAATTCCTAACTGGAAACACAAAAGCTACCATTGCTCACACCCACCTTTGTCAACACTAATTTACACCACTCCTATTCTAACAAACCTCAGAAAACTGATCTAGCTAAACTCGAATCCTGTTATAATAAAATTGCCAGGTTCACCACTGGCTCCCCTTATAGATAGGGTTGCCACCCCTCCAATTTTTTTCGAACTATCTGGAAATCAAACTGATTCTCCAGTTGTCTGGAAAACACTGTAAAAACTGGAGTATTCTGTTTCAAAAAGGAAACAGACTATCAGAGTTTGTAAATCAGCTGATTTACTATGCTTTTTTTACAGAAAAGCATAGTAAATCAGCCAAAAGCAGGCAGCAGGAATGGAAAAAGAGGGCATTCCGTGCCTGGTGATGTCATCGTAACATCACAAAATGGGCGGAATGTGGGTGGGAGATGGGATGGGCGGGGTTACCGACGACGCGAGGGGTGTGGCTTTACTCCAGTTTTAGCCATGACGAGCAGTGGCAACCCTACATATAGATCACATCATTGTACATCTCTTAAACTACTAAACTGGTTAGAACTACCATAATTATTACTGTATAATCAACTAATCTTTGCCCATAAAATCTTGCATCAACCTGAAAAAAGCCTTCCCTCCAAAATCTTACACAACTACACTCTAACAATCATACTCTATGTTCCAGCAATAAACTACTTTTTGAAATGTCCAACGCAAACAACGCAGCCAGAGAATCACTATTCTCAAACTTCATTCACAAAATATGGAATAAACTGCCAACCCCAATAACCTCCAACTGCTCTACAGTTCAATTCAAAATACTTCTAAAGTCACACTGAACTGAATCCTGGCTCTGCTCTTGCACCTGTCCTGGGTAGCTTTGGCTTGATATAATCTCAGGGGACTCCCTCATACATGTCTTATTTCTCCCTTTCTGTATACAAATGGAATATATGCCCACATTGGCACTGTATATATCTCTCTCTTAACTTCAAAATGTGCACATTAGCATTATGTAATATGTGTAAACTTAAAATTGCTCCAAACTTTATCAATCATATAAGCATGTCAATCTTGTTAATAGTCTGTCAACCATATATGTGATGTCTAATTTTTGTATTTCTGTATTTTTTGCTGTAGTCTATATTTTTGAAGATCTTCTGTACTGTTTGTACTGCTATGCTGTATTTCAAAGCTTCTCTCCCCAGGCTTCTACTGAAAATGGACCTGTGTCCAATTGGACTTTCCTGGAAAAAAAAAGTAAAATAAAATAAATAAATTGCAGAAAAATGGCCCATAATCTCAGGGTGTTATCTGCCATGTCCAGTGTCTTTAGATGTGAGGAAATGGGGGAAGAAAGGAGTCATGAAAGAAAGAAAAATCATAATGCCTAGGTATGGCTGTTGTATACTAACAAAGCAGAATAAAATGAAACAAAACAAAACAAAATCTAAATAAAACTATAAAGCACCCACTGCAAGTAATCCACAGCAAAAGTAATGTGCAATATAAATAAATATGTTACTGTATAGATGAATAATGTGGTCCTTCCGACATGGATCATATGTTGATTACAATCAATTATATGATACACCAAATAAAAGCAAAACCAAACAAAAGAAAGATTGTCAGTCAGTAAACAAATATGCAGAAATGTAGAAGAAGCCAATGATTATGAACAAAGATCTTAATGATATACCATGTGAAATATTTACAAAAATCTATAAACAAATGGTTCTCAATGTTTAAGTCAAAATTGTAATGGAGAATCTTATGGCAGACTGGAAGCACACACACACACACACACACACACACACACACACACACACACACACACAAAATAATGGTATAAATGTACAATATAAAGCAGACTTTATTTTAAACCCCATTTTACCTAGCTGATTTCTGTGCATTGACCATTCCTCTTTGTGTCTGTTTCAGATGCCATATAATGCATAACAAATGATTAGTAAAACCAGGGTAATGTCCACAGTTTGGCAAACATAGTCACTTTATCACTTTAATGTTCAAGCTATGCAAGCAGATGATATGTATTGCTCTTTTACTTCACCTTTACAGTCTCTGAACTGCCACAAGTGTGCATCCAACACAGGTAATAACTGTTCTTGGCTGTGGTAATGTCTTATTCAAGCACACAAGTTTAACCTCTTAACAGTGATAGAAAAGGTATAGTTACTGGGAAAAATGTCCTGTCTCTAAATGGATTTGATGACTTCTTTTGCTTGTTATTCATCAGCGGGCAGACATCTCTCTGACAACATCTTTGTGCAGCATGGTGGAAATTCATGAAGAGTGCAGGCAGTTACCACTGAAAGTGTTTTGGAAGTGGCCACTTTCTTGACAGCCAGAAACACCACAGATTAAATGCAACTTATCTAACAGCAGACACACAAGTGCAGATGGATGAGACTAAAGACTA
>NC_056737.1:1859843557-1859908557 GCF_019279795.1 Protopterus annectens
AAGGTGTGGAAGACATTGTAGGCTTGCAGGGTCAGACTATTCTCTGAGGTCTTAAACCAGGTTTCTGTGACTTAACAGACATCTACATCTTCTAGTGACATAAGTGTTTCCAAGTAGTGCAGTTTTTTGTTTAAGCTCCTAGCCTTTAGCAGCATGACCTTTATTTTTGTTCTGATTGGTTAATTTCATGTTGGTAATGTTGTTTACAAGACCTTGCCTAAAAAGGCACTATTGGAGAGGAGCAGCCAAAAGCCTAGGGGTGCCAGGTGCAAACCATCTCTGGAAAAGCAGTGAGGTTTGTCTACCATGGCTTCCCAGACAGACAAGAACTGGATCTCCTCGGAATTACACCAAAAACTAAGCCAATTATTGAAATCAATCATTTCTTGTTTATAGTACTGTGGCATGATTCTACGTGATGGTAGTAGGCTTCTCAAAGTTAGAGACACATCTGCCTGGGACACATACTCAGAGAGTTCCTCGATGTCTCTTTTCATATAGTCCAGTGAGGTAAATCTCAGGTCACTCACACCAACATGAACTATGACAGAGTCATAACTGTACTTGTTGCTGAGAGACCTGAGTGCACGCGTGATTTAGTGAATCCTTTCACCAGACAGGCAGCCCACCATGACTTTCTCCTTGTCCAGCCTGGTGAGTGGGACATCTGTGTGTCTCACGATTGAGTCTCTAATGACAAGAAAACTTAGTTTTTGAGTGTTATGTCTTATGGGCTTGGTGGGAGAGACATTGGTGTTGCTATGTGTCATGGGTGCTGTGGAGATTGTGCTAGGTGTAGCAGACTTCTGCTTTGGAGGTCTCTGGTGTTTCGGTAGGTTTTTTGAGAGAACCTCCCCATATGTGGATTTACATGTTTGATCCATACTATGTATATGAGTAGTGGTACTATGTAAATATGTAGTGGTGGGTGAGTTGACAAACTTTTCCATGTTACTGTTTTGAGTGAGAGCATGGATTCTAGATTCTTGGTGTAAATACATCTCTTGCACTCTGTACTAGACTGTGTTATTAGTAGAGAGTCATTTGTGTACATGAGGCAATTAGTACAGTGCCTCAAGAGACAACTGCTGTCAAGAGGGGTGGCTTTTCAGAAATGATCATGGAGGAGCTTGGCAAATGGATATTTTTGCCTAGGTTTTAAGGAAAATTTGTTGAATTTAACAGTCTGGCTTTGGCACACAATTGTGAGGCAGTGCATGGTGCTGCATGACACACAAACAAGCAGAAACCTGCTCAGATGCAGGACCTAAATACCTGAAGTGAAAACTTGGAAAAGAATGTAATAAAATTCAAAAGGACCGATGAATATGCTTATTCCAATCCTAGACTGGCCTCCCTTTACCAGTCAGGTGCCAATCAAACACGATTATCTCACAAAAGTGCAGATAGGCATCTTCCAATCTAAGATGGCCTGGAAAATGTGCTCAGAACAAACAAACCACTACAAACAGTTCCAGAAGCAGCAGGCCTGGGTCTGGATTATGCTACAGCTACTAGCTATCCTAGTTTCAGTGAAAGCATTAGAGAATACTTAACACAGCAGGAAAATAGCAGTGAGACAATGAGAACATGTTTAAAACAGCAGAAAATCAGCCAGGAGGCTCTGAAGAATGATTTAAACAGTTAACATATCAGTTAATTAATGTTTGGTGGAAAAAACAGAGCAGGCAGAATATATAGCTTTATAATTTTAGCTTTATAATAAACCACCAACTTCTCACCCACTCTCTGAAATCCATTTCCCTGGATAACCATGCCATCCAATAGTTTCAAACCTACCTGAGTGGTAGACCACAGGCTGTACTATGGCAGGGCAAACTATCCACCCTCCTACCTCCCCACTGAAGTCCCACAAGGCTCCATTCTAGCCCCCTTCTTTTCTCAATCTTCATTAATAACCTTCACACGGCCATCCCAGAAGCAGCCTGGATCCAATATGCCGATGATTCCACTCTGATCTGTTCAGCCTCCACCCCATCTGACTTGCGAACCCTATCCCAGAATACATTCAACACAGTCGAAAATTGGCTCTCTGATCACCGTCTGCACTTGAATCCTAAGAAAACTAAACTACTACTCTTCACCCCCACGTCTAGGTCCACCCTTCTTTCCCTTTCTATAATGTCCAGTAATGGTACCATTATTTCCGTGGATACCCATACTAAGCTCTTAGGGGTAATAGTAGACAATAACCTATAATTTGATTTACATGTCAATCATACCATTAACAAGAAACTTGGCTCACTATATAAAAACAAACCTTTTCTTACCCCATTAGCAAGGACTGCCATTGCTCGCACTCATCTTCTCTCTACCCTTCTATACTTCCCCTATACTCTCTAACATGAATAAATCTGTACTTCGCAAACTCTCATGCTGCTACAACCATATTGCCAGATTGGCCACTGATTCTCCATAGTGGTGATATATACCCCAATCCCTGCTACAACATACCATCATGCCTTCCATTCTACCACTTCTTCACATTAAAACTTCAGACCTTCTCATTCTTAACATAAACCTTAGAAGCCTAGTTAACAAAAATCACAGACTTTCATGCAGTCATTGCACAATACTCACCAGACATTCTTATAGCAACAGACACTTGGCTAAAACCCCATATAAGAGACCCAGACATACTCCCATAAGGTTATAGTGTACACATGTTAGACAGGCTGAGGAAGAAAGAAGGCAGGGTTGCAATCTTCTGCGAAGATAACCTAAGCATTGACTACCTACCCATCAGATACCCTTATGATAACAACTTTGCAGTTCTAGTAACACTGCTCAGAATTAACCCAAAGAAAAATATTACTATAATAGCCACTTACATATCTCCCAACAACACTCCCACTGCCATTGAGGAATTGATAGCCTGGATAGCCTCAACCTACACCTATGAAAACAATATCACAGGAGACGTCAGCTTAGACTGGAACAATTAACTGGTGATAACCCCTCCACCTTCATAAATCTATATGGTTTCTCCCAAACAATCCAGTTTCCCACTTGAACAGATAAACATAGCAAAAGGGAATCTATCTTAAACTGGTCACTTATAAACAGTACCACTCACAGCTATCTCTCTATGTACCTTCCAAATAATTTAAGTGACAATAGACCTATCTACTTAATCTGTCATCAGCTCAACCCACCCAGAACCGCAGTTTACAAAGTCACATGAAATGCCAAAAACATCTCCAGTGAAGCATTCTTAGACATGCTCAATAAATGTAACTGGACACCACTCCATCATATCCAACTCAACCAGGCCATAACATACTTCAATGACACATGTCTGCTATTCTAAATAGTTTAGCACCAACTCGTATATGTTGTGTTAAAAATAAGAGATTGCCCTGGATGTCAAAAGAAACCATTAGACTTCAAATACTAATGGGCAAAACCTGGTTTCAATAACAGAAAACAAAAGACAATAAAACTCTGTTATTTATTTTATTTATTTATTTATTTTATTTTACATTTGTTAACTGGAAGAGTCCAACTGCATATATGTCCATTTTCAGTGGAGGCCCAGGGAGAAACACACCAGAGCAGTAAAATCAATAACAGGAGAAAGACATGTTAACCAAAAGGTTCATTAAACAATATATAGAGTACACCATCTTTATACTTCTTATAGAAGTATAGTAAATATAAGATAGTGAGTTAACCAAAGAGTATATTTGCCAACATTCAGAGGCTATATTAATATATATACATGTTATATGTTATAGAGGTGTTTAACAGCAAGTATAGTAAGAAGATAGAGTAGATAACTTCCATAACTCATTTCTACACATGAGAGACATGCTATGTCTTTTATGTTTTTTCACAGTGTTCAGTAATACTGTTACCCCATGCATACATTCCAAAAGCAGTAGATAAGCTGTTACTCTAGTTGCTGGAAACAGAGACATATGAGTTACTATCAAGGGGTAGTACAGGTACATAATCTGTGATTCAGGAAGTGTGTTTTGAGTAGTTTTTTGAATTGGGTGGTGGAGTTGTTATTTATTATGTGGGCTGGAAGGGAGGTCCAGATTTTAGAGATGAAGTGGGTATAAACAGATCTACCTGCCTCAATTTTAAAGTTAGTGGAGGTGTTGAGTACTTAATGTCAGGGATCTGGTAGTGGTATAAGGCTGGAGTAGTTGCTGCAGGGCTGGTGTGTTGCCTGGATGATGTAGTACTTTGTGAGGAAGTGATAGTTGGCTGACTTGAAGGGTCAGGGGGAGTTCTAGCCGGTTGAGTTTTTTGAGGCTTTCTCAATGGTGGGTTCTAGAACGAGATCCTGTGGCAAATATGGCTATTTTATTGTAGCAGCTATCTAGTTTGTTAAGCTCAGTTTTTCGGATATTGGTAAGCACAGAGGAGGCATAAAGTAGGGTCGATAGGAGGTGTGTCCTGGCTGTGGTAACTTTAGAGTGACTGGTGAGAAATAGTTTGTTGCGAAAGAGTAGGTCCATTTTTCTGTGGACTCTTTTAATGGTCTGGGAGATATGAATGTCAAATTTAAGGCTATTGTCAATTTCAAGGCCTAGCAGTTTGGCATGACTACTGGTTGTGATGGTGTTGTTGTTATTTGAGGAGATTGAAAAGTTAGATGAAGAGGGTGGAAATCTGTGAGGGCTAAATATAAGTAATTTAGTTTTGGCTGGGTTTAGAATGAGGTTTTGGTTAGTGATCCATGTTTCTGCTAGGGAAAAGCATTCTTGTGTTAGGGGGAGAAGGTGGTCAAGGGAGTTGGCTGCACAGATAATGGCAGTATCATCTACATATTGGACTATTGAGTATGGTGGATGGTAGTTGATTAGTAAATAGGGTGAAGAGAAGCAGACCCAGGATGGAGCCTTGGGGTACCCATAGGGAGACAGGCAGTAAGGGATAGAGATGATTTTGCCATTTTACAGCTTGTTGCCTACCATCTAGGTAGCTCTTAAACCAAGAAATAGTAGGAAATTTGAGATTTAGGGTGGTTAATGCATGAAGAAGGTTTTCTTGGTTGACCATGTCAAAGGCTTTAGATAAGTCTAAGAGAGTTGCAGATACTAGCAGTCCATTATTTTTGTGGTTATTGAAGATATTAGTGAATTATGTAAGTGCTGTGGTGGTGCTATGGAAGGGTCTGAAACCATGCTGCATGAGTGGATAGTATTTTTTTTTCTAAAAGGTACTTCATCAGTTGCATGTGGACAACTTTCTCTAGAAGTTTTGATAGGGGGGATAGTAAAGCTATGGGTAGATAGTTACTAAGTTCTATAGAGGTACCCCCCTTTTGCAGTGGTGTAATATGTGATATTTTCCAAATATGGGGTACTTTGCACTCTGAGATAGATCTGTTTATTAATATGGAGACAGGGTAGGCTATTGCTTCAGCTGCTAGTTGCAGATATTCGGAAGGTATATTATCAGCGGCTGTAGAGACTGGCCTAAGCTTTAGGAGTATTTTTTGTATGATATAGGTTGGCAATGGGTTGAAGGTGAAGATGGGGTAACTGAGATTTGTTTTGGGTGAAGATGGTGTTTTAGATGGGGATGGGTTGTTGGGGCTTAGTTGATTGTTGGCTAGGTTTTGGATAGTTTCTGTGAAGAATTTGTTGAGCTGAGTGGGGATGTTATCATGGTTGTTCACTATTTTGGGGGTGGGGGTGGTTGTTTTTCCTGGTTGCAGTACGGTGTTGACAGCAGCCCAGAACTTTTTTGGGTTGTTAATATATTTATTCTGCATATTTTGGTAGTAGGAGATTTCTGTCTATTTTAATAAGTTGTTTGACTTTGTTGCGTAACTGACGATATGTTTGTTTGTCTATTTGGGATTTGCTTTTATGATAGTTTGTCCATGCTTTGTTCCGATCTCAGAGTAATGTTTTAGTATTTAAAGTTAGCCAAGGTGCATGTTTAGTTCTGATTCTTGTAGTTCTAGGAGGGGCATGGTAGTTAAGTATGTTAATGAAGGTGGTATTGAAGTAGAGTACTGCTTCATCAAGGTCCAAGGTTTTTAGGGGGGGTACAGTTACATAGTTTTAGGTCATTATTGAAATTGAGTTGGTTGAAGTTTTTTCTATTCCTACATTCCTTGACAGTTTCTTGGGTCAGTTGGGGAGTTTTGCTTCTTATTAGAAATGTAACTAGGTGGTCACTGAGGGCATCTGGCAGGCACCCAGCGTGAGATATATGAGAAGGATGAGATACCAGTATCCAATCTAGTATAGATTGATGTTTGGTTCTTTTGTCTGTTCTGATGGAGGAAGTTATAAGTTGGGTTAGTCCATGTAGGTTGATATGGGAGATAGGGTTTAGACTGGAGCTGTTGTCCCAGTCAATATTAAGGTTGCCTAATAGGATGTTTTCTTGGTGAAGTGTGTTGTTTATCCATTCTAGTAGTTTTTCTGTGATGGTAATATTGTTCCCTGGGGGGATGTAACATCCTATAATGTTGATGTGTTTATGTGGGTTAAGTTTCAGTTTAGTGAGGATGAGTTCAGTGTTTTCTAAGTCTGGGGTTGTTATGTTTAGTTTTTCTAAAATAAGGTGAGTTTTATATAGTATTGCTACTCCTCCACCCCTTTTTCCTACTCTGTCATTTCTAATTATATTGTAGCCTGGGGCTGTGATTTCATTATCTTGAATTAGGGGCTTAAGCCAGGTCTCTGTCAGAATGACAATATCTGGATGGTAAAAGTAGATTAAGGCATGGAGGTCATGGACCTTATTTAAGATACTTCTAATATTTAGATTTATGATGAGGAGTGAGTTTGTGGGCCTTTGGAGTAGGGTTGAATTTAGGTCTGGGATTGGTCTATCTGGACTGAGTGGGCCGGGGTTGGGGTGTATGCCACCGCAGCATACTAGTGCTGTTTTCAGGTGTACATAACGTTTGACTAGTTTGTTGATGAGTTTTGTGTAATTAAGAGTGGTGTGGGACTGGCTATTTGATGGGCATAGCTTGTGTTTGAGGTGGTGGATTATGATAGTATGATAGTTGTATGGGGTTAGTTGTAAATATGGTATGGGGTTTGGAGTATTGGGGGATGTTCCTTTATAAGGAATGAATAGTGTGTAGGTAAGTGGTGTTTGGTAACTGGTAATGGTGGTTAGCAGAGTGAGGGAAGTGATGCAAATGGTATATAGTAGGAGTTGAATGCGTGAGGGTTGAGATGGTGATATCATGGTGTGGGGGTGAAATACCTAGTGTCAATATTGTTTGGACCACCCTAAGGTACAATGTACAATAGCCCCAACAAAAGGAAAAAGGGGACTGAACAATACTAAAAACTGCAGTAAAATGAATCTAAATAGCAAAAAGTGTTAAAGCACAATCCACATCAGATATATGAATATAATTATAAAAAGCAATGTATACTACAATGTGAGGTATTCATCTATAAATAAAAACTATAACCATATAATAATTCAGATCCTAAATACACCCAAATAGCTTAGCTTGTTAGCAAAAACAATCAAAAATGCAAATCTTGATTATAAACAATACTGTTTATATGTGTCTAATGATAGACAACCAAAAATATAAAATTGTAAATCATGTCCAAAACAAGTAATACCATAAGCATATTGTTGCAATATATCCGATAACTCTATATAAAAAAAAAAAAAAAAAAAAAAAAAAAAATGAAACCCAACAGGGTCTTACCAGAATATGAAAAAATAGACACAAACACTTAAGGCCTAAAATGCCCAAGGTTGATTATTAACTGTCATCATAAAATTAACTAGTTAGTAAATGCTGGCCAAAAATGAGGCTTAAAATTTGGTTCAAAAATGACAAAAACAAAAAATGGTATAATGTCCCACAATGTTTGTTAATAGTCAAAACAATAAAATAAATGTCCAATGCTTGTAAATAGCAAACTGTTTCAATTTACTAACTGTACTAAGACAAACCAGCGAGAAGGAATAGATGATTCAAAAGAACATGATTGGTAGTCACAGAGCAGCCCCCTTGAATGAATAATGCCCACAACCCAGGCTGTAGGAATAAATGGCTCAAATCAGTTCAAAATATAAAGACAGAAAATAGTATAATGTCCCACATTTTGTGTTGATTGCCTAAATCAATGACCACTACTGGTTATTATAGTTTCCACTTCAATTTACTGATAAACTAAAACAAAACAGCAAAAAATAAAAGTGTCTCACAATACCTGTAGGTGATATAAAGGTACAAAATGGTAGTCACCGAGCAGCCACCTTTAGTGCAATACATCCGCAGCCTGAGCTATAAAAGTACCACTTGGGACAAGACCGACCAGAAAAAGCAGCAGTCACTGTATTTCAAAGTTGAAGGGTTCTTCCAAGGGAGAATCCAATGGCCAACCTTCGTCTCTGCCGTGGTTAACGTTATCTCCTGATAAAAGTTCTCTTAAGCAAAGCCCAAAACTGGAACTGTGTCCTCCAACATTAACTCTGGTCTACTTAGATTTGCTTTCAGCGGGCCACATTAGCAACATCCGGAGCATGTTCAAGATTCATTTTCATATTTACTTTCACCAAGATACTTGATAAAGTCTTTAAGGTATGTTTGATTTCCAAATGAACCAATGATCATCCAGGTATCAACCAAATACTTTGCCACCACATTTGAAAGCATGCAACTAACAGCATCCTCTCTCACAGCTGTCATTGCACACTAGTCTAAAGTGCTTAATTTTCCATATCATTGCAATATGCTTGTTTAGCAGTTCCTTCACATGCATTAACTATTGTCATGCTGTCAGCATGTGATCCAGCCTAATTTATTTTCCCTTCTTCAGCAAGGTTCTGACTTTACACAAATTACTGAGACTCGGTTTGCTTTACCAGATAAACGGATGAAAGATTATCTTGCAAGAAAAAAAGTGTAACTTAAGAAATCCAATAACAGTATAAGGACCCAGCAGCTCTTCAATCAAAAAACAACTCAAATGAAACAAACAAACAAACAAAAAAATTATACATCTAAGCAAACAAATATGAAAACAATCCCAAAGAGTTCTGACAGGCAATTAACTCACTCCTTTACTCAGGTAAAGCCATAACACCAGAACCAGCAACGAATAACCAACGCGTGAGTATTGCCTCAAAAATCAATACCTACTTTATAAACACCATCCTCTCCTTAGTTACAGGCAACAATTCCACCCCACTGTCTCTCCCACATAATGCGGAAACTAACAGCAACTCTTCTGACTACAAATCTGTCCCAACTAACACCATAAGAATGTTGCTGAAAAAACTGAAAACTTCTTCCTTAGCAGCTGACCAACTCCCCAATGAGTACCTCAAACTTTCAGCCAATGCCATAGCTCTGCCTATCTCCATTCTGGTAAACAGGTCTATAGCAGAACAATATGTCCCAAAATTATGTAAAATTTCCTACATCACCCCTCTGCACAAAGGAGGAACATCAACAGGATTAAACAATTACCGACCCATGGCCATCTTTGCCCCTGTGTCAACATTCTGGAAAAATGTATACACTCTCAGTTACTACAATACTTGTTATCTCACAACCTTATCTCTCCCTCCCAACACAGTTTTAGACCAAAACACAGCACAACCACAGCCCTAATTTAATTCTCTAACACCTTCAATCAACTCAGAAATTCAAACCAGCAAGTAGCATCAATCTTCCTAGACATGTCATAAGCGTTCAACACTGTCACCCATCAGAAACTCCTTAATACTCTTGCATCACTAAACCTATCAAAGACTTCCCTCTCCTGGTTCCTAAGCTATCTATCTGACAGACAACAAGCAGTACAATGGAAATCTGAACTCTCACTACTTCTACCTGTCTTGGTTGGAGTTTCCCAAGGATGCATACTAGGGTCCCTTCTTTTCACCATCTTCTCTAATGATATAGCCTCATCCACAACACACTCTAAAGTAGTTCAGTATGTGGACGATTCAACTTTAATTTGCTCAGCAGATATGGTGCCAGACCTCCAAATAGTAGCCAAACAAGCTTTTAATTATATAGAAACATATGTAAGTAAATCACAACTAATCCTCAACCCCAAAAAGACACAGTTAATGCTATTTATGAGTAGCAAAAGATCACTGACCACCCCTCGTTTCACTGTTCTCTCAGCAAACAACACAGTCTTCCAACCAGTTGAGCATACAAACCTCCTTGGTGTGACAATCAACAACAAACTCAGATTTGACCAACACATAGCCATTATAATTAAGAAAGTTCACGTCAACCTTGGCTCACTGTACAGAAGCATGCCATTCCTCAATGACAATACCAGACTAGCCATATCCAGAACCTTCCTCCTCTTTATACTCCTATATGCTTTCCCCCTCTTTGTTGTATCTTTCGGCTTTTCCAAGTTAGGGTTCGCCACAGCAGAACTCCGGTCCGCTAATGATTGGCAGTAGATTTTTACGTACCGAGTTGCCAGCCCTGACGCACAACCTTCAACGAAGGTATGCCCATTCACGCATGTCTCCACACAGAAGATGCTTTAGCTGAGAATCGAACAGGACAACGTCTTACTGTGAGGCGACAACACTACCGCAGCACCACCACCGCTTTCCCCCTCTTTACCAACTTAAAAAGATCAGACTTAACCAAATTGGAAACTTGCTAAAACAAAATAGCCCGCTTCACAGCCAGCCTCCCCCATCAAATCCACCATTGTATTGCTCTACATAAATTAAATTGGCTTGAGCCAGTATTATCTTCCATCCTGACAGTTGCCCATCCCTCAAGGAACTTGTTGTTCCCTACTCATTCCCAAGAAGTCTAAGATCTGCAGACAGAAACTTCTCATGGTAAACAAAGCTAACAACACTCAGCGTAAAGCCCTATTCTCAAATCAAATAGCCAAATTATGGAACTCTCTACCCCACACCCTCCAAAACACACCTGAATCTACCAATTTCAAACAACTATTATTTGAACATCTGTCCAAGGACTGGCATTGCTTCTGCATCAAACCTGACTGACAAGATATCTACAACTCTCTCAACACACTGTCCGCTTCTTACATCATTTTCTCCCTCTCCTCAGTGTTTATTACTACTCAAAAAAAAAAAAAATAGAAAATATATATGTGTGTGTGTGTGTGTGTGTGTATATATATATATATATATATATATATTTGAAGGAAATTTCATTTGTTCATAACTATTATTTAATATGCACAGAGTACTAATTTTATTTTTCTCATCGTGATCTTCACTGAAATGCGTGTGTTTTTTTTATTGAACCTGCATCTACTAGAAGACTTTATTGAATACTACTTTGTATAGACTAACTAGATGATGTGTACTTGCCATCTTACTGTATGTATACTATTGTACTATCTAATTATTGTATTTTGCTTAAATTTCTGAGGGGCTTTTCTCCCCAGGCCTTTGCTAAAATTGGGATTCTGGCCCAGCCGGTCTTTCCTGGTAGACAAATGTAAGTAAACAAATAAAAAGTAAGTAAATAAATAAATACAATTTTACAGGCACAGTATAGTAGGCAATTGCAGCATAACAGTGGAGTTTACTGCACAGTTAATAAATACAGTATAAACGTAGGCAGAAGGCAATAAAAAAAAGTACAGTAAATAGTATAAATAAGCAAAAAAATAGGCAACTTATGTTTTTTGGAAGCTCAGAAGCCTCTAGTCATCTGGTATCTCAGCTCAGAGTTTTAGCTGGTAGCTCATCTCAGTTCAGCTCATTACAAACAAGCAGAAACCTGCTCAGATGCAGGGCCTAAATACCAGAAACTAAAACTTGAAAAACACTCTAAGAAAATTCAAGAGGACTAATGAAGATGCTTATTCCCTCTACCAGTCAGGTGCCAATCAAACATAATTCTCACAAAAGTGCAGATAGGTCTCTTCCAATCAAAGATTACCTAGAAAATGTGCTCAGAACAAACAAACCACTACAAACAGTTACAGAAGAACCAGGCCTGGATCTGGGCTATGCTACAGTTACTAGCTACTCTAGTTTCAGTGGGAAACACTAGAGAAACTAGGGATATTCTTATCATGCCTTAAAGCCGACATTGCATAGTCACACCTCACACAGAGGATATTGCTTGACAATATTTCCTAAATACTTAGTGAGCGACGGGGTAAGTATCAGAGACACAACAGGAGTGTTCAGTAAAATCAGGGACAGGTGAGAGGGATGAGCTTGTGTCCATGTGGGAGAAGGTGATAGGACAAAACCGGGAGGAGTACCAATGACACCAGGAAAATGTATATTTTTAATATTATTTACATGGAGTAACTTAAAAGGATAGGAAAGCAACGTGTAGCATTATGGTGCAGTTTCTGCACAGGAACTCTAATGTCTGACTTTAGTGACTGACAGTTATCATCCATGATTTATAAGGGCAGGAAACACCTAAAAAGCAGACTTCAGGAACATTGTGACAACTCACTGACAGGCATAGGGTACGTGGTTTGCGTGTATGTGTGTGTGTGTGTTTGTGTTTTATATATATATATATATATATATATATATATATATATATATATTTACATATGTGTCTGTGTGTGGAAGAGTGAATGAAGGGAGTGCCTGTGCCAATGTGATGCATGGGCTACCAGTGGTATCTATTACAGCAAAGTGCTAATTACACTAGTGGTAGGTAAGGGAAGTTTAGAGACATGCAAATTAGCCAGTAATGAGGTATTTCCTCATTATGGTAGACAGGTCTCTTAATTACAAATCACATAACTATGTAAACAGCACCTTGTAACTATAGCTCATAGCACCAGCATTGGGGTTCTTTTAATTTCCCAAAGATACAGAAGTATAAAGAAATATAAAGCATAGTCATTTCTGAGTCAGTCAGTCCACTACCTACAATTATACTAGAATTCACAATTTTTATTGATGTCACAAGTAACTGATCACTAACATTTCTTGTTGTTGCTACACAACTGAAAGAAAATCTATTGAGCTTCACTCTTGAAGTTACTATGAGCAAATAACAATATTTCTTTGTTGATTATAATGTTAACAGCACCAGAATAAATTAAATGTGTTATATTGTTAACATATTTGGAAAAATATATATATCTGGGACACAGATGGTTTATTATGCAAAAGCTACAGCTATATTTCTAGAATAAATAGAACCTCTGCTGACCTGCTTCACTGAAAAATGGAGCAAAATCATATTCATACATCATGATAATTGTAGAAAGCTGCTGACATTTTTTGAATGGAAAGTATGTTGCAGGATACATCCTTGCTATATCTGTTTAATTTTATCCATAGATTTTTACATTTAAGTAAAACATGTATTTTCTATCTGTGGCAACATTCAGTCAATAGTTTTTGTTCCCTGCTTTAGTAAAATTGGGATGTCTTGGTTACACATGCAGTCCTATCTTTTTCATGCTCTCCTAACTCTTTGAAATAAACTATGTCAGAAATAGAGAAAAAGGAATGTAAAGATTTTTATAACTAGAACAAACAAGTTCTGTTTTAATATAGCACTTATTTGAAAATGGTATGACAAAAATGAATAAATCACTATTTGTATCACATTTCATAGGAATACACTGAATCATTGTTTTTCTTGAAACTTCAAGTTTTATAAGTCATCTACAACCATCCTCATGCTCTTTCTAGTCTGTTACAATGATTGCAGAAAATAAAGAATTAATGTTTGAGATTAGTAGTTCGGTGCTGGCAGGGGGCTACTGCTTTACAACTCATTGAAATGAAGCTGCCAAGCAGCAACTCTATACCTTACATAACGTCTCCAGATGTAAATTCAGTAAATGGTGTGTTGTTTCTGTGCCATTCTTTTCATTTACTTCTTTAGTTTCTTCTAAATGGCACTGCAGTTTGTCCTATTAATACAGCCCGCAGTTCCAAACATTATTCTAGAAGACTGCATCAGTATACAATAACAGAGGTTCCCATGTGATTTTTGTTTTATTTTTTGTACCAAACATAGCAAAGAATGATGCACCTGTCTTATTTTGGAGCAATACAAATGTTTGTGAAAACATTTGCAACAGGAACTATTCTGTCTGGTTAATTGGTCTAAATTATGTTTTTGTTTATTTATCTGCATAGTATATAAGCCTGGGAAAAATTAAAGTCATCTTTTTTTTTTCTTTCTTTCTTTCTTTTTTTAAGCTAACCTCTGTAAATTCATGTAATACTAAAAAGATGTTACGGTAGAAATTTGGTATGCGCTAGTTACCAAAATGGTGTTACAAAATCTGGAAGTTCCTGTATGTTGTCAAGTGAAATCTTAACAATTAGCTTAGCAATTCCTCAGTATTATTCTCCTTTCGTGGGATTTTCCTTGTGATTTAGTGGTATGTAGAATATCGCAATGTATTCCTTTAAAGAGCCATCAGGTCAATCTGTTTTATTACTTCTCAGACCACATTTGTGAAGAATTAAAACACCGAAAAATATAATGTCATATACTTGTTTAAATACCAAGTCCATCTTTTTGTGACGTTGAAGACTGTAATACACTAGGTCTGTTTGTTCACCACTACTTTAATTTCTTGTAAATTTATATTATTTACCTCAGTTATACTATCTGTCCATCTTAGTCTTTGCCACCATCTTTTTCTTTTGCATTCACTCTTTCCCAGCATCAGTGTTTTCTATACTGAATCCTGCCATTCCTTTATGTTGCCAAAGTATTTGAGTTTTAGTTTTATTCTCAGGCCTTCCAATAAACAGCATGGATGTGATTCCCTTGGTATTGATTGATTTGATTTTCTTGCAGACAAATTAATTCTCAAAATATTTCTCCTGCACTACAGTTCAAAATAATTAATTTTCCAGTCCAAAACTTTACATACATTCGAAGTCTTATAGGCATATGTTATTATTTAAAAAACAGAGCTTTGATCATACGGACCTTTGCTCTTTAATATCTTGTCAGAATTTACGATAACTTTCGGCTGAAGAAGCAACCATCTTTTAATTTCAGGGTGTCACTCTCTGCAGTGGTAATTGAGCCAGGGAAAATAAATTATGTCACTACCTTTACTTCTTCCCCATCTATTTGACAGGAATTCATACGGTTAGATAATACAGTTTCAGTTTTTAATGCTGAGTAGCAAAGCAGCTTTGCACTTTCCACTTTTACCTTCACCAACATGGTCCTCCACTCCTTTTGGGTTTCAGCCATCATACTGGTAACATCTGAGTAACTGAGGTTATTAATATTTTTACAATAAGTTTCATTCCAGTGTTTAATTCATGTAACCCATCAATTCACAGGATTTATTTCAGTTAGTGTGACGATATATAACTATGGTTCACTCTCTTCCTAATGTTGACTCATACTTGGTTCGAAATGTTGCGTTTACACACATATTTCTTGGAAGGTAAACAGGTGACCCAGTATCCCAGTTTCTCTAAGTACTAGACATTTTTACTATGGTCTGCATATTCAAAGGCTTTGCAGAAATCAGTAATTAAAGCTTATTTGTTTCAGGAGCTCTTTTGCTTTCTCTGTTATCCAGCAGGTATTGGGAATTTGAATGCTGGTGCCTCTATATTTTCGAAAGCAATCTTGTGTATCTGGCACTTTTCAGTCTATATATTTATTTTCTATTAATCAAAACATTGTACTGAGGATCTGATAAAGCTTGCATAGAGATTCCATGTCTGACCCACTAAGTATATAGTTGATGTGATTTTGGTGTTGACCATCCAATGACGTTGATGCATATAGCCTTTTTCAGGATCTTGAAAAGGGTGTTTGCTATGGCCAGTGAATTACCTTGGCAAAATTCTAGTAGTCTAAGTTCAACTTACTTTTATCCATCAAGATCAAACTTACCGATTATTCCATCTGTGGACTACTAACCTGAGCATTCCAATCAACTGCGATGAGTATAGTGTCATAGTTAGCTATATAAATCAATGACAAAGGTATATATGTTTATTCATATACAGAAAGATAGTAAAACACACACTTTCTTTTTATTATCATAAGTTTCGAAGCTAGCCATTAGAGCTGCCAACCCCCTTTCCCATTTGCAACCCTATCTCATTTATTTAAAGGTCTTCTTCTTCTTTTCCAGGATAGGGGTTGCCACAACAGATCACATGTCCGCTCATGATTGGCAGTGGAGTTTTATAGTGTTGAGGTGTCAGCCTGGCACCCAACCTTCCACGGAGGGCACACACTCATGCCTAGGGCCAATTTAGAGTGTCCAATCCACCTACAGCATGTCTTTGGGATGTGGGAGGAAACCGGAGCACCCAGAGGAAACCCACACGACCACAGGGAGGACATGCAGACTCCGCACAGAAGGCACCCCAGCCAAGAATCGAACCGGAGAACCTCTTGCTGTGAGGCTACAACACTAACTGCTGCACCACCGTGGCCGCCCATCTCATTTGTTAAATAAATAAATAAATAAAATCTCATTTATTTAAAGGTAACTTAATGTTATCCTCATTTCTAGTATCTGTTACTGCTGAAGGTAAGGAATCTAATACCTTTACCAAGATTTTTCCAAAACATACCATTTACTGATTACATTACCAGCAAATTTCTAGGAATTCCTTTCTTCCTTATAAATTCTATTCTTCCACTTTGCCTTTTACAGCCTTATTTGTTCATATTAAACCATCCAAATCCCTCCTTCTACCCATTTGGTTAACTGAAATCCATTTAAATGTTCCTCATTCATTTAGCTTAAAAGTTCTATTTTACTCTTACAATCTTAACTTCAATAATTTTAACCATCAATCTCTTTTAAACTGTAAGGCATTTAAAGCTGTATCCAATACTCTATGTATGGCCTTTGTAATGTCTTACATAACAACATGCCACCCTTATTCTTAGAAATCAAAACTTCAGCTATGCAGCCACCGATTTCTTACCTTTACAGCTGCCTTCTAACTCAAGTACTTAAATAATGTTATTGCTGTAAAACCTTCAAAATTTGCCTGTGTCCACTCCTACCACACACAAAAACTTTCATTGACTGATTATAGAAAAATGCATAATCCTAAAACAACACTTTAGGTGATAGTGCCTTAACAGTTGCAAGATGACACCTAAAAAGGAGAAGCCAAGAAAACAACTCAAGACTAGAAAATGTTTGCAAAAATAAACACAAGCGCACTGTTTATATGAATTTATATATTTAACTACTTATTTTTACTTGATATCCAGTACCAGAGTCATGGACATTGATACTAGGCCTGGTACCACTGGTGATGATATTACAGGTGATGTAGATGTGGGCTAGGTGGCATCTGGACTTATACTGTTGCCTGTCCCCAGGCTCCTGTGCTGTTTTTGGGACACTGAAAAGGCTTCCAGATGATGTCTGTCTAAAGTTGTTAGGGGGGTGGGGTGCTCTGCAAAACAAACTCCTGTGCACAGGCTGCAGGTCTGATGTGTCACAGGCTAGGAGTAGTTAGACAGAGGTTGGCTATGCATCACAGTACACTTTCACTGGGCCTGCCACGTTACCACCCTGTTGGTATAGCAGTGTAGGATTCCATTGACCAAAAAGAAGACAAATGTTGACCATAAGGACATGGAATGACATTTTCAACCCCCAACATGTCAGAATGTAGTTGCAATCATGCTCTTGTAGGGTACTTCAGGCTCTTGAGTGCAGACTAACTCGACATGTTATACAGCTGGAACACAGGCATGCAGACCTCTACAGGCTGGTCAACAGCATAGTCATGCACTGGAGCTGTACAGCCAAAGGCAATGTGAGGCTGTGTTGGACTACCACTAGTTAGCAGAGTGAGTACATCCCAAGCACAGATATAGCCTGTTACTATACAACTATAGCACACTCCATTTTGCCCCTCATAGAGGATGGGGGTAGGACTGTCACCCCATGTATCTGGTGGGTCTGTCATGCCAAGGTCACTACCAACAACTACTTCACCACAAGGGTGAGACCTGCAGTTACTGGAGTGCTGTTACCCTAGGCAGTTAGAAAGGCTGCTGTGCTCATGCATGCTAAATACAGCAGGGCTTATTCTGTCCCACCTGCATAGCCAGCACCCAACTGGGACTGTATATATGGCAGAGCTCTCAATGCACAGCCAGGAGGACTTTCTCTGGGGAGAGATGGAAATTGGCTTCAGATGGCACTTGCTCCCATAGGGATATGTATGGTCCTGACCTACAGGAGCCCATGGGTGCTGTGATTGACTGGTCCCCGGGCTGCTGAAGTCGAGGTGATGAGGAGTCCAGCTGTGATCCCCTGCTAATACATATATATATATATATATATATATATATATATATATATATATATATATTAAAATACAAAAATGACCAAGTAGCTCAAACTCACATGAAATAACTTCAATTTACAAAGTAACAAACTATAATAAAGGTTAAGCCCTTTTGTCAGTAGGGACATCATCAGAACCATTGAATGAATGTTAAAAATTCAGCAATGAATAAAAAGCATTTTTGAAACACTCCACCATTAATTATCTAATCAAATGTTGCAGAAATTGCACAAGCCTTCAATCATAAACCATAAAAAAGACTAATCATATATCAAAATTATGTAAAAACACATCCCCAATTATCCCGACCAATACAAAGCAAAAAAAAAAATACTTTTGTGAGTAGCAGCTGTGGTCTTTAAATAATGAACCAATCACAAGGCTGAGATAGTAATATCAATCAATGTGTTACAAGATAGTGAAAACAGAATGAATGAATGTTATCTAAAATCTTGTAGCTCTATAAATTAATTCACTTGAAATCAGTTTGTTAAGACCAGGCTGCT
Organism: Protopterus annectens; assembly: GCF_019279795.1. Lineage (NCBI taxonomy): Eukaryota > Metazoa > Chordata > Ceratodontiformes > Protopteridae > Protopterus > Protopterus annectens. The sequence goes on from NC_056737.1 coordinate 1,859,862,313, forward strand.
TAGTAGCATCTAGTTTTAGCTGCCAAAGCATTTTACAATGCAGCATATAATTCTTTCAGTCATTAGTCAGAACATTCCTTTTTTCCAAAACACAAAATTTAAACTTTGTAAAATTACTACACGTTGAAATGTGTCTTGCCTGTGCATTTTTAATGTCCTTTCTAAAAATACTGTAAATATGCTGGTACACTCTCTTCTTTAAAGCATCATTTGTTTTACCGATGTAAAATGCACTTCCTGTCCTAACGTAGTTTTGGAGTGATTGACAGGCCCCAAAAGGTGTTGGATAGGTTAGATAGGAAAACAAGAAGGATGCTTCATGCTCACCAAATGATTTATAAAAATCAGTGCATACCAAGATTATATATTCTCCATTCTAAAGAAGGTATGGGCCTCCTTGAAATTGATTGCATGTGTAGATCTGCAATCGTTGGACTGCATATATATTTGCTGACTTCACAAGATCCAAATGTAGAGAAAGTTTTGAAACATGAGGAGAATAAGTCTAAGATGACTTCCCTCCTTAGTTTAGCAGAAGCATATCAGTGTCACCTGGGAATGGCAATCAAACCAGAAGTAGATAAAAATCAGACAGCAACTGAATGTGCCAAAAAACAAAAGGAAGAACATAAGGTGAAAAATCAGATGAGAAGGCAAGAAATGGGGAAAATGCATAAATATAGTTGCAAGTATAGAAAACTCTTGGAACAACCTCATGTTGATCAGGATCAAATGTAGGAATGGTTAAGGAGAGGAAAATTTAAAAGAGGTGAATTTAAACCAAAAGACGAAATGTTAATATTGGCGGCCCAAGGAAGTGGACTGTTTATACAAAGTCAATTGAACATGTGAGAGAAACAGACAAATGTAAGTTTTGTAAAACAGAATTGGAAACAGTTGCACATCTTGTTGCTGGTGGTGATATACTAATGGCAGAAGGACTGTATACTGAAAGGCATAATAATGTGGCAAGACTGTTGGACTGGGGTTGTGCAAACATTAAGTGGTTGAAAAACATTGGAAACTTGGGTTGAAAAACACTGGAAACATGACCCACAAAGCATTACAGAAAATGATGAAGTTTATATCACATGGGCTCACCCATTATGAACAGTTCAAAAAACAGATGAGAGAAACCAGATATAGTAGACCTTGAAAAGAAGACAACAGTAGTATTGATCATGGAAATCGCCACACGCAGTGACTACAATGTCTTATGTACAGAGAGATACTAAGTCATAAAATACCAGGACTTGCAGGCAGAAATCAGGGCAATGTGGAAGAAGGATACCCAGATAGTTCCAATAGTAGTAGGAGCAACAGGTCTTATAAAAAAGAATTTACAATCATACTTAGATACATTACCAATACATGTAACTCCCTATGAATTGCAGAAGGAGTCATTACTGGGAACATTGCAGGTGCTGCAAACAGCAGTTCTGGCCAACACCAAAGCTTGAAACAATAATAATTTCATGAACTTTAATCCTAGTTACTTTGAGTTATGAGTGGGATTTATTCCCGTCATGGTATTAGAAATCCAAAAAACTTGGAGTAATAAAAAAAAATTGGGTGATGTAGTTTGCATGATCATATACTATGACATAACAATTTACAGAATAGTATTCATGCCTACTGAGCAAGGCTGCTGCATCATCACTTTGTCATTTATGTATTGTAATATGTATGGCAAGCACTACCACAGGGATACTCGGGATGTAGTATATGTTATGGTAGGTTGTATTATGGGACTATTCACAATCTGTGTTTCTGGGAGCCATATGTTCTGGTCTACTGGGAAAGTCAAAACTGCAAAGACTGCTGTGGGATGGGCCTGACTACTGGCTGTGAGATCCCACTTGTGTCCCAAGTGATTCTTTAGCAGGTATCTATTGACATAATGGTCACAGCAGTTGTGACTATTTTCTGCAGATGTATTGGCCTACCTCTGTGTCCAGCAATTTCCACTGGCTGGCACATTTGCTATAACTCATCCACTGTCATTGTACCCATGCAAAATCTGTCCATCTGTTCTAGCATGTTGGTTTTCCAACTGCAGCTGCTACTGTTGCATTCCTCATAGCTGTTCCACTTAGAATGAAAAATGAAACATTGTCCACTGTTGTTTTGGACAGCCTTCTGCTAACATATTACTTTTTTCCTGCAAATTTTCTTAGTGCGTTTCCTAGTACATCATGGAGAGTACTAGATTCACATCATAATTTGAGTTACTTCTGTTGCAGTACTCCTGGGCTCATTAACATATTTTGCCTCCAGTGTTTATTGCATGGTTCCTGACCCAGAGACTCCCCATACTCTGGAATAGACTGCCCATACATGTCAAGCAGAGCACCTCCTTTCCCCTCTTCAAAAGGAACCTTGACGATTCGATGGGAGATAGGAAATTCACCCCAGGGATCACGTTGGTCGCCCTGCTAGACACTGGTCCAGAGAAGTAAATATTGTGGGAAGAAAAATCAAGGGAATTGTTATGGCTAGGCTTGTATAGGCCATACGGCCAATAGCCTAGTACCAACCTATGAACCTATGGTGTGTTTGTTCTCCGCAGTATACTACTGCAGATATTTATGATCTGCCTATTACGTTTCTGTGAGCTTTTCTGTGTGCAAAATTGTTACTCGTGCATTATGTTTGTGAATATTGCCTAAGGTCACAACTTCTAGAAATCAGGAAAGCAGTTTGTAAAACTGGGGAAACCAAAGAAAGGCTCTTTTGTATTTGTGTTTGAATTTGGATAACCTCAGGAAAATTCAAGAAAATGTATTAAGCATGCTCATATTAACCAAATATGTTGAATATATACTGTTCATTTTTTCTCACAGCTTAGTAAATATATTGTATGCATAACTGTGAATACTGTTATGGGTTTAACTTTTATAGGTTTCCCAGGTTTCGTATAAACTTGGATGCTAAACGATAGTGCTACAGCAAACAGAAATGACCCATTCTATGCATAATTTAATACAAATATTTCCTGCATATGCCACCCCCCCCCCCAGGCCTTTTTTTATCTGATACTAAGTGACAGGAGGTTAAAAACAGAAATGTACCTTTTTCCTGAAACATTGGAAAGATGACAGAAAGGTGATATTGTCATTGTGGTATTGTAATCTTTCCTCAGGACTGCAGCAAAGGGATTACCTGTTTGCTCTGTACTTTGCTTCTGGCTACAATGCCTTTTTTTGTGGAACACAAACATCTTTCATGTATCCAAAACAGATTTTTGATGGGCTATCCATTTTTTCCTATATCTCAAAGATATGTTTTAGGTGTCTTACTGGATGTCTAATTTGCCAAATGATCTGCATGCAGTATGTGAAACAGTGTGTGCATCTGTTCAATGCTGGACTGACATCTCATGCAGAATAATTTCTTTGCCTTTTGTCTACTATGTCTAAAGATAGGTTACTGATCCCCAGTAGATGTCAGCAGGCTAAAGCAAGGATCAGAAAGTGAATAAAAAGAGGAGTTTATATAGTTCTTGTCTTCACTGTTATAGTCATCACTGTAAGATACTAGTGAAGTCATTTGAATGTGATAACATGAGTCTACAGATCTGTATAGGTATAACACTAACAAATTTTGATTTTAATTGTATAGAAAAGCAAGAAAACAGGCAATCCTAAAAACATATTTGATACGATGGTAGTAAACTTATATAACAATTAATTTCTGTATAACATGATGTTGATGTAATCATGGAGGGGGTAGTCTGCCCCTCCATTTATTATTCAGATAATTATAAGATAAGTGACGTGGCTTCCTAGCAGTTCAGTCTGCTAAAAGAAGTTTTATATAGATATATAAATATATATATATATATATATATATATATATATATATATATATATATATATATATTTATACATCATCTTCTTTTGGCTGTTCCCATTAGGGGTTGCCACAGCAGATCACCTGTTTCCATTTCTTCCTGTCCTCTGCATCTTGCTCTGTCACACCAACCACCTGCATGTCCTCTCTCACCACATCCATAAACTTTATCTTAGGCCTTCCTCTTTTCCTGTTACCTGGTAGCTTCATCCTTAGCATCTTTTTCCCAATATACTCAGCATCTCTCCTCAGCACAAGTCCAAACCAACGTAATCGTGCCTCTCTGGCTTTGTCTCCAAACCTTCCAACCTGGGCTGACCTTCTAATATACTTATTCCTAATCCTGTCCACCCTCATCACACCCAGTGCAAACCTTAACATCTTTAATTCTGCCACATCCAGCTCAAACTCCTGCCTTTTTGTCAATGCCAATGTCTCCAACCCATATAACATAGCTGGTCTCATTACCCTATTGTAGACCTTTCCTTTCACTCTTACAGGTACTCATCTGTCACAAATCACTCCTGACACTCTTCTGCACCCACTCCATCCTGCCTGCACTCTCTTCTTCACCTCTCTTCCACACTCACCATTACTCTGAACTATTCACCCCAAGTATTTAAACTCATCCACCTTCGCCACCTCTACTCCTTGCATCCTCACCATTCCTCTATCCTCCCTCTCATTCACACACATATATTCTGTCTTAGTCCTGCTGGCCTTCATTCCTCTTCTTTCTAGAGCATAACTCCATTTCTCCAGGGTCTCCTCCACCTGTTCCCTACTCTCACTACAGATCACAATGTCATCTGCAAACATCATAGTCCACAGGGACTCCCGTCTGATCTCGTCTGTCAACCTGTCTATCATCATTGCAAATATGAAAGGGCTCAGAGCTGATCCTTGATGTAACCCCACCTCCACCTTAAACGCATCCATCACTCCCACCGTAGACCTCACCGCTGTCACACTACCCTCGTACATATCCTGTTCCACTCTTACATTCTTTTCTGAAACTCCTGACTTCCTCATACAATACCACAACTCTTCTCTAGGCACCCTGTCATATGCTTTCTCTAAGTCTACAAAAACACAATGCAATGCCTTCCGACATTCTCTGTACTTCTCCATCAACACTCTCACAGCAAAGATCGCATCTGTAGTGCTCTTTCCTGGCATGGAACCATACTGCTGATCACTAATCATCACATCCCTTCTTAACCTTGCTTCCACTACTCTTTCCCATAACTTCATGCTGTGACTCATCAATTTTATCCCTCTGTAGTTACTACAGCTCTTTACATCACCCTTATTTAAAAAAAAAAAATCGGTACCAAAACACTTTTTCTCCATTCCTCAGGCATCCTCTCACTTTCCAAGATTTCATTAAACAATCTGGTTAAAAACTCCACTGCCATTTCACCTAAACACCTCCATGCTTCCACAGGTATGTCATCTGGGCCAACAGCCTTTCCATTCTTCATTCTCTTCATAGATATCCTTACTTCCTCCTTGCTAATCCATTGTACTTCATGATTTACTATCCCTACATCATCCAACCTTCTCTCCCTCTCATTCTCTTCATTCATCAACCCCTCAAAGCACTCTTTCCATCTCCTCAACACACTCTCCTTGCTTGTGAGTATGTTTCCCTCATTATCCTTTATCACCTTTACCTGCTGCACATCTTTCCTAGCTCGGTCCCTCTGTCTAGCCAATCGGTACAGGTCCTTTTCTCCCTCCTTAGTGTCCAACCTTTCATACAACTCTTCATATGCCTTATCCTTAGCCTTCGCCACCTTTCTCTTTGCCATGCACCTCATCTCCTTATACTCCTGTCTACTTTCTTCATCTCTCTGACAATCCCACTTCTTCTTTGCCAACCTCTTTCTCTGTATACTCTCCTGTACTTCCTCATTCCACCACCATGTCTCCTTGTCGTCCTTCCTCTGTCCAGATGTGATACCAAGCAACTTTCTAGCCGTCTCCCTTACTAGCTCTGTTGTAGTTACCCAGCTATCTGGTAACACTTCACTGACACCCAGTGCCTGCCTTAACTCATCCCTGAACTCCACCACACAATTACCCTTTTTCAATTTCCACCATTTGATCCTTGGTGCTGCCCTCACACTCCTCCTCCTCTTCTTGATAACCAACGTCATCCTACAAACCACTATCGTATGCTGCCTAACGACACTTTCTCAGGTCACCACTTTACAGTCTCCAATCTCCTTCAAACTGGCCCTCCTACATAAGATATAATCCATCAGTGTGCATCTTCCTCCACTCTTGTATGTCACCCTGTGCTCCTCCCTCTTGTAAAAATACGTATTCACCACAGCCATGTCCATCCTTTTCGCAAAATCCACTACCATCTGACCTTCTGCATTCCTTTGTTTAACACCATACCTACCCATCATTTCCTCATCCCCTCTGTTCCCTTCACCAACATGCCCATTGAAATCTGCTCCAATCACCACTCTCTCACCCTTGGGTACAGTCATCACCACTTCATCCAATTCACTCCAAAATTGTACTTTCTCATCCATTGCACACCCAACTTGTGAAGCATATGCACTAACAACATTCATCATTACACCATCAATTTCCAGCTTCATAAACATCACTCTATCCGACACTCTTTTCACCACCAAAACACTCTCAGCATACTGTTCCTTCAGAATAACTCCTACGCCATTTCTCCTCCCATCTACACCATGATAAAACAATTTGAACCCACCTCTGATACACCTAGCCTTACTCCCCTTCCATCTGGTCTCTTGCACACACAATATACCAACCTTCCTTCTGTCCATCATATCAGCTAGCTCTCCCCCTATACCAGTCATACTGCCAACATTCAAAGTTCCGACCTACTACAGTCCTAGCCTTTCTCCTCTCCTCCTGCCTTTGGCCATGTCTTCCACCTCTTCTCCTCCTTCGGCCAACAGTAGCCCAATTTGCGCCAGTACCCTGTAGGCTAACAGTACAGGTGGCGGCCGTCGTTAACCCGGGCCTCGACCGATCTGGTATAAAAAATTTTCTTGGTGACTGTATGAAATGTTTTGGCGAAGTTTTACGCCGGATGCCCTTCCTGACACAACCCTCCCCATTTATCTGGGCTTGGGACCGGCACAAAGAAATGCACTGGCTTGTGCATCCCCAGTGGCTGGGTTTTATATATATATATATATATATATATATATATATATATATATATACACATACATATATACATATATATATATATATATATATATACATATACATATATATATATATATATATATATATATATATATATATATATATATATATATATATATATATATATATATATATATATATATATATATATATATATATATATATATATATATATATATATATATATATATATATATATATATATATATATATATATATATATATATATATATATATATATATATATATATATATATATATATATATATATATATATATATATATATATATATATATATATATATATATATATATATATATATATATATATACAGAGAGATAGAGACATATATAGATATATATGTATGTGTATTTATCTATATATATATATATATATATATATATATATATATACATATATATATATATATATATATATATATATATATATATATATATATATATATATATATATATATATATATATATATATATATATATATATAGTTATAGATATATATATATACATATATATATATATATAGATATATATAAATATATATATATCTATAGATATATATCTATAGATATATAGATTTGCTTTTATGAGTAGTTACTTTTCTTATAGACTTTGAAAAAGACACTTAAGGAAACATCTTGTAAACAGAATATTTTTGTTTAACTACTGTTTCATACTAGGTAGATTTTTACAAAATAACGGGAGAAAAAAGTAACAGCATCTTGCCTGCACTATCTATGCCGGGTAGTACTGACAACAAATGAGCAAATGAGATATATCCGTGATTAACTGATGTATCACAGTTGCCAGTGATTTGTGTATTAATAAAAACACCTGAGACAGCTGGTGGCAGTCTTGGAAGATTGACAAAATGTAGGCTGAGAGCACATTGACAAAAGGCATTGCTTTTCGAAGCATGGGTAATCACCGAAGTCACAATGCACATGTAAGAAGCATCTTCCCTACTGATCAAGACCTGAAAGCAAAGTGAAGATTCATGCTGCTAGTCAAGTAACAATACTGCAATCCTTTATGCTTTTACAGCTGCTGCTACTTTAGGATACGACATTCACAGTGTGAATACAGTGAACTTATCATATCTGTTCATTGATTTACTATTGCATATGTTTATTTTTATAAGCCCAAGGCCTCTTGCACTTTCTGTTCTCTGGGGAATATTTTTCTTTCTTTGTTGGTTTGACAACATACTGATGAATCTTAGCTGCAAGTCATGCCTGTGCTGGCATTAAACCAAATGCTTGCTCTGTCACATTTCTGGCAATCCAGAGCCATAGCACAGGAATAAATGGATCTAAGTAAAGTCACTGTGCACTTGAGAAGAGTTCAGATAACTGTGCTTACAGAAGTGGTGTTCCATTAATATTATTGTTAAGAAAGGTACCCTTCATGCTAATTCAACACTGACTGAGACTACAGATAAGAAAGGATTATTGTACACTAGTTCTCATTTCTTGGGGGAGAGGAGTCCATTTTAAAAGTAGTTTAGTTTTACACACACACACACACACACACACACACACACACACACACACACACACACACACACACACACACACACACACACACACACACATATATATGTGTGTGTGTTTGTATCAGTTACTGGAATGAAAAATCTGATTATTCGGTGGCTTTTCAGTTTAGTAAGAATGATTACTACTAGCATCAGCCATGGAAAAGACTCAGAGGGACTCAGAGCTGAGACAAAGTCTTGTGCAATGATTATAGTGCAGCAGTCATTGCTATAGCATATAGTATAGTGGTTAACATTGCTGCCTCATAGCAAGAGGTTCTCCTGTTTGATCCTCAGCTGGGGTACCTTCTGTGCGGAGTGTGCATACCCTCCCTGTGGTCACGTGGGTTTCCTCCAGGTGCTCCGGTTTCCTCCCACATCCCAAAGACATGCTGTATGTGGATTGGACACTGTAAATTGGCCCTAGGCAAGAGTGTGTGCATGTGTGTGCCTTCTTTGAAAGGTTGGGTGCCGGGCTGGCAACTCAACACTGTAAAACTCTACTGCCAATCATGAGCGGACGGCGACCCCTAACCAAGAAAAGCCGAACGAAGAATCATTACTTTAGCATTTCCTACTATGGGGAAGCCAGACAGGTCACATGACACTTCAGGTTCCATGTGATTGTGATGGGGTTTGAAGTAGATCCAGCTGAGATACTTCCCCACATGGGATGCATGAAATCTAATGTCTAAAATTTACACAACCTTTACAAAAGGAACTAAAGCATGGACGAGGAACCGCTGAGTGAAATACCTGAAATGAACAGAAGTTGCCAAAGAGGCATATATTGTGTTATATATAAACTGAAAATGACCACCTCTTCAGAGGAGTAACTGAGTTTATAAAGGACTCCTAAGCTACTGTTCAGTATATTTTTGTATACTGCAAACGTGATCTTACAGAACAGGTAGATGCTGTACTTGGGAAAGATTCATGAACATTGTCAGAAATTGTGCATAAAAAAAGGCACAAGTTACTTATATGTTATTGTGCAATGTTGTGACATGATGTTGTGACCCTATTATTTATCAAAATACAGTGTCTTGCTCAGAGCATCGTGCAATAAACTGTTAGGGATTAATTCCTCAACTCAAGCCATGATATTTGTTAGGGATTAATTCCTCAACTCAAGCCATGAGAGTTGTAGAGAATATCCTGTATACTTTGCACCTCTGATTTAAAGGGAACAAAGATGCAAAGTGCTGAGGCCTTCTAAGTGATATATTTTATGGCAGGCAGCATAAGGCATGGCCCCAGTGGAAAGACAAATAGCGAACATGCTTTATTTACTTATTTGTCATTTTATTTACATTTTCCAATGATTTTGCAAAGGAGATCGCCCCACATTCGCAGGCATGTATTCAACATCTACCCAATCCCCTGCATGTTCTACTGCAAATAGTGTGTAGAAACATGGAAGCCAGTGGAATGCAAATACCATATATAGTAATGCATAACTGTGAATCATATGATTATCAGGTTTTACATTTGTCAAAATAACATTCAGTGATGCAATTCATTGTAGTAAGTATAGTAAAAGGAAGGGTCTTCTGTAATGTTACATTACACCATGGTGGGGTAGAATTGTGTTTCAAAATAACTTATGCAATGCTAAGTGTGACACAGTACACTAATTGCTTAATGTCACTCTGCATGGTGGGGATCATCTCATGAATTCTGGATATTATTCTTTAGGACATGAAAATCAAGGTGGCTTCTAAGCAGTATTTCTTCCAGAATTCAATGACTGTCACCTGAATTTTACCTCAGAGCTGAAACAACTATTTCTGAGAAAAAAAAAAGTATCATACTTCATTCTACACAGGGTTAAATACCTGTTTTTCCTGTGTTGTTTTTTTTTTTCTTCTGTGCCTGCTAGCTATAAAAGCTCCTCATGGATCCTAAAGCCATTCATTCTTCTCCTATTGGAGAATTCTAGCAGGAAGTCAAGCGTCAACCATAAAAGTCACCATCCAGGTAGCTATGGAGGCTGTTTGTGCCCTCTCTGAGATTCCAGCAATGAGGGTTTTTCTCGTTAGACCATAACTTCTCCTCTAAGAACAAACATGAGTATCTGTACAATGGCATGGTATGCTAGTGCTACCCCCCCCCATAAATGTGCACATTGCCACCTACACTCACTGATTTTAAGTCACCTGGCCCTCCTGCAATATGAGCGAACCCCTCTCATAGATGTGCACATTGCACCTACATTCACTGGTTTGAGGGTACTAAGCTCATATCCCCAGCACTGGTAATCTTGGTGTCTCACAAGCTTCTTCTTGCTTGGTGCTGATGGCAAACCAAAGACAGCATTCCACATGACCCCCAGACGGGTTTACCACTGCTAGTCACTCACTCTTATCCTTCCCTGCCTTGAATTTTCAGCACTTGATATACTCCTTGAACTTGAGTCACCCGCGTAATAGTCTAGACTTCATCTTTCCATGCCCCAGAGAGGGGCTGTTGTAGTAAATGATGTTCATTCTCAATGCTGATAAAGTATGACATGAGATAAACAACACTATAACACTACTGCAATAGCTATTCATAAAAGGAAAATGACAACTGTGGAATCTGCAGGTTTATAACATTTTTGAATTTGAAAGATTTTGTTTTTTTTAACAGAGTCCTTGGTATAGTTGCATCAATGTCCCCTACTATGTAAAACCCAGTGTGATTTGCCACCTTCTTGTTGTGGTACTAAAGCAAACTATACCAGATGACACTTGACAAAAGAGCTATACTGGCAATGTGATTATTGAAGTTTGGAGAGATGATAATGCGCATATATCTACAAAATTGTGAACAGAGACTTCCAATTATTGACAAGTTTTTACCATCTCCTTAAAGACCATACCATTAAGTGTAAACTATCATGAATTGCAATCAAGCCAAACATAGACTACAACAAAAAAATTAGAGGAAGGGGTACATGTTATTAAATGGGCTTGCAATATGATGACTTGGACCTCCAGCAATATGAAAATAGCAACAGCTACCTTCACTCCATAAAACCTGCAATCTAATTTGAAGTTAGTCTTCTGCACATATCAAAATCAGAGGTGAGGAATATCTAAATGCAAAATATTTTTCCAGTAAGTCCAGATAGCAAAACTACTTCTGACCTGGGAAGGTAACCCCCTTAACCACATAATGACAAGGACACCCACAACAAATTGTATCATACCTCAAAAGTCACAACACCTCAGGGTAGCTTATATCTATCTTGTTTTTAGGATTACTCTGCGTAAACTTTGTGATTACCTGTGGTTTTGTTACAATGGAAGTCATTAATTTTTCATGGTCATATTGTAAATATTAATAAGCCAATGTTTGGAAAAAATACACCATTCTTGCATCCGCTGGACATCCTCTTGATGGCATTATAATGAGCATGTGACATGCTCTGAGCACATAAAATAGTTAATAACAGACCATATGCTCTGATGGCAATATGCCACAAAAATCACTGTACCTTAAATATCTCTAAATATTAAGGGTAGACATTAAAAAAATGTTAATATAAAAAGCTGGAGATTAACAATTTGCTTTCCTATCCTTAACAATTAAACCAAATGACCTATTAGCCAAACAATGAAGAAATTATACATTGCTGAAATACTAGAACAGAAGGAGGTGAGGTACATATGTCACATCTGATTTGGATAGTAAAGGCTGAGGTACATATGTCATATCTGATTTGGATAGTAAAAGCCGAGGTACATATGTTAGATCTGATTTGGATTGTAAAGGCTGAGGTACATATGTCACATCTGATTTGGATAGGAAAGGCTGAGGTACATATGTCACATCTGATTTGGAAATTAAAGGCTGAGGTACATATGGTAGATCTGATTTGGATAATAAAGGCTGAGGTACATATGTTAGATCTGATTTGGATTGTAAAGGCTGAGGTGCATATGTTAGATATGATCTGGATTGTAAAGGCTGATGTACATATGTCAGATCTGATTTGGATAGTAAAGGCTGAGGTACATATGTCACATCTGATTTAGAAAGTAAAGTCTGAGGTATATATGGTAGATCTGATTTGGATAGTAAAGGCTGAGGTATATATGTTAGATCTGATTTGGATTGTAAAGGCTGAGGTACATATGTCAGATCTGATTTGGATAGTAAAGGCCAAGGTACATATGTCACATCTGATTTGGATAGTAAAGGCTGAGGTACATATGTCATATCTATTTTGGTTAGTAAAGGCTGAGGTACATATGTCACATATGATTTGGATAGTAAAGGCTGAGGTACATATGTCAGATCTGATCTGAATAGTAAAGGCTGATGTACATATGTTAGATCTGATATGGATAGTAAAGGCTGAGTTACATATGTTAGATCTGATTTGGATAGTAAAGGCCGAGGTACATACGTCACATCTGATTTGGATAGTAAAGGCAGAGGTACATATGTCACATCTGATTTGGATAATAAAGGCTGAGATACATATGTCACATCTGATTTGGATAGTAAAGGCTGAGGTACATATGTCAGATCTGATTTGGAAGGTAAAGGCTGAGGTACATATGTCACATCTGATTTGGATAGTAAAGGCTGAGGTACATATGTCAGATCTGATTTGGATAGTAAAGGCTGAGGTACATATGGAATATCTGATTTGGATTGTAAAGGCTGAGGTACATATGTCGGATCTGATTTGGATAGTGAAGGCTGAGGTACATATGTTAGATCTGATTTGGATAGTAAAGGCTGAGGTACATAAGTCACATCTGATTTGGATAGTAAAGGCTGAGGTACATATGTCACATCTGATTTGGATAGTAAAGGCTGAGGTGCATATGCTAGATCTGATTTGGATAGTAAAGGCTGAGGTACTTATGTCAGATCTGATTTGGATAGTAAAGGCTGAGGTACATATGTCAGATCTCATTTGGATAGTAAAGGCTGAGGTACATATGTCACATCTGATTTGGATAGTAAATGCCGAGGTACATATGTCACATCTGATTTGGATAGTAAAGGCCGAGGAACATATGTCACATCTGATTTGGATAGTAAAGGCTGAGGTACATATGTTAGATCTGATCTGGATAGTAAAGACAGAGGTACATATGTTAGATCTGATTTGGATAGTAAAGGCTGAGGTACATATGTCACATCTGATTTGGATAGTAAAGGCCGAGGTACATATGTCACATCTGATTTGGATAGTAAAGGCTGAGGTACATATGTTAGATCTGATTTGGATTGTAAAGGCTGAGGTACATATGTCACATCTGATTTGGATAGGAAAGGCTGAGGTACATATGTCACATTTGATTTGGATAGTAAAAGCTGAGGTACATATGTCACATCTGATTTGGATAGTAAAGGCCGAGGTACATATGTCACATCTGATTGGATAGTAAAGGCTGAGGTACATATGTTAGATCTGATTTGGATTGTAAAGGCTGAGGTACACATGTCACATCTGATTTGGATAGGAAAGGCTGAGGTACATATGTCACATCTGATTTGGATAGCAAAGGCTGAGGTACATATGTCACATCTGATATGGACAGTAAAGGCTGAGGTACATATGTCACATCTCATTTGGATAGTAAAGGCCGAGGTACATATGTCACATCTGATTTGGATAGTAAAGGCTGAGGTAAATATGTCAGATCTGATTTGGATAGTAAAGGCTGAGGTACATATGTCACATCTGATTTGGATAGTAAAGGCTGAGGTACATATGTCAGATCTGATTTGGATAGTAAAGGCTGAGGTACATATGTCACATCTGATTTGGATAGTAAAGGCCGAGGTACATATGTCACATCTGATATGGATAGTAAAAGCTGAGGTACATATGTCACATCTGATTTGGATAGTAAAGGCTGAGGTACATATGTCATATCTGATTTGGATAGTAAAGGCCGAGGTACATATGTTAGATCTGATTTGGATTGTAAAGGCTGAGGTACATATGTCACATCTGATTTGGATAGGAGAGGCTGAGGTACATATGTCACATCTGATTTGGATAGTAAAGGCTGAGGTACATATGTCACATCTGATTTGGATAGGAAAGGCTAATGTACATATCTCAGATGTGATTTGGATAGTAAAGGCTGAGGTACATATGTCACATCTGATTTGAATAGGAAAGGCTGAGGTACATATGTCACATCTGATTTGGATTGTAAAGGCTGAGGTACATATTTCACATTTGATTTGGATAGTAAAGGCTGAGGTACATATTTCATATCTGATTTGGATAGTAAAGGCTGTGGTACATATTTTAGATCTGATTTGGATAGTAACGACTGAGGTACATATGTTTGTTCTGATTTTGATAGTAAAGGCTGAAGTACATATGTCATAGATCTGATATGGATAGTAAAGGCTGAGATACATATCTCATATCTGATTTGGATAGTAAAGGCTGAGGTACATATGTTAGATCTGATTTGGAAAATAAAGACTGAGGTACGTTTGTCACATCTGATCTGAATAGTAATGGCTTCGATAATCTTCTGCAGTGTGACTCACAGGAAATGATAGTCCACAGCCATTTGGCACTTGTGCACCTCTGTAGACTGTGCAATACAACATACTTCTCTAAGAAACTCTGGAGTGTAACCCAAATACACTAGAGAGCTTAGGGAAGTACAATTCTGACCAATTCCTTGTTTCTTCACTGCAGTCACATTACATCCTAATGCAGTGAGTACCCAGCCCTAGCACAGAATTACACAAATGCCACACAGATTTCTGATACTGCACTACAGAGAGTAGTCACTCTTCTATTTAAACCAAAATGGAGTACATTGGTGCCAGTAAACACTTCTGTTATTAGGAGTTTATCTATAGGTATGTGCAAAAATAAATAAATAAATAAAATAAGTCTTATAGTTTACAATTAGGGGGCTACCACAATGATGATGTGACCCTAAGAGCTGACCCAGTTGTTACTCGGGTTTTGGATCTTATGTGGACGGTGACCTAATTTTTGACCAACATGTGTTTGTTGTGTTAAGACAGTCCTTTTGTATTGCACAGCATATAAATGAAAGAACTGTGTCTAGATCCAGGAATGTAATTGTTCCCCGTTACTCAGCCCTCATTAGGCCAATCATTGAATATAATGCCTCCTGTGATGCCCACCACTGGACCAGTAATCACAGGATTTCCAGATGCAGCTCTCTGCATCAAGTGAAATTTCCCTTAACAGTACACAGAGACCACAGTCAGTCAAGGGCTGATTTCTCCATCTTTTTCCAGATCCCCAATAAGACTCCCCACTGGCACAGCTATAGAGTTGAGATCTGAGCTGAGTGGCCAAGCCAAAACTTCCAACACTCTCTATGTCCAGCCACCGCTACATGTCCCTGCCCAAGTAGCTGACACACACATTCTTGGAGATTTGTTTTACACACAAACACACACACACACACACATACACACACACACACACACACACACACACACACACACACACACACACACACACCTGGGAAAGGCTGGCACAGGTTTACTAACTATGCCTCCTTCTGCCCAGACTATACTGTAGTTATTACTGCCACCAGCCACCTCTTTATCAGCTACTTTAAGGCCCTTAACAAAGGGTGTCCAATTTTACTGTGTAATGCTACTGTTAATACAAATGGTAGTTTGACAAAGAGCAAGACTTTTACGAGTGGCCCACACAGTGTCACCAAACAAATATGCAAGTACTCCCAGAACTTAAATATCTCTAGACAGATCAGCCAAAATGAGAGGTTTAAATATATTTAATAATAAATAAAAGAACAAGAACACTCTCAGTGTATACATACAGATACATCAGAGTTCAAAATCACTGGAAATATTTAAAACAACATTGCAGGACAGTCTCAAATAAATAAAGAAAACATCTAAGCTAAGTTTTGCTATATTCTTGACTGTATCTAAGAGAATTACTGTACTCTAACAACTTACTTCAGAGCAAGCATGGCAGATGTGGTGAGTGGATCTTGATGTTCTCAGGTCAAAGACAAAATAATGAAAACACTGTCTCACTAAAAGACTTCCCAAATGAATATCTCAAATATTACTGCTGGGATAGCTTGCAGAATGACATAATTTCTTGTAATCTGACTCTATGCTAGGTGAAAACCAGCACTGATACAGCTGGTAGCATTTAGCATCTACCTGTGAAAATAATTAGACAAGGGCTTTTTTAGATCTTAAGGCAGATTCTGGAAGTCATAAAACAATAAAACACTTCCAAGACAATGCAGAAAACATTTAGTTCTAGACATTGTGTCTGTTACTGCACTGAAACTGAAAGATAACATCCTTTTATTACGTGGCCATAAAGTAATTCAATTTCAGCAATTTTTCTGAAGTTAACCTCTTTTGTTCCAGTTTCCATTGTTAAAATATATACATCTAAACAGTTACAACAGTGCAGGTACATTTCTGTTCTAATCCAGTAGGGCATGCTAGGGTTACAATTTTAAACAGCACTTTGTAAAATACCTCTTCAGCACACATCTATACATATCATCTGATATGGCATGCAGTTCAATTGCATTTGTAATACAAGCATATAAATCATGTTGATATTCACAAAAGACGTATAATTATTTACAAAATTTCAGATAGCTGTGCTGGCAGTATCTCTTTTCATGACACTCCATTTGGCATGTATCCATCCAGACACATACAGCTGGAATACCCACTGAGATACCATACTAAAAGGGTACAAGGCCTAAGCAACATGTCCAACATGAACTGACTCAAAGCCCTGCCACAATATGTGGTATCCAGCAGATTGCTAAAAGGTGACCTGTGTCTGGCATACAAGGTATCTTCTGACTCAATACTGATGGATTTACTCCATTTTAGCAAGTGAAATGGAATCAGACGCAATCAGTCTAAGGATCTAAACCTGTTCTGCAAAATCAACAGAATGGTTGGATGGGCAAGTATATCTTACAGGGGATACTTCTGCTCTGGAACAGACTCCCCATTCACAGAAAACAAAATTCATCTATGTTCATATTCAAGCACAGCTTGGATTTATGGATGTAAAACAGAAAATGTACTGCAGGCCTGCCTCCTGTACTACTAATGGACAGAGGCAATTCCTAAATGCTTTATCCCATGCGTAGGTCTCCTCAAATTATCTATCGTATGATGTCAATTATTCTCATTAGTGGTAGTATATAATTATCTACCATGGGATGGGTAAGGCCATTATTTAACCAAATGAAACATTAATTTGAGCACAAAAAAAGAAACTGGGTAGGCATAAAATGGCCCACAAAGGCAGCTGACTTTTACTTACCTATGAACTTATGAAGACATGTTGTACTGCACAGATATGCAGAATTTTTATAGTACATCAGGTTTAAATGAGGACAGTGTAAGGCAGAAGAAAATGGATTTATCCAAGAATAGGTTAATAACAGAATATAACTACTCATAAAACAGTTATTCAGAATATCTGATTTGTATCTCTGATTGACAGTTACTAAATACACACATGCACACATATGCATATATAGTACATGTGTGTGTGTGTGTGTGTGTGTGTGTGCTCGCGCATGTGTGTGTGTGCGCATTTATATATATATATATATATATATATATATATATATATATATATATATATATATATATTTATATTATTTCTTTTATTTATTTATTTATTTTACATTTGTTGACCGGGCTAGTCTAGCTGGATATATGCCCATTTTCAGTAGAGGCCCGGGGAGAAAAGCTCCACATAGAAGTCTTACACAAACAGTACATTAAACATTAATTACAAGAATCTTGTGAGATGATAACATGTGTTCCAAGGTAACAAAACCATATAAACATTTTTTTTTGTACTATGAGAAGAGGGAGAAGGATTTAGAAGTATGTGGTAGACACACAAAGCAAAGTGATGAGCAGGAATAAGAGAACAAAGTAGTTAAAAATGGGATTGGAAGAATTAGGTGTAGGGTAGTAAGTTGTTAAGACAGTAGGATGGCCAATTTAGTTGTTCCTAGTTACAGTAAGTCAGCCTAAATGGTAGTGGACTTAAAGCTGCAGAAAGAGAGATATAATAAAAAAAAGATGTTGGGCAAGACTAACAGTGGGAGATACATTAGTCAGGGTTAGTACAGGGACATAGCCAGTGAGTTGTAAGGTATGATTTAAGTTTCTTTTTAAATGAAGTTGAAGAAAGAGATGTAAGTTCACCAGGAAGTAGGTTCCAGCTTTTGCCTACAGTGTTAGCGAAGAGGGTTTCTCCTGCTTTATTGTTATATTTTTGAGTAGAGATGAGTAGTTTGTTTGCAGAGCGTAGGTTAGTAAGATTTTTATATGGGCAGATTAGACTTTTGAGAATTGGTGTGTTACTTGGATGATACAGGGTTTTATGGATAATAGTTAGTTGGTGGAGTAGAATATGGTTCTGCAGTTCCAGCCAACCCAGTTGTTTCAGATTTTGGCAGTGGTGGGATCTAACAGGAGAGCCTGTAGAAAATCTGGCAATGTTGTTGTAGGCGATTGACAGCTTATTGAGGTTGCTTTTTGATAGATTAGTATGTATAGGGGATGCATAAAAGAGTGTTGAGATGAGGTGGGTGTGGGCAATAGAAGTTCTTGCTATGGGAGTAAGGAAAGGTTTAATTCTATAGAGGGAGCCAAGTTTTCAGTTAACTGATTTTATTGTGGTGTTAATATGAGTATCAAAGTTAAGGCTGTGGTCAGTTGTCACTCCCAAGAGTTTAATGGTAGTGTCAGGAGATATAACTGTATTATTTTTAGATTTAATAGTGAAGTAAAGTGGGGGGGACTTGAGTGTGTGAGTAAACAGTAAAAGTTTAGTCTTTTTAGGGTTAAGGAGGAGGCAACACTGTAAAAACCAATCTTCGACAAGTTCAAAGACATTTTGGGTGAGTGACTGTAGTTCAGATGATTCAGTAGCTGAGGTAATTAAGGTAGAGTCATCTGCATATTGAATGGATGCAGCATGTGGGATGCTAGTAGACAGATCATTTATAAAGATAGAGAATAGAAGAGGGCCCAGAATAGAACCTTGGGGTGCACCAAGAGAGACAGGAAGGTTGGAAGATAGAGTATTGTTCCAGAGTACTGACTGTTGCCTGTTGTGTAAGTAGGACTTGAACCACTGTAGAGCTTAACTATCAAGTGAAAGGGACTTAAGTATATTCAGTAGTAGGTGATGGTTAACCATATCAAATGCTTTTGAAAGATCTATGAAGATAGCAGAGGACAGGGTGTTATGGTTACGGTTCATGTTAATATGGTCAGAGAATGATAGGAGGGCTGTAGTGGTGCTGTGGTAAGGTCGAAAGCCATGTTGCGAGTTAGCTAAAAGGTTATTTTGGAGGAGATGGTCTAGCAGTTGATGGATGCACTTTTCCAAGATTTTAGCTATGGGAGAGAGTAGGGCAATTGGATGGTAGTTAGAAAGTTCTGTTGAGTTACCACCTTTGTGTAGGGGAATTATATGTGAGATTTTCCAGATGGATGGGATGGTGCCTTCAGTGATGGTTCTATTAATTTGGATAGAGATAGGGTAAGCAATAAATTTTGCTGCTATTTGAAGATACTTAGCAGGTAAGAGGTCGGCAGAGGGGGTAGAGGGTTTAAGCTTTTGAAGGAGAGTACAGATAATGGATGTAGGCATAGGTTGGAGTTGGAAAGTGGGTGGTGAATTCTTTAAGAATGAAGAAAGATTAGAGGATACAGGAGGTAGAGAGTTAGCAAGTGACTGGATAGCTTCAGTGAAGAAGGTATTGAAGGAATCAGCAATTAGTTTGGGAGTATTGGTGCTGATTCCAGAGGGGGTTGGTGTTTTAGAGTTGCCGGGATGTAGTAGTCTATTGATTCCTGACCAGAATTTTTGTGGACTTTGTTGGTTGGAGTGTTGGAGCTGAAAGAAGAAGTTTTTTTTGTCCAGTAGTATAGATGTTTTAGTTGAGTTTCTAAGTTGTTTAAATTTTAGCTGATCTGATGGGGTTTTAGAGGAATGCCATTTGGCCCAAAATTTGTTTCTTAGTAGAATCTTTTGCTTAGTTTCCTTTGTAAGCCAAGGTGCAGTTTTGGTAGTGCTCCTTCGAATATGAAAAGGGGCATGAAAATCCAAGATTTCTAGGAACTTAGAGTTGAAGTATGCCACTGCTTCATCTAGTTGCAGGTGTTTTAAAGATGACCAGTTGCATACACTGAGTTCATTCTGGAAGTGTTCTGGGATAAAATGTTTATTGCAACGAGATGTTTTAAAAGTTGAGGGACTGTTAATATTGGTCTTATGTCGAATTATGTAAGTTAGTGAGTGATCACTAATGTCTGCTGGTAGGATACCTGTCATATATGATGTGGATAGAGTATTTATAAGAATCCAGTCTAGGGTGGATTCTTTGTTATTAGGTTTATGGATATGAGTAGGTAAAGTGATTGTTTGGGAGAAGCCATAAAGGCTTATGTGGTTAGATGAGTTACTGGAATTACAGGTATTCCAGTCTATATTAAAGTCACCTAGGAGAATGGTTTCTTGTGAATAGTTAGTGGATAGCCAACTAAGGATATATTCAAGGGAGGTGATGTTGTTACCTGGAGGAAGGTATGAGCATATAATGTAGATGGCCTTACTAATATTAAGCTGAAGCTTAGTAATAAGAACTTCAGCACTGCCATCAAAAGGTGGGTGTGAATCAAGTGGTGTAACTTGAAGGCCTGCTTTGTATAATATGGCGACTCCCCACCCTTTTTGTTAGGGCGATCCATTCTTATAATGCTATACCCAGGAGGGGTGATTTCATAGTCTTGGTTTGTTGGTTTTAACCATGTTTCGGATAGGCAGAGAATGTCAAAGTTATATACATCCAGTAGGGCATGAAGGTGAGTCAATTTGTTATTGACACTTTGTATGTTTAAATGAGATATAAAGAGGGAGTTAGGAGGCCTAGTAGGGGCATGAAAGGGAGAGGGAGAGGGTTCCTCTGAGTTAGCTGGTCTAAAAGAGGATGGGACAGGATTGGGATGAATGTCACCATCAAGTAGGAGGTGAAGGTGCAGTCTTGGTTTGTGAATTAGAGTAAGATTCAATATGTTATGCACTTTTTTGACTTGGTGTAGTTTATAACTAATGTGGATGACTCTATGATACTTTGGGAGGAGGTAATTAGTTAAAGAAGTAATGTTGATGTGTTTAAGAGTAGGTGATGAGGATAATGGGTTAGTATCTTTTGTGTATAGCTGGAAGTTAGTGAAGCTAAGATGTTCGTAGGCAGTTAGGATATAAGGAAGGAAAAGGAAAGGCAGAAATAAGAGTAGTGGTAGGGGTTTAAGGTGAGTTGATATAGGATAAGTAGGCATAGTGCTGAAGAAGTAAAGGGTGAAGAGGAAGTAGGCAAAAGTATGAAGTTAATTAGGAAGAGTATTGTAGGATAGGAGATACTTAATGAGATGTGGGATGGGATTGGATCATGGAGCGGTGGGAGTGGTTAGAGAGGTATAAGACTAGGTGCACTGGGGGTGGGTTGAATTTGGGGGTAGGGTAGGGGAGCGGAGTGAGCCTGCAGGGCAAACGGAGTGGGAAGAACCAGGTGAAGGATGAAAAAAAGAGAATGCAGTGAAAACAATCAGTGAAATACTGACTACTGAGGGTAAGTGAAGATAGAGGAGAGTAAAGGTGGGAGTAGACTTATGTGGAAGTGTGAGGAGGAAGGTAGCTAAGTGAATTGTAGTGGTGAGTTAGAAGGGGTACAGTGGGGCTACAAAAAGAAAGTAAGGAAACACTATTCACTGAGAGTGTCTAATATGAAACAGTAGGTGGATGTACAAGGAAAGTAACCAGATAAAATGTATATATATATATATATATTGGTTCCCCTTCAGAAGGTCAAACGGCTGAAATCTCGAAATGCATATGGCCGAAGCCATATGCTCGAATTTCAGAAGCTCTACCTTCTGAAGGGGAACGAAAAAAAAAGCAAGAAAGCACAAAACAGTGTTTCTGCATGGGGACAAGTCCCCCTGCACCCCCCACACCCCGCTATTTATTTATTTATTTTAACTCCGTGATCACACTACAGTGCAGAAAGGGAAATTTCCCATTCTGCGCTGTATGCCGATCCCCATTCAGAAGGTCGAGCTTCTGAAATTTTAAGCATATGGTCTCGACCATATACATTTCAAGATTTCAGCCATTCGACCTTCTGAAGGGGAACAATAAATATTACAGAGCACATTACTATAGATTGTAGAAAATAAAAACACACTACATGAAAAATTTAATGTGTTCCCATACATTGAAAGGCAAACACTTTGTAAAACAATGACTTTTAATTTAAACAAGCTCATTACATTTGCAATCAAATAAATGGACAAAAGCACTACTGCAGCATAAAACAAAGCATTAATCGTCTACATATTAACTTAAACACTTATAGTTTCAGTGTCCTATGCAACCTCAGATTGTTTACATAATCAAAAACATACCTACATCAGATACTGTAGCAATCTTAGACCAACTCTACAATAGACTGACTTCACTTCTTTATTCAGGTAGCAACAATTACTGCAACTCCCGTCTAGTTAAAAAGCAATTACTTACTCTGCACAACAGTTTAAAATACTTTTTTTTTTTTTTTTTTACACTGGAGGCTTTGCTCCCCAATATCCTGATATAAATCCTTTGCCCACATAGCATACTAACCTTCATAACTGCACAACCATGAAGAAAGTGAAATACACTGAATTTTTCTGCAGTTCACCTCCTGCAGTTTGGCAATAGTATAATTCAACATAATTCACCAGCTACCATTTTTACAGTAGATAATCTAGTGACTAGAAGAATATATATGCACATAGTCCCACACAGTTACTTACACACACACACACACACACACACACACACACACACACACACACACACACACACACACACACACACACACACACAGACACACACACTCATTTGTAAATAATATGAATTATATGTAGACACACAATGGACACATCTCCATGCATTGATTAAAAAAGAGAAATGCATTTCATACTGTGGTAATATAAGTCATGTTACATTTTACTTTTCAAATTGATAGTTTGCCTACAATAAAATACAGGCTCTCTGCTGCAAAACATGTTGTTCAGTAAACATGAAAGCAAATAAATAAATTCCACACCCAGCTGTTTTATATTCACCCACTCACACTCAATGACTGGCAAGCTATTTTTCTCTCTAAATGTCTTTCTTTCATAACAATGTCTTCTGCTGTACAAGGATTCTCACCTACTAAGTACTTCTGCCTGAATGAACACTAAGTGAAACAGAAGGACTTAAGCTAGACTGATTTCCCATTGTGGAAAGATGTTTTCAAAGAGAATACATGTAGAATGAAACAGACGTGGATCTCCTGTGGCTGACTATATTTTTATGACTTCCTTTCCAATTCATGCACAAAAGATACCCACCAGCTATCAGCAAAACAATGAGCCAGATAAAACGTTGCTTGCCAAGCTGTCAGTTGAGTGCATCAGTTCTCAGTGAACATCTGTAGTATAACGACTTTCTTAGACCGTAAGTGCTTGGTGTACATTTTTCTGTTAGGACTCTCTGTGTCCTGGCACTACCTTCCATATTCAGATGCCTGTGTGCTGACCTTCAACCTACATGAGGGCATCAGCAGGGCTAAAAGACATTGGGAAACGAATCAGAAAATTTCATAATCAGAGATTTAGGATCATGAGCAAATGCGCACTTATTATTAATTTTTTTCCTGGAAAATTTTAAAATTTCTCCCAAAAAGTATATAATCCACTAGACTGGCATGATTCTGATTATGTTTTGTGTTAGATGAAAATGTATACTCTTCCTTTAACAATTTTTTTGTGTGTGAAACCTCAACTGATGCTTTCTGGTGTGTCTTTTCTTTGTTAATTAGTAAATTCTGTAAAATTCCTGACCTGAACACAGACTGAGTAAAACACAAAATCGTGAAATTAATATTATATGTCACAACACTCATTTACAATAGCTTGAAATTATTTTTATATTTAGTGCATATACACATTTCAAATGGGTGCATTCATTTTTTGGCATTATGAATTTGAATTCTGAATGCACTAAAAATTGTAATGGAATCACTGTAATGGTTAGAAATTACACTAAACGCTCATAGGTCTAATTAATGCAACTGCAAATCAGTTACATGGAATTTCACTATTTTAATAAATTTTTCCTCATCATGAGGCTGAATACATTAATTTTAAGGTCCATTTAGTTCCCAGGTACCTCTTGACAACAGATTTTTCAAAAAGATATGCCAATGCAGTCAATGGACTAATCAATTTTGTTTTTGGCAATCATGTTTATCATCAGGTAAAGAGAGCAAAAGGTACGTTGTCACATTCTCCAGGGCATACACTTTTGCTGTAGATGTTGTAGGCTTGGTAATCTGTACTTTCTTCTATGGTGTCAGCCGTCACTTACCTAGGGTACTGTGGAAGCCAACAATCCACCACCAGCTCTGTCTGTCTGTGGTTTGAACTCCAGACATCATTCAGAAGGTGAAGAATGCATCATGTTTAACAGAACGTGGTTTTCTGGAGGGCTTTTCCCAATAATTACAAATGTGCAATAGGCACATTACCTTAGGAGATCACTCCTACACCTATTTCTTTCTGTCTGTCTTTCTTCTTTTTGTGAAATCAACTTTATTAAATAGAAACTACTATTAATAACAAAAGACATTTACTGAAACTATAATAAGCAACATAACCCAAACCAATGCATGTCTACATTATAACACATCATTCACAGCATTTTATCCCAACTAAAGTAAGATGTTTTTGAGAACTCAACAAACTCATCATGGGTATATTTTGCCCTCACTTGACAGTTTCAATCTAGCAATGTAAGTATTTATGATTTTAAAATTATTATCAAGGATTTCTTCCAGTGTCAGAAAATAGTTGTCAAAATAACTTAAGGTACCCAAATTAGCCAAATATTTTTATCTAAACAAAATGCATTTCTTGTATCACAAATACCCAAGAGCTATAAAAAAAAACTTTATGGGGGAGGGTTAACAGCAGATGCAACTATCATATTTCCCACAAAACACTTTTATACCCACTTTCCCCTAATGTGTAGGTAGTCAGAGTCTGGCACCTTTCATTTCCAGCACTGTCCATATCCATGCTTTTTATTATCTAGACCATACCTTTCAACTGCATAATTTTCACAGAATGTGCAGATTTTTGCTTCATATTTTTGGTCTGTTCCTCATAACATTTATGGCTTTCTACCAAATCACTGAGGACTGAAGTCACTAAATAATGGCAGACATTTGAATTCAAGACTTGACATCCTTCTGAAAATGCATGTCAATGCAAAACCTATTTTTCTAGCAACTTTCAAGGTTTATGAAAGCAATATTTAAAATGTGTTCTTGATTTTAGTCCTTTGTACCCCCTTTATTTTTGTCTTTACAATCCTTGTGCTAAGAGGTATAATACTGACATCTAGAGTTCCACCTAATTAATGGGTCATCTGTGTACTAATTCTCCCAAAACACAGTCTGACCATATCCATAATGAAAGAAGCAGGTAGTTCTGGTCATTCCAACCTGTTCATAGTGCCATACGGACTTTCTCCAAATAAGCAGATTTACACCTGATTCTTTCATAAACTTGAGTTACCTCATGAGATCCTACAACCCTAGTAATCTAGTTGAGAACTCACATTTCATACCTCTCATGGTCTCAAACCATGCTCCTGATTATGAATGCAGACTAACTAATATTAAGACAAGAGACCACCACCATCTTTGATCTGAGTGAGACAGAATGCAGGATCATCCTTATAGAAAACATTTGACAGGCTGCAGATTTTGTTAGATAGCACACCAGATAGCGTAAAACCAATCTTCCTCTTTGCCTTCAGCTTAAGACTCGAGAACCATGAAAATTTGGTATTTATAAATTATCTATGCAGATTTTCTATAAGATGTTAGCCATCTATTTTTTGTCCTAGACATGGTAAGTGTCAAGCTTACAATATAATGTGCAGAGCAAGAGCATACGGACTGCTGTTAATCTGACTAGAAAAGGGAGGAGAGTCTGTTCCTGTGAAGTTTTTTTCTTGAATTCATCAAATGAAATTAGGGCACTGGATTTTGTTTAACCTGTAGTATGGAGGACTCATACAGATAGGTTCATAGGCTGGTACTAGGCTATCGGCCCTAGGGCCTATGCAAGCCTAGCCATAACAATTCCCAATTCCCTGGATATTTCTTCTTACAATATTTACTTCTCTGGGCCCCTGTCTAGCAGGGCGACCGACATGATCCCCGGGGTGAATTTCCTATCTCCCATCCAATCATCAAGGATCCTTTTGAAGAGGGCCAATGAGGCGCTCTGCTTGACATGTATGGGCAGTCTAAAACAGAGTATGGGGAGTCTCTGGGTCAGGAACCTATCCCTCCAGCATGTTTTGTTCATTGTGATGACAAGGTTTAGATCCCTGGAACGTGTGGCTCTGAGGGTTTGAGATTTCTTTAATTGGAGCATGTCCAACAGCTCAGGGTTAGACATGGCCTTGTATGTTAAGCAGAGATCACCTCTGAGTAGACAATATGCCACAGCGTATAGCTGGAGTTTTTTTAGACGGTCAGCATATGGCATCTGCTTTAGGCCTGTGATTCTTTCAGTGAGGTATTTCTGTCACCTTTCCAGCTGTTGCAGATGTCTTGTGAGGTACATACCAAATGGGACATTATACTCTATAATGGGTCTAATGAGGGATGAGTACAGTGGGACAATGACCTCTTTTTTTCCGGATGAAAAGCCCTTAGTGATGAGGTGTGCCACATAGAAGGATTTCCTGACTGTTGTGGCGATGTGATTATTGAAAGTGAGACCACTGTCCACCAGTGTCCCTAAGTCTTTCATCACACTTTCAATGTTAAGCATCCTGCCAACTATGTGGTAATTCATGGGTACATGTTTTTTCCAAAGGGGATAACTATACATTTCTTGGCATTAAGCTTGAGCCCATGGCTCTGGCACCAGGCATCTGTTTCTGTAAGGCCTTTTTGTAGAATATCCACATCATTTGGGGATTCAATAATGGCTCCCAGTTTGCAGTCATCTGCAAACTTTGTTAGCCAGAGTCCCTTAGTGTTTGCCTGTACTTCAGAGAAGTAGATGCCAAACAAGAGTGGTCCCAGGACTGAACCCTGAGGTACTCCACTTGTCACTTGTCTGGAGGTGGATTTGGAGTCAGCTACTTTTACAGTCTGGGTTCTGTCAGTAAGCCAGCTGGCAACCCATCAAGTGACATAGGGATTTATGCCCAACTTAGTAAGTTTATCTATGATTCCAGAGTGGGGGATGGTGTCGAAGGCCTTGGTGAGGTCCAGATAGGCTGTGTGGACCACCTTACCCTCGTCCACAGCTCTGGAGACTGATTCAAAGAAGTCAATCAGATTCAGGAGACAAGATCAGCCCTTCACAAACCCAAACTGGGTGGGGTCCAGTGTTTGAAGGTTGCCAATGTCTTTGTTTATAAGTTCCATGATAATGCGTTCCATGCCCTTGCAGATCAGGCTTGTCAGACTGATGGGACGGTAGTTCCCGGGATCCAAGGCGGATCCTCCCTTGTTGAGCTGGATAACTGTAGCTGTGCGCCACTCAGTGGGCACAAAGCCTGAGGTGAGGCTATGATTAAACATGACACTTAGGTGAGGTGCCAGCTCATTGTGTAGTTCATGTAGTACGCAGCCTGGGATGTCATCTGGTCCCATGGATGCTATATTCTTAGCTTTGGAGAGTGCAGTTTCTACCTGTGTGGCCGTGATTATCGATATTTGGCAATCTTTTGGTATTGGGCCCTTTAGGGGTTGAGAGGGGGGTGAAGTTGGCACTAAATCGATCTGCAGGGATATTGGCAATATCCTTGGGATCAGTATATTTAATGCCATTCTGTTGTAGCTCAAAGCAGATCTGAGCACTGCCATTTAGATTCTTGACATAACTATAGAATGCCTTGTGGTTGTCTTTGGAATCTTTGGCAATTTTATTTTTGTAACTAGCTTTTGAGGATTTTATAAGGGATCTCAGCTTCTTACTGAGGCTGGTGAGGGAGTTTTTTACATTCTAGGATTTTCCTCTTTTCTGCAACAGATTCTTCCTTCTGTTGTATAGTTTGTTAATAGCAGGGGACCACCAGATTGGCTTCCTTTTTTTTTGGAGAAGAGCATCTTGGTTCTATTTGGGATGGCACGATTCATGCACGAGTGGATGTGATCGTACAGTGCCTTAGTGTAGGATTCTACAGTCGAACTTCCAGATCCCGTCTGCGTGGGTGTTGTGAAGTTTGTCACTTCTGACTTCAGTAGCATGAAGTTGGCTTTGTAGAAGTTTTTAAGGAGTTTTCCTTACTGGGGGGTGGGGGTGGGATGTGGATGTCAAAGGTGATTTGCTTATGATCAGATCTGACCAATCAGGGGGTGACCACTGGTGTGGAGCATCTATCTCCCATGTTGGTAATGTCCAGGTCTAGGATATTGGCTCCCCTGGTGGGACAATGGATTAATTGATCCAGGGCATTGGAATTTATGAATTACAAGAACCATTGGGAAAAGGAGTTAGTACCCGAGTAGTTTTCCCAATTAATGGCAGGGTAGTTGAAATCACCCGGTATTAGGGTGTTTGGTTGTATCTTAATATTTTCCAGTATGTTTAGAAAGGTGTAGTGAGAATCTTGGGGCATGGTGGGGGATCTGTAGCTAGCTACAATTTGGATTGCAGTCTTACCTAGTGTTAGTTGCACCTGGAGAATTTCAGATACATTGTGTTGGGCAACTAGCCTGGAGGTGTGAATATCCTTGGTGAATATGGATACTCCTCCACCTTTAGTGTTACTATTTCTACCGAACAACAAATTGAAGATGTGTTTTCTTACAAAGAATATTGCAGGGTTGAGGAGTAAGAAGGTAATTTGTTAATGCTAAGACATGAAAAGTCCTCAAAACTGGACAAAGTTTCAGAAATATTTATAAGTGAAGATTGCTGGCAAGGAAAGCCAGATTGTGCAATCTTAAGTAAACTACATTGAACATGCCACCATGGCATCCTAAAACTATGTGATACATCAAATAAAATTGCTTATGGTCTTAAATGTTAATACAACTAGTAGTGGAAAAAATAGACCCCCTGCCAGGGGCTTATTCTCAAAATAATCAAGGGAGAGAGCATTTATTAGTCATCACCTTGGCTAATGGAGACGTAAAAGGAAGTGTGCAAACCATACAAAAAGACTGATATTTCATAACTGCCCAGATCTCTCCTATAAATATCTTTAGCACAGAAAGTAAAAAGCTTTAGGAAAATCAATATAAAGTGCCATGTCTGACATAGCGTGACACCAAGGAAGCTGCTGAGTGTTTTATAAAAGCAGTATCAGATCACAGCTGCTCTGTATCCCATGAAGGAAGTCCTGCTGAGCTAACTGCGGAGTTTCTAAGGCAATCTGTTCCAGTAGTTCCACCAGGATCTTGGCAAAGATTTTTGCTTCTGTGGGAATGGGTGAGATGGTCTGAACTTCGGTGGACCTGTGCCACCCTTTCCTTCCTCTCTCATGGAAATGTGACTATGAATGCTTCTGTCATAAAATAAGGCAGTAATTCTGTCTTTTCCATATCCTGATACAATTCTAAGAGATAATAAGGCCTTTTTAAATGTTGTATTAAAAAGTCTTTTGAAATGTCATTAGGATTAGGGTCTTCACCATATTTGAGAAGATTAATTGCTTGACATATCTCCCTGCTCTAACGGAGTTACTTATTAACTTTAGTAATCTATTTTCTACCTGTTTAAAATAACATGAAGCAGCTCTATTAATGACATGATTTCTAACTTCTTCTTCTTTCGGCTTTTCCTGGTTAGTGGTCACCACAGCGGATCACCTTGTCTGCTCATGATTGGCAGTGGAGTTTTATAGTGTCGAGTTGCCAGCCTGGCACCCAACCTTCCACAGAAGGCACACACATGCACACACTCACACCTAGGGCCAATTTAGAGTGTCCAATCCACCTGCAGCATGTCTTTGGGATGTGGGAGGAAACCGGAGCACCCAGAGGAAACCCACGCGACCACAGTGAGGACATGTAGACTCCGCACAGAAGGCACCCCAGCCGAGGATCGAACTGGAGAACCTCTTGCTGTGAGGTGGCAATGCTAACCACTGCACCACTGTGGCCACCCAATGACATGATTTCTAACTAGTTTATTAAAATCATCCCATACCATAGGGTCAGAAAAGTCTCGTTCTAGGATATAGCTCCTTGTAATAATTAAACATAAAATTATTAATACCTGTCAGGGAAAATGTCACTTCCCATCATATCTGCCAAAGAAGTAATAATCTGTTTATTTTTGCTTTAAGTCATAAGGCCAATAATTTTAGTGAACTAATGAATTTAACTCAATAAAATTGCCAAATGTGTTCCAGTTTCAATTGAATTAAGCTAAATTGGGATATAGTGTACTATCTTTTACAGTGGTAGTATAGTGTGTAAGTTCTCAATGAGTAATGTGTCAAAATTATATGTCTGGTGTTCAATATAGCAACAATACTGCTGCAAATAAAAAAGCTGTTCTAAATATTCTGTAATCTGTAATTTTAAGTATTGTAAACACTGATGTTCCATTAAGGTACGTAATGCAATCTTTTATGTGTATTACAGAAGGTTCCTACCATAATTGTTGTTAGTAAGCTAATTATTCTGTCAAAGTATCAAGAAAAAAGAAGAGCTATGGCCCTGTTAGTCAGAGATGTTGGCATTCTGATGCAGAGGGGGTTTGTGCTTGGAACAGCAGCTCTGGGAAATGTCCTACAGCAAAGGAGAAAACATCCCAGCATAACCTGATGAAGCCTGGACATTTTCTTACTTGGAATCCAGAGAAGGGAAGCACCATATACTGTGTTAGAGCCTGCAAAACAGATTGCATTTTTGTTCGGTCTTTAAGTAAACGAGTACTCTGTATTTGATAAGAACATATACTTGCCATTCATTTTACTTCTGTTTAATAAAATGGTACTTATGTATTATCGCAACCACATTTCCGAACTTTCCGAAATGGAAGCATTTATGCGAAAATGTGTTTCTTAACCTTCAAAGGGGTGTGTTAAGCAAGTAATTAGTAGTGGGTGACTTTGAGATTGAGGCCTGAAGAGGAACAAGGGTCAAACTTTCGGCTCTTCTGGGGCATGTTTCACTTGTTCCATGACCTGCACAGCGCTGCACTGCATCTCAATTCCTGCATTCCTGAGCAGAACCCCTCAGCAAGGGGAAGTTAGTCAGGGACATACCACGTAACACTCCCAATAAAATACATTACAGTAAGTCTCTGCCATAATTATTTAGTACGTTTACAATAGTAATACCGAACTCTGGCCTCTTCTCATCTTCGCATTGTTGTCAAAATCTGTTATCTTCCGGAGTACACCACCTGCTAATCTTCAGTTTTCTTACTCTTACTCTTACAGAATGCAGCCATTACCTTACATTACATATGAAATAGCAGCATTGTAAATGAAACTCCATTACGTAGCAAAAGTATGTCATACTTAAGTACATTAACTGAAAAACTACAATACCGCCAAAAACATCAGTACTCCCAACTTTCCCTATTAAAAATGAGAACGGAATCAGCTGTCAACATCATCCACCGTCATGGTGGAAATCATTAAGAATGCAACGGTTCATTAAACATTGATTAAAAACCTTGGCTACAAATAAAAAGTGTACCCGAAGCAAACTTTCCATTTCTGTGTTTTCCTTCTGTGAATGACTCCTTCTATTCTGTAAAAAGATTCCAACAGACAGTATAAGACCAGCCATGATAACTCAAGCGTGAGTTTG
The DNA here is from genome assembly GCF_019279795.1 of Protopterus annectens. NCBI lineage: Eukaryota > Metazoa > Chordata > Ceratodontiformes > Protopteridae > Protopterus > Protopterus annectens. The sequence continues at coordinate 1,859,894,831 of NC_056737.1, forward strand.
TAAGGCACGCAAAACAGGTACAGGATTTCTTAAACTGTTCCTGTCCCTGAAAGTAATGTAATCATTTTGGCCAGTAGTAAGGACTATGATCAGCAATTTTAAGGGTTTCAAGCACTTGTTTGTCTGCAGGTATGCGCTTTTTGCAACCACGGAAATGTGGTTGTGATAATACGTAAGTACCAATAAAACTTATAGTTTATGAACTGGTGGTCTTTACCATATCTTTTTATACCACATTGATGAGTATAATTAGAATAATTCACATAATTTTTCCATGCCAGAAAGGATATTGTATCATATTTTTTCACTACTTAAAAGACTATAGCTGATCAGTTTTTCCCAGCTAGACAGAACAGAAGTCTTCTCTATGTGGGATGGGAGTTTTCTGTTTTTTACATCTATGTTTCTTCATGTGCTAGGAAGACAACAACAAAACAACTGCTTTTGCTTGTATTGCTACCACAACTAAGGGTATGCTGACAACTACAAATACCATGGCAAGAGCCAAAGATTCTTCCTTATCTTAAACAACTAAGCAAGAAAGAGAGAATGTATCAAAGTGATGCAGCAACAATCCTTTCAGTCCAACTAAGTGTGGAATCTTTAAAAACATTCATGGACATGGAAGGGCTGAATATTAGGACAATGATAAAGTCAAAATAGCACTGTAATCTCAAGCTGCTTTCACCACTGAGACAGAAGCTAAAAACGGTTCACAGCTTGGCATTTCTCTTAATAAAATGGTAAGATCTCAATTATGTGATTTAAAGTGTATACTTCATTTATGGTTAGATTCCAAGGGTCAACATACTAACAGTAAAATGACAGAATATTAGTCATTGGTACATTTAAAAAGGTTTTTCCCAGTATTTGAAGAAAATGGAGACTTCATACTTTCCTTAAGACTGGTAGAAACTTTGCTGTACCTGTACAAAGATTGTTATGCAATAAAACTAAGTTTAATACTGGACAAACTAAATGTATTGTTAAGCCAGTGACAAATTCTGGAAACAAAACAGAAAGTGTCAAATGTAGTCATACTCTGTTTTAAATGTGGTAAAGGGGTAATATGGTTATGCTCAAAGATATGCAATATATCTGAAAAAAGAACATTCTTTCTAAAAACACAAATCAAGTAGTCTGTGCTCATGGAGATAAGAACCAGGATCCATTACTAAAGCAGAAATACAAACTGTGTTTGAATAGAAGGTCATCATGTTGCTGGGGTCCTCAGTTTAATGCATAATGTGATAATAGGCATTTTCTCCACTTTAAAATTTATGAGGTAATATGAAGAAGGTGATCCTTTTAATAGACCACCTTATCAGTGTGAGGAATGCAACCAGCAAGTAAATAACCTTACCAGTACAGCTCTGCCTGACCTGAAAAAAAAGATGGAGAAATAAGCAGACACATTCAGAAGAGGGCAGGAATAGAAAAAAAAGGCATAGTGCTTGAAAAAAAACTGAGGGAATATAAATATGGCTAAAATACAGATAAAGGAAAGCCTATACCACTGAAAGAGATATGTCAGCATGCAGCTATGGCAGAATAGTATACACGCACAAAACCAGTAGAAAGAACTAAGCTACACAGTAAAGTACTGTATCCTTGAAATAATTACAAATCATGGAACAGGTGTGTAACTGCAACATGAAAATGTTGTAGAACATAGAGTTAAAATTACTGATAATTGAAGAGAAGGAATCCCTCACTTCTTCTTCTTTCAGCTTTTCCTGGTTAGGGGTCGCCACAGCGGATCACCTTGTCTGCTCATGTTTGGCAGTGGAGTTTTACGGTGTTGAGTTGCCAGCCCAGCGCCCAACCTTCCACAGAAGACACACACATGCACACACTCACACCTATATTCCAATGAATGAAGCTAGAAATCATAGAAAATGTACAACCCGAGAAGAATCCCAAATATTCTGTTGAGTTAAAACAGAAGCTCACCTTAATTGAGAACTCAAGAAGCAAGTTACTAACAAAGACATCATTAGGGTAGTAAAAGGATGAAACAAGTAGATCTGGTCAGACTTTTAAACCAGTTTCTCTCACTGTAAGATAGAAACTTCACATTATGAAAGGATCTATGCAACAGGAATCTGTACATACAGGAAAAGCAGAATTGAAGAAAAATCATTGGTAAAAATCTTTGGGAGACTAAGAAAAATAAATTGAAATTGAGGTCTTCACTGACACTGAGACAGATGGTGATCAACAAAAAAGGAAAAATAAAAGAGATGGCAATGTATACCGAGAGACAAAATAAAATTCAGCAGATACCCAATGCTATTTCTTTTGAGGAAAATATAGCGACACTAAATAAAAAAAAATATGGTTCCTTGCAGCAAGTTAATAAAGAAAAAAGAAAAGAAACTAGAAAATGTAATAAGGTAGAAATAGCAAATAACAAAAAATACTGGAGGATGACACTTCGAGCATTGAAAAGGAAATATAGTGTGGACTGCATTGAGAAAGAAGTTGAAAAGTGTTCTAATTTCTTCCCCATACTCTGAGTTACAAAATGATTGACAGCACAGACTAAATTAAGCCAGAGAAGAGATAGTACATTCACTAGATACTGCTGTAAACATTCAGAAACCCATTGATGAGGCCAATGCAGTCATGTCTAGGAGAAAGCTAGGAATGAGCAAAACCACAGACTGGATGCTAGTGTGGTTTTACAAGCAAGGAATAATGATAGAAGATAAGAAGTTCTGTGTTGGAGACCCTGAATGCCATAAAACAGCCTGTTACGCAGGCTTTAAAACTCATCCAGTTCTAATTTCTATGACAGATACACCATTTGGATGTATTGTTATCAATGTTTTGGGGTGACTAGTAAAATCCAGCAATCAGCTGCAATGCATCTCATTTATTGTAGACTACATGAAAGGCTAATGATAAATGTAATGCAAGGGAGTCAGCCTTATTATGATGCAGAGTAGCGATAGTTAAGAAAATAATCACTGACCAGGGAACTCCACTTATTTCCAGAATAATGTAAAAGCTGTGCTCATGTTTGAAGGTAATGCAATTAAAAGCCTTAGACTGATGGGGTAATGAAGCATTTTCAGTGAACATTATAATCCATGCTGAGAAATGCCACTGAGTGAGATAGCAAACACTGGGACCAGTTAGTCTCATACCATTTGATTTTTATTACAGGAGTATCACAACATCAGTGGGACGTAGTCTTTTAGTCACTATATGTCAGACATTCGCAAGAACTGCTAGATGCTGTCAGGGAAGAACAGAATACCCCATTTAAAAGTCTTATAGCTCACTATACTAACATAGAAGAAAGGCTGCAGTCAGTGATGCATATCATATTGGAACACATGGAAACACCTAGGTTACGTAACAATTGTTGTATAATAGGAATACAAGGACATTATAGTTTAAAGCTGAAGACTAGGTGCTAGCTTTGATTCCCTCAGCAGAAAACCAAAAGTTTGGCTAAATTACAAAGTCCATATGAAAGAATAAATAATATGAACTGCAGGGTAAAATAGATAAGAAAAGGCCGCGGCGTTATTAATAGACGTGGGGGAGGATAGATTCATCACCCAAAGACTCCTTGCTGGGATGCTACAAAACAAAATCCCGCAGAGGCAGAGCACCTCCTTGTTCAAGAGGAATCTTTGACCAATGGAATGGATGGACACAAATACACCCACCTGTTACCTTACCCCAGTGTCTGACAGAGCGCACAGCTAAATAATGGGCATAGTTTCTCCCTCCAAAAGGGTGGCGTGCGTAAACAAAAAAATGGCTAGGCTTATAAATGCCCTCGGGCAGATAGCCTAGTATGAACCTATGAACCTATGAACCTAGAAGAGCTATACCATGACAGTATTCTGATAATGGGAAGCTATTCAGACTTCTGTAGTTAGTTTAATGGCAGAATCATATCAAGTAGGAGAAAAAAGGAAAACTGACCTCTGGAGCCTGCAGCGCAGGTACATGGTACATTATATAAATCAACTAATAATAATAATAATTAAAGTTATTGTTGTTATTGTTGTATTTAATTATTTATTTATTTTGAATTTTTCAGATAGGACATCGCAATGATCCCACTGGACCTATTTCAGTCTCTTCCTATGGGTAAACACAAAGTTAGATGACATTATATATAAAGTAAAAGACAATATGCAAAAAAAAAAAAATATATATATATATATATATATATATATATATATATATATATATATATATATATATATATACATATACATGGATTCACTTTATAATCTCAAAATATTGAAATCTCGAATTTCAGTATCTCGAGAGTATAAAGTCAAAAATTCAAAATACCGATACCCAAAAGAGCAAAATTCAAAATCGCGACTTTTAAATACACCCTCCACCACACAAATAAACACACATACACCTTCCTCCCTACACTACAACAAACAAACAAAAACACACACAAACACAACAACACAAATACATGAACCTATCCTACGTATAAGTGGGGGGGCAAGCCCCCCTGCACCCCTCACACCCCCGCTACTTATATATACTAACGCTAAGGTCACACTAAAAGGACAAAGACACTAAACCCACCACTACACACCCTACATTCCCTTCACACAAACACACATCACATACGTACAAACACCACCATTCTCAACACTTACACATTCACACTATTACTTACCTACCGTAACCTACATCTACAACTTCCCAACACACTAACATACACTAAAATCCCTACCAAAAACTCTTAAAATATAAACACTTACCTGAATCTTCAGCTATCCATTAACACAGTGCACTACCACAACCGCTGATTCGGCATTTCCGGATTCGGTTATGTGGACTTTCGCGCAACTGGGCTTTCGACATTTAGTCTCAAGATACTGAAATTCAAGATTTCAGTATTTCAAGATAGTGAAGTGCACCCATATACATATATGAAAAGTGAATATCAGCACTGGAGTAAGGGTATAAAGATAATAGATATATAACATTATATACACAGTAACTGATAAAACACAATATATACATTCATTATATACAGAGTAAATATCAGTGTTGGCATGCTAAAAGAATCACAATGAAAAGTAGAATCAGTGCATGCTATGTAATAATAATAATAATCATACTAAATACTAGCACTACTACTATTAATAATACTAAATATTACTACTACTAAAAATAATACTAAATACTACTACTACTGCTACTAATACTACATACCACTACTAATAATAATAATAATACTAAATACTAATACCTATAATAATAATGGTAATAATAATAATAATAATAATAATAATAATAATAATTTTTCTGACCAGTGAAGCAGAATAGTTGTATTTTCCTAGAGTCGTGTAAAGTACTTCTAGTTCTGATCTGAAAATGGAGTAAGTGGAATGATCTTCAGGAAAAGAAGAAAATAATAATAATAATAATAATAATAATTATTATTATTATAATATTAAAGTTTCTGTTAAGGAACAAGGATATATTTTCAGAACTACCTGGCAAAACAAGACTAATTCAAGATCATACTGAGACCATACTAGGAGAAAATATTAATTTAAAACTTTACAGGCTACAACAGAAAAAGACAGGGGAAGACAAAGTACAAGGAAAGCATCCTTAAGTTTTGCAGACACATAGCTCAGACAAAAAAATGCCCCGACTGCAGCACAGACAACCCATATGTCACTGGAGACACAGGAGCAAGAGGGACAGGAATGGGGAGGATGGAAGTCCTTGGGCATGGAAAGCAGCTTAGCTTGCTGCATTGACAATGACTGCAGTATGAAAAACTAATGTGCCCTACACTATATGTGGTTTGCCATTTGTTCAAGAGCTGCAGCATAACTTGCATACACATCCCAAGGTAGTTACAACAGAGCTCAAAGACTGCTGCAGCCTGCCCTGGCTTTCACCTCTGCTGGGGAATGAATTCACTGAATGGTTTGTGCCATGGTGGAATAAGGAATGGATCAAATGAATGCAGGAATGGAGGGGGGCACTGGACCGATCCTGTGGACCAAAAATAAAATGCCTGAAATGAGGATGATGGTGTAAGCAAAAAAATGAGTGAAACAACCCTACAGTGTTAGTTCCAAAAATCAAATAGATCATCCAGGTTCTGCAATGACTTCAAAGAGCTGAACTACATTTTAAAATTTAACAGCTATCCAATGCCTAGGGTAGATGAACTAATAGAAAAGTTGGAGAAGAAAAATATTTTGATCACACTATACCTGATAAACTGGTAAAGGCAAATCACTGTTACCAGCCAAAGTCAAGAAGAAGACATTCTTTTCAACCACTGAAACCTTATTCCATTATAATGTCTTTCCTTTTGGGCTACATAGTGCCTTTGCAACCTTTCAAAGACTGTTGCACAGAGTCCTAAAGCCCTGAGTCAGATCTGCTGCTTCTAACTTAGATGGTAACTTAATATGCTCATAGGAATGAAGCTTCTGTGCTAAGGTACTGGTAGTGTGCAACAGACTCTGGGACAAGTCAGTCAGGGAGTCAATGCTTTCAACAGTGAGTTAGGCATGACAGAGATAAAACATTCACAATATCTATTAAGAAAGCGAATTATCAGCTCCCAAGATGAAAAATAGAAGTGTCTAGAAAATTAACTATTCAACACACCAAGAAGCAAGTGAGGGTATTCTGATAGTAAGCTGGGTGCAATCAAAAACATGTACCCCATTTAGCACCTATAACATGTCCTCTTGCAAATGTGACAAAAGGGAAGGTGCCCCATATGGTAAAATGGACACTAGAGACAGATAATGCTTTTGAACAGCTGAAGGAAGCATTATGTTCAGAAGCTGTTCTAGTATTCCCAGATTTCTGTGAACTCTTAAAAAATTTACATTAATGCATCAACGGGTAGGACTAGAGGCAATGCTTTCTCAGGACTTTGATCGGGAAGAACAATATACTTTTTTTTTAGGATGTGGTGATGGTGCTGCGGTAGCGTTGTTGCCTCACAGTATGATGTCCTGTTCAATTCTCAGCTAAAGCGTCTTCTGTGTGGAGACATGCGTGAATGGGCGTACCTTCATTGAAGGTTGTACGTCAGGGCTGGCAACTCGGTATGTAAAAATCGAATGCCAATCATTAGCAGACTGGAGTTCCACTGTGGCGACCCCTAACCGGGAAAAGCCGAAATATACAACAATAATCTAAGCAAAGAAGAATAACAGTTATTCCACTACTGGGAGGAAATGATAGGCAATTAAGTGGACACTCTCATAACTAAAGTATTATTTATTTATTTTTACATTTGTTTACTGGGAGTATCCGACTGAGTCAAGCTGGCCCGTTTTCAGCGGAGGCCCGGGGTGAAAAGCTCAAAGTTACATAGTAAAATATTAAGTAAATTGAAACTGAGCGAGATAAAAAAGTAAATACAATTGAATTGAGTGAACAAGACAAGAGTAGAGCTCCAAGTTACATAGTAAAACAGTAAATACATTAACAAGTAATACAAGGGAAATGAGTGAAAAAGACAACAATAGTGCATATACAGTAAAATAAGAATGTCCATGATATAATGGATTTTAAGTATTGTGTGTAGAATACATGACATAAGAACAAGACGCTAATATCTTTCTAATTAGGGGTGGTAGCATCACTAAATAAACAATTACAATAGAGATATAATATGGCTGGGACTTAACATTGCACCCTGTTCATGCCCCCAGTGTGGCTCCTCAAGCATCAAGATGGGAATAACAAACTTTGTAGGCTGATTTTCTGTCTTTATAACAATTTAACTTTATCACAAAGCATCTGTAGGGCTTGACCCAGCAAAATGCAGATGGCCTGTCTGGGGTTCACAGTTCATCTAGTGGGAGTATAGAAAATGGTTTTAAGCTGGGGGGCTGGGGGGTGAGGGGATGTAGCATAATGTAATAGTTCTTAGAGAATGCTACAGCAGTGTTGTAAATATGTTTCTATTATTGTAAACAGTGATATTCCTTGAAGGCAGACAGATAAACTTTACACTTTTTTATGTTAGATTGAGAGTGTTCTCACAAGAGTTGTTGTTAATAACCCAGTTACTCTGTTAAAACACTACACAAAAAGAAGTGGTGTGGTCCTGTTAGTAGGAGAGTTTGGTTTCTCTCTGCAAGCAGAGGCTTGCTACGAATTGCAGTTTTGGAGCATGTGATGTCAGCAAAGGAGAAGATATTTCACAATAGGTTCATAGGTTCATAGGTGTGTACTAGGCTAATATCCCTGGAGCCTTTACAAGCCTAGCCCATAGGATTATCCTGGCACAGCACCACCCAACCTTAGTTCCCAGTGCCTCTGTCAAGTAGAGCAACTGGAGTGATCCCTGGGATGAATTTTCTATTTCCCATCCACTCATCAAGATTTCTCTTGAAGAGGGTCAGTGAGGTGCTCTGTTTGATATGTATGGGAAGTCTATTCCATAGCATGGGCAGTCTCTGGGTTATGAACCTGTCCCTCCAGCATGTTCTGTTGCTTGTGGTAATGGGGTTGTGGTCTCTGGAGCGTGTGGTGCGGAGGGATTGGGATTTCTTTAGTTGTTGCATTTCTAACAGAGCTGGGTCAGACATGGCTTTGTAAGTCAAGAAAAGATTGCCTCTAAGTAGGTGATATGAGACAGAAAATAGTTGGAGCTTTTTGAGTTTGTCCATATAGGACAAGTTTTTAAGGCCTAGGATCCTCTTTGTCAGGTACTTTTGTGGCCTCTCCAGTTGTTGCAGGTGTCTAGTGAGGTGCATGCCAAATGGGGCATTATACTCAAAGACTGGCCTAATGAGGGAAGAGTAGAGGGAGACAGTGATCTCTTTCTTCCTGGATGCAAAACCCTTAGTAAGGAGATGTGCCACATAGAAGGACTTTCTGACCACAGTGGCAATGGGGTGGTCAAAAGAGAGGTTGCTGTCAACCTGTGTTCCCAGATCTCTTATAACGCCTTCTGTGTTCAGTGTACTACCATCGATGTGGTAATTCATGGGAACTGGGTTTTTCCCAAGGGGGATGATGACACATTTTTTTGGCATTGAACTTAAGGCCATGGTTCTGACACCAATCGTTGGTCTCAGTAAGGCCTTTCTGTAGGATGTCAACATTACTTGGGGAGTTAATAATAGCTCCCAACTTGCAACTGCTGTGAACCTTGCCAGCCAAAGTCCCTTCATTTTGGCCTGGACTTCAGAGAAGTAGATACCAAACAGGAGAGGGCCCAGGACCGAACCTGTGGGACTCCACTCATGACCGGATCTGCAGTCTGACTTGGAGTCAGCTACTTTCACACTGTAGGTTCTATCTGTGAGCCAGTTTACCCCACCTAGTTATATAGGGGTTGATGCCTAGCTTAGTGAGTTATTCTATGATTCCTGAATGGTGAATGGTATCAAAGGCCTTGGCCAAATCAAGGTAGGCTGTATGAACCTCCTTTCATTCATCCACAGCCGTGGTGACTGACTCAAAGAAGTTAAGTAAGTTGAGCAGGCATGATCTACCCTTCACAAAAGCAAACTGTGTGGGATCCAGAGTTTGGAGATTCCCTATATCCTTGTTTATTAGATCCATGATGATGGGTTCCATAGCTTTGCATATCAGACTCATCAGGCTAATGGGGCGATAGTTCCCAGGGTCAGTAGTTGTTCCTCCTTTGTGGACTGGGAGGACTATAGCAGTGCGCCATTCTGTAGGGACAAAACCTGAGTTGAAGCTGTGATTGAACAGGGCACACAGGTGAGGTGCCAGTTCATGAAGAAGACTGGAATCTTTCTGAAAGGAATCCAGAGAAGGAAAACATCTTGGATTATGCTAAAGTCTTTGAAACAGACTGTATTTTTAGCATAGTTACAGGTTATTGCAGCACTGGTGGATGAAAGGCTTTAGTTCATAAACTTAATATAGTGCATGAAGCACAGTGATTGAGTTCAAAAAATGGTTAAATTACATCCTAGTTCAGTTCTTCTAGCAAGAGACCCAATCTTAATGACATTTAGAAGGGTGTTTAAGAATTATTAAGTTCCCTCTCGTCAGTGCTAACATCGCATCTGCAGGACATGAAATGGCTTTGTTTCAACTCTTGTTTCTGCTTGCTGTCTGAAAAAGAAAAACTCAGCATTTTCAGTTAAACTGCTTCCCTTATTCGTGGATTACATCAGGACATAAACCACTCCCCCACTGCTTTACTGGCTTTCAATCTTAATTTTTACTGGCTAGTAGTACATGGAGCAGATAAATCTCCATACTCTACAAAGAGTTATGATCAGCTCTCCAATCATAGCAAACTATTATGTGTTCTCAGCGCAGATGTCAGTATTCACCTTTTGAGTTTTGCTTCACCTCCATGACTTGAACACATAACGAATATGTTGCAATTGGAGATCCAGTCTTAATCCTGTATATTACGATGAGTTTCACTTCAAGGTGTTGGGCTGTGTGTGCTAGCAGAATTCTTTTCAGAGATTTTCTCCCTTTCTCCACAGTGGTGTGACATTGAAATTGGTATATATAACTTAGCAGAGGGGATAGTATATATAATTTAGCGGAGGGGATGGTAGAGCTCCCGTGCATGGGAGATGCAGGGGGAATTTTTTTATATTTGTTAGGGATCCCAATATTCATCTTTTGGAAAATGATTAAGCCACAGGAGCATCATTTGAATTCTCATAGGTAAACCATAATTTATAGGGGGGGGGTCAATAAATCAGGTGCTCTATATTTGAGAAGAGTCTGTACTAGCCTTTTTTTTACTTCTGCTTCATAAAACTAAGTTGTTTTAGATCTGCTAGTCTGTGTTGCATTTTTTAAACCATACAGTTTATAATTTGCATTAAGACAATGAGGTCTTTGCAGTGATAAACTACATTTTGAACTTTCATGGAGGCAGTAGAAGCATGCAGTTTATTTACCTCATCCTGAGCAGCATCTGTTCCCATCCTAATTATTCAGTGCACTTCTTGTTTCAGAATAACTGTAACTGATTCTCATTTAGCACTTCTAGAAATGTTTAAATCCCTATGATGCCTCTTTCAAATATCTATAACTCTTCCATTATGAACAATGCACTCTTCTATCTGTTTCAATATCAAGAGGGCCAAGACACTATTTAAAATGTGGTTTGGCCAGCTGTACTCTTTAATACCCATAAGTATGGGTCTGATTAATGTGTGGAAGCAATATATGTTTGATTAATCTTTTTCAGAAGGTTTGTACTTTTAAGGAAACAGTGAGTTGCACTAGCTCCCCCTGAAGAGGAAGCAGCAAAATATACAAAGTACTTTCTATTAAGAGTACTTTATATACATATATATCTTCTTTTTCTTTCAGCTTTTTCCCAGTTAGGGGTCGCCACAGCGGATCACCTGTCCACTCATGATTGGCAGTGGAGTTTTACGGTATCGAGTTGCCAGCCCGGCGCCCAACCTTCCAAAGAAGGCACACACTCACACCTAAGGCTAATTTAGAGTGTCCAATCCACCTACAGCATGTCTTTGGGATGTGGGAGGAAACTGGAGCACCCGGAGAAAACCCACGCGACCACAGGGAGGACATGCAGACTCCACACAGAAGGCACCCCGGCTGAGGATCGAACTGGAGAACCTGTTGCTATGAGGCAACAATGCTAACCACTGCACCACCATGGCCGCTATATATATGACACACACACACATGCACGCACGCGCACACACACACACACACACACACACACACACACACACATATATATATATATATATATATAGATATGATGTGTATGTGTATATATATATATATATATATATATATATATATATATATATCGTGTGTATAGATGTGTATATATATCTATATATATATATATATATATATATATATATATATATATATATACACACACACACACACACACACACACTAAGAAATGAACTTCATGACAATAACAGCATTCAAAGAATAGTAAATCCCACCAACAACTCTTGTAGTACTTTAGCGTTTTTGTCTTATTTATTATCAAGACTTCTTCAGAAAGACATGTTATAAAACACGTCTTTCTGAAGTCTTGATAATAAATAAGACGAAAGCGCTAAAGTACTACAAGAGTTGTTGGTGTGATTTACTATTCTTTGAATGCTGTTATTGTCACAAAGTTCATTTCTTAGTTAAAATGTCTTTTCTTCCTTCATTTTTTTGAGTGTGGTTAATTATATATATATATATATGAGTAAGGAGAAGGTCACAGTAAGCTGCCTGTCGGGCGCTAGAATCCGCCACATAACGCAAGCACTCAGGTCTCTCAACAGCAGGTACAAATATGATTCAGTCATTGTCCACGCTGGTGTAAACGACCTGAGACGTACCTCCTTGGACTACATGAAAAGAGACATTGAGGAGCTCTCTGATTATGTAGCCCAGACAGGTATGACCCTGACCTTGAGCAGTATCCTACCTTCACCAAGAATGATGCCACAATACAGAGATAAGATGATCAGCTTTAACAATTGGCTTAAACACTGGTGTCATTCAAAGGGGATCCAGTGTCTGTCTGCCTGGGATGACATGCTGGACAAGCCACGCTGCCAAGGGATGGCTTGCACCTGTCACCCTGGGATTCGGATATTGGCAAAGGCTCTTGCCACCCCATAGTGCCTTTTTAGGCAAGGCTCAAATTCTAAACCTACCACCCTAGAACACAAAAAGGAAAAAACTAAGGGTAATGCTGCTCAATGCCAGAAGTCTAAATCTCAAAATGCACGCACTCGAGGCCCTTCTCAGTATGGAGATCATCGATGTCTGTGCTGTGACAGAAACCTGGTTCAAGGCTCCTGAGAGCACCCCAGCGCTATCAGGTTTTACCTCATATCATGCGTTCCGGCCCCAAAATCTGGACAATACCAAGAAAGGAGGGGGTTATCCATATTCATCAAGGACACCCACACCTCAAGACTGGTGGCAACGCACGATGCATCTGAGACCATCCAGGTGCAATTAACCATAGGCAAGACTGCTCTGCAAATTGTAGCATGTTACAGGTCACCCTCACAAACTCAGGAACCTCACATGGCCTTCCTGAAAACACTAGAGGGATAAATGTATCACCAAACACCATCATACTAGGTGACTTCAATTACCCTAATATAGACTGGGAACACTACTCAAGCCCAAACACCCTAGCCCAAAAGTTCCTGGAATTCATAAACTCAAATGCCATGGAACAACTAGTCACCATCCCCACAAGAGGAGATAACATACTTGATCTCATCATCACGAACATGGGAGCACAATGTTCAACACCGGAGGTGTACCCCTCACTGGTGAGATCAGACCACAAACTAATCTCGCTGGAGGTCCTCATCCCACCCCCACCTGAAATAGAAAAGAGCACAGTAAAGAACTTGTCATAAGCTGACTTCACACTTCTAAAGAGTACTGTGGTCTGCTTTAAGGCCCCGAGCAGTGGAAAACAGTACTCAAGCCGCTGAATCACTTACAAATGCCTTCTACCAGCACCTGCAGGACTGCATGGATAAGGCAATCCCAAGCAAAACAAAGACTCTTTGTACCAAAGGCAAGCGTCCAGTCTGGTGGACCCCAGCCATAAACAAACTCTACAACAAAAGGAGGAAGCTACTACAAGATAGAGCAAAATCCTTAAAAGGTAAGACACCCTTGATCACTATAAGTAAAAAACTAAGAACTCTCATAAAATCATCCAAAGCAAATTTCGAGAGAAAAATAGCTAAAGACTCAAAAGACAATCA
>NC_056737.1:1859913557-1859971057 GCF_019279795.1 Protopterus annectens
CCATGACACGTCTGGTGAATTTTGTAGATAAAATGCTTGTTCAGATAAATAGCATTCACAGAGACTAATAAGACCATGCCTATAGATGATGTCTTAGCTGTATATTGTTGTAGAGCATATTGTGATCACTGTTCTGAAACATCACATAATGTCATAATTATTCACCTGTAAGACTGTCTTTGATATCTTGAGCAAATATTTTAACTTACTTTTAGATTTTATTCAGATGAAAAAAGGCATAACAATATCATGTTTTCTATTCATTGCTAAGATGAAGGCTTTACTTAGTGTGTGGCTATTTATTAAGCTGAATATTAAAAATCTCATCAAGATACTGCCCTGCTGACCTTTACTAAATAATTTAAGATGTCTCCCTCATGTCTCCTCTGTCTCTGTTTTTCTTAATGCTGTGCATGCTACATTCCATTCACCCTTCCTTATAAAGCCCTCTAGCAAGCAAAGTGTCATATAATCAGCCCTTCGCTATACACTCTGCCACTTATCTCCCTTCAGTCTACGTTAGTTAAACATAAGCACTTTCATGACCTTTTCCTCAGTGAAGGGGATCATATCATCTCACCCTTCTCCTAGTTGAACATTCATGTTGCTTAGTAAAGTTATAGATCATTGGTGTCCTTTGTAAAAAATGAGCAAAAGTATCCCTCTACGCACCTCCTTCCCTGCCATTAAAATCAGCAGCATCAGACTGTAACAGAAGTTTTAATGTGCATTTAAAAATGTAAATTAATGTTTAGTTCAACTTGCAAACAGCAGGACAGCACTCTGAAAGAACTCACAATCTGCAACATAGCATGAAAGTGAACTAAAATGTCTTATTTCTGAGAGGAAAGTTCATCTTTTTCTTGGTAACTATGTTGTTTTTTTTTATCAGTGAAGGGAAAATATAAAATTGTATAAAACTTGCACGAAAACAGGAAACAAAACTTCAAAACCTAATTTCCATCAAGAAACTAGCATTACAAATATATTTAAGACAAGAAAGATGTAAAAATTCATACTGTGAAAAAAGAAAACAAAAGGGCATACTGTGCCTAATTTACATTAAGTTATGTAAATACTTTTGAATGTTAGTCAGAAACCAGGTTATATAAGCGAATGGAAAGCTTCATGGGAATGATTTATAAAAATCTGGCACATAAACTGCACTGCAGAACACTGGAAACTTAAAAAAAAAAATCATCAAACCATTTTGAACTCCATTCTTCCGAATTAATAAATAACATGACTTTGAGCAGATTTTTCATGCAGACAAATACTGTTATCTCAGGACAGAAAGCATTTCATGACCCGTTTTTGACTTTTTAATTTTAAGAGCAAAGTTATTTTAGCTGGTTTGAGGTGCAGAGAGATGAAGTCTTTTTTGTACCCCAAATAGATAAGATCTGTTAGAGTTCTGGCCAAGAACAACCAGCTAGGGAATGTTGAAATAAACAGTCTTTACCAACTCATCCATTCTGTGGGAGTAAGAGAGCTTCTGTGTTTGTGAGACTGCTCCCACCTAGTAGAGAACAAGGGTTACGTTTAACCTAACACAAAAGACTGGGGCTTGCTCACCTGCTAAGTGGTATCAGCTAAAGCCAAGATTTTATGCATGCATCCTACTATTACAAAGGGCTGTAGGCATTCAGTTTTGAGGTTACGACACCATTGTAAGATGAGGGCTTTGTTTGAGTATACCAGGCTGCCTTTGGTCCTAAGGAGCAATAATTCTTTGATTGATGCCTGCATGATAGTTCCTGCCAATAAATGACTTACTAGAAAGCTGGAAGAGTCAATGGTCACAATTTCTGGGGAAAATCAACATTCAGAAATAAAAATGTAAAGAACTTGATCAATGAATACATTGCTAAATAATATTTTAGTTAATCCTCATAGCTAAAAAGTCACAGAGATTAAGGACAATTTAGATGAAAAACAAATGGTGAAAAAACTCAAACATAATTTTAAAAACTACATCATAACCCCTACTGGGCTGCCGCGGTGGTGCAGTGGTTAGCATTGCCGCCTCACAGCAAGAGGTTCTCTGGTTCAATCCTCAGCAAGGGTACCTTCTGTGCGGAGTCTGCATGTCCTTGTGGTCATGTGGGTTTCCTCCAGGTGCTCCGGTTTCTTCCCACATCCCAAAGACATGCTGTAGGTGCATTGGACACTCTAAATTGGCCCTAGGTGTGAGTGCATGCATGTGTATGCCTTCTGTGGAAGGTTGGGCGCCGGGCTGGCAACTTGACACCGTAAAAACTCCACTGCCAATTATGAGTGGACAGGTGATCCTCTGTGGCGACCCCTAACCGGGAAAAAGCTGAAAGAAGAAGAAGAAGATCATACCCCCATCTAAGACAAAATTCCTTACAACTACTTTCCATAAACCTCATTCTAACTCTCAGTCCCAACAATCTCCCTAAACTGTAAGGCAAAGGCTAAGCTGGATCACTTTTTCATTGTTGAAATTAACGGCTTCCTCAGTTATTACAGACTGACATTTGACCACATAGCCTTTCATTAAATATGGCATGCAGACTATCAAATTCAGCCAAATGGCCATCAGGAAGTCATCTTGGTAATATGTCTACAAATCAAGTGTCCTGATCCTAATAAGAAACATAAATTTGACAAACTGTGATACGAGTTCTAATCAAGGAAAACAACAATTACTCTTCGTTATCATAATGACACATTTTTTTGAAGAAAACACATTCTCTGCAAGAATTCTCAATACTGAAACAAAAATAATATGAAGGTCTATGAACGTGCAAATGCATGGACTGGCAGCTAAAATGAAAATTTTTTTGAAAATTAACTCCCTGTATTATAATTGTTTTGGTCGCAATTGAATGGTGTCACTCATTATTATAAAGAAAATGCTTCAGAGGATTTTATTTACATTTGTAATTAAATGTTTTAAATGTTGTTAATTTAATATATCATTAGGATTTTTAACTCATGGGTAAGGTTCACTGTTCACATCAACATTGCAGATCAGGTGTAGTTCAAACACTGACTTAAAGAACAGCCTGGTAAGTATGCACTTTGAAAATAAAACCACATATGCATCAACTAGTGTTCATTGTGGATAAGCAAAGTAAATAAATGTCCTAAGCCATAGCTGGTCTGCAGGCCACTGATTTCTGATACTCTGAGTGATGACAACAGATTCTAGTACTGGGGATTGGCTTTGTCTGCAAACTGGACGATAAGGAATACTGTAGGGATCTCTCTGTATCCTTCTACTGAACAGGACTGTGGGTAAACAGGTTAGAGGTTACAATAGGCAAGAGTGTCCTACATTATGCCTTCTGTGCCCAATTACAGAATAACATGGACTCATTTACTATTACTATCATTTAGTCTACAGTTTTATTTGTTATGTAAACAGCTTAGAGCCATGAGGCTTAAGTGTTTCTTGACAAATATGATTGCGAGTACTGTCTAGTAAAATGACTCGTGGGAGTACTGTCTAGTAAAATGACTGGCTTAGAGTAAGAAAGCATTCAGGTTCTCAGGGAGAAAATCAACCCAGAATTACTGTATGAAAATGCTTGTACATTATAGTCTTAACCATTTGTGCTATAGTATTAGACATCAAAGATAACTTAAAAAAATGAATGAAAAGAAATTATCAGTATGAGTTTGCAAACTGTGTTGTACTGGATGTTTAGAACATGACAGTGCAAGTCTCAAAATAAAGAAAATATAAGTGAGGTTTTGCATAATAACAGTGATCTGAGAAAGCTGCTGTTACTAATCTGAAGTATTTATATAGTGGGCCAGACACCTGTACACCCTGATGTGGGGCTACACTCCCAAAATGCTGTGCTTCTGAATATTAACTCTGAGTTTGCTGTACCTAGGAGAAAATGGAATTCTGTAAGATATACCAGTTTTGGATTTAGTATATAGTTCTCATTAATCATGCTAAACATGTTGTATTTCTGAGCATCACACTTAATGTCTTCAAACTCACAAGGGGAGCCTCTGCCAACCACACATAAAAATATTCAGCCTCAAAATGTATAACTAAATGTAATGAAGATTACCTTGATGTGTGGTGATAAAAGATTCCATATTGTAGTCTCTCTCTCCATGCACCAAGGAACTCGTCTCCTATTGTTATTGACTAATGGTTTTAACCATAAATCATGACTTCATATGCTTCTCTTTAATCCTAAGGTCTTAAATAATAACTAATGTTGAAATGTTGCCTTATAGACATTACATCCTTCATATTCTGATGCAAACTGCCAACTTTTTCAGTCTATGTAATTCAAGTTTCATATTCCTTCCTGCTTCATAGCCAATAAGCACTGAATTTGTTCTAAATATATAGCTTTTTTTTATGAGCTTCACCGAATTTTTAATGTTACATGTCTAGACATTTGCTATTGTTTTAAAACTGTGTTAACATGTTTCCCTGGTTTATAGATTAAAAACAGATTATTATTATTATTATTAATGGTTCCTAAAACCTTAGATTCACTGATAATGTCTGTACTGGTCAAGGCTATGGTCTCAGGAGCTTCACCACTGTTACTAGTTTATATGTAAGGAGAAACTGGCCTTCACAGCATATTGCGAATAACCAAGTAGTGTAAGGTGTAACTGAAGGACCAAATAGATAAAGTTTCACTGGGAAAATAAGCAGGCTTCATTTGAAACAAATTTCAGTTTTATTCAACAGTTTAGACTAGAGCATTTGTCCAAGTAAAGGAATTATTCAGAACTGAGTGCAACTTGCAAACACACACACACACACACACACACACACACACACACACACACACACACACACACACACACACACACCCATACACACACACACACATGCGCACGCACAAAAGCGCACACACACACACACACACACACACACACACACACACACACACACACACACACACATTTAATAAAAGCTCTTTTTTAGAAATTGCTCAGTGGCAAAAATAGTTAAAAATGAAGAGGTTTCAGGAAAAATAATATACTAGGATTTATATGGTATAATCAAGAAGAAGGAGACTAATATTCTTTATAGACACACTTCAGAATGCAACACAAAAGAATATTTGTTTTGCGGCTTGGTAGATGTCCCAGTGGTGTAACTGTTAGCATTGTTCCCTCACAGATGGAGGTTTTCCTGTTCAATTCTCAGCTGGGGAGCCTTTTGTGCCAAGTCTGCATGTCCTCCCTGAGTTGTGTGGGTTTCCTCTGGGTGTTCGGTTTCATCCCACCTTCGAAGGAGTTGTAGTAGGTGGATTGGACATGTGTGTTTGTGTGTGTGTGTGTGTGTGTGTGTGTGTGTGTGTGTGTGTGTGTGTGTGGTATGGAAGAACAGCTGAAACTAGGGCTAATCACCTGGTGGTGTGAACCTTGGCACTACCTGATTGTTACTGTTAAGTGACACTCCAATCCAATGTGCAAAAATGGAAAAACGGATTGCAGATGAATGGTCAGAATTCACAAATTACCTGGACTTTCTCCAGCTCACTACAGCACATAGACTAATATTTAATCCAACCAGATGGCCCACTCTAACTAACATCCTTACCCCATACACCCCAAATAGAACTCTCAGATCTGAACAACAAAACTTAATTACTGTCCACAAACCTAAAACAACTTAAAAACTCAGCTTTACATCTACCTCTCCTCCAAACGGAGATGTAACTGCATTCTCCCTACCTAGAACTCTTTAACAAAAGCCCCTGGGAGGGTATCCTCCTGAGTTCCTAAGCACCTTATAGCTGGCTATAGCCTTCTACAGCTAATTCCCATATGATCTCTCACACTCTGTAAATATTGTAAATAGCTTTTGACTTTAACTGTGTGAATTTATTAAAATGTATCTGCACAATATTTTTCCACTATGGGCAATATTGTTCATGCTTTGTATTATTTGATATGTATTTGTACTTGTACTTTTATTTTTTATTGGACTGCTATCTTTACTGTAATCTGTTTCTTGGAGCTTTTCTCCCTAGGCCTCCACTAAAAACGGTCTCTCTGGGCCCAGTGGACTTCCCCGGTAATCAAACTGGAAATAAATAAATAAATAAATAAATAAATAATGAACGTATGGATAATTTACTTTGAAAATTAAAAATGTATGGTTGTGGTTCCTTGTGACTGTACTGCACACTTGCCCATGATTTTTTGGTATGTATGCAGATACACAATTAGAAAGTGGAATGGAAAATAAAAGAGTTGAACAGACAGGTGTCAGTTACAAAAATAATAGCTATCACTGGCCATACTCCTACTACGTATGAGAAGTCTTACCATAACCACTACTATTAACTGGAGATTTACTGTTATCTAGCACTATATTTTACAAACATTTTGTTGTTGTAGAAGATTCATAGGCAATAAATACTAGACAAATGTATAAGTTCCTAAACTAGTCTACTGCATTCTTCAAAAGTAAGGCAAAGTCCAAACTCACAGCAGCTGCACTTTGAACTTAAATGAGTTGCATTATTTACAAAATATCCCAAACTGTCTTCTGGAATGAGGCAGCATTCCCTAGGATTCCTTAAACTCCTCACTGCTTTCACTATTTACCTGGCAAATGTTAGTCAATTAGCGAGATGGCAAGAAAATGTGAGGCACAGACAGGTATAGCCACAATGAGAATGACTTCATTATCAGCTCATTGCCCTGCCACTGAACTGACCATTGTACTGCCAAACCTGACTGTGCTAGTGCTGTCCCTAGTGACTCATGCATCCTGTTAGCAAATGCATCCTGTTCACACACACACACACACACATACACACACACACACACACACACACACACACACACACACACACACACACACACACACGCCTTCACATGCACACATGCAGACATACACATAAACAGAACCAGGCAGATGTGCATATATATACAATCATGCACACACATATACACACCAACACACACACTCGTGCACGCATGCGCACATGTTCACATGCACACATGCAGACATACACATAGACAAACATAGAAAAACAAGCAAAGTACCTGGATAAATCTGGTGTAGAGCACAACAGTAATTCATAAATTCCAGAAATCCCAGCAAAACACCAGAACACACAGCCATGGGCTAAAAATATTTAATTAGAAGTGGTAGAACAGTAGTAAGTACTTTCACAATGAAATTGCTTCATCAGATGATCAGATGTGATGAATATGATTGTTGTTCTGTGCAGATTTTCTAAATCTCTGTTGGGTATAACTGCTGTGTCAGTAATGCATGATTAACTGAAATATCACGCCAAGCATCTCTGAGAAGGTTTGCAGCAAGAAGCTTGCCTGATCCTTCCTTTTACTCACTGCAGATGCTGGGTACCAGTGTCTCTCTATAGTGTTAGAGACTTATCATGCTAGCATGGTATAGTTTGTTTTCCTGCCTCCTGCCTGACATCTCCATCAATAAGTAAACGTCAATTACCTTCCTTACAAATGTGAAAGGACTCTCCTGTGCTAGCTGCAGACTATTCCACTAAAGAATCATAAACACTATTAGCGTTGAATGCTTGAGAGTATTTATGTCTGATGCTGTATCCATTTTATCAATGGTGTTGTTACTCTCAAGTTGCCCCTGTGATAATATGAAGCATATGTAGTTTCATCCAGATTATGACTACTGTGGCACCCCTTTCTTGTTGACTATGAAAAGGCTGGTGTTTAATGTCTAACTAATCTCTTAAGTAGTTTTGCTTTTGTTACCTACCCTGTTACTGCAGACATATGAACCAGACATGCCCCACTTGGTTGCACTGAAAACATTCAACCCCGAGCTTGTGTCACTAACTGGGTAGCCTGGTGTGACAACTTAGCCTATACCCCTTTGTTCCATTATACCCATGCGTAGTACTATGTAAAATCCTCTGATGCAGTTGTCCCGGTCCCCTTTAATAAACACATCACACCGAATGACATTTGACGACCTTTATTACAATTTCCATAACATAGCTCTGATCACCAAAATTATTAATTACAACTAGACACAATATAGTTTATTTTATTTATTTATTTTATTTTACAATTGTTGACGGGGCTAGTCTAACTGAATATATGTCCATTTTCAGTAGAGGCCCGGGGAGATAAGCTCCAAGTCAGAAACAAGACAAACAACAAAAAATGAATAATAGCAACAGTCTTATATACAATGCATATTCCAGGTTAAAACAGAAAATTCAGCAAGGACAAAAAAATCCTAACAGTGCAAGAATGCATGTACAATACAACATATAGGTACAATACAAAAAAAGAAGAAAACAAACAAAGAAGACAGGTTAATTGGTTCTAAACACAACATAAACATCCTTGTAATGTTAATCAGGGCAACGTACCTATTTACCCTGTCCTAGTAAGCAGCATTCATACTTTTGCTCACTTACTTTACTTATGAAGCAGCGTCCAATACTCACTTCATATCCCATTTACCCAGTAAGCACTGTCCATACCTATACTCACTTACTTTACTTATGAAGCAGCGTCCCATCTCACTTTATACACCATTCATTGAATTACCTTCCACCAAATAAGCAGCATCCTTACCTCAGCATTCATACCAAAATGTGATTGCTTACTCAGCTACACTTGCCTAAACCCCTTAACTCATTACAGATGAGTGACGTCTCCAGGAGTATCTGCAGTTACCTCCTACTGCACCTCTAGGCATCAAGTATTGCCTGTTCTTATTTGCATTAACAATCCAAAACCATGTTACATACAAGGTATCAGAAAATGTTACCTTGAAGCATACATGATGGCAAACACAATTGTATTGATATATGTCCTCCATCAATAGGTATTTGTTAGAACTGTAAGGTGATAACTTCATTTTTTAAAGGCCGAAGCCACACCCACTGGGAGTTAAAGGTATGCACTCAAAAGAGCTCTACTGGAGGGAATGAGTTAAGCCCCTCCTCACCCTTATCTCATTTCCTCCCAATCATCCCTCCTTCCATTTAACCCTTTCACCTCCCCATCCCAACTAACTCCTACTAATATATCACCCTAACCCCTCTTGAAGATGTCCCAGGACAACTTGGTTTGTTACAAAACCTCATTTGTCCCTGCTAAACAGATAGACATCATTCTTCTTTCCCCTCTCTTAAGGTGAGGTACATTTATACCTTTCAACTGTCCAGATTTTTGCCTCATATTTTTGGTCTGTTTCTCATACAATTTGTGATTTTATGGCAACATTTGTAGGACTGGAGCCATTAAATAATGACAGACATTTCACTTTCAGCCTTCAAATCTTTCAGAAAATGCACACAACACAACACCTCTTATTCTAGCAACTTTATGAGTTTCTAAAAACAACATTTAAAATGTTCCCCTATTTTTGAGCCTTTATTCCTCCATTATTTTTGGCTTTGACTAGATTTTGTATGCTAAGAGGTTGACAGGTATGGGAACATTCACATTAAGTCAGTCATATTCTCATACCCTCAGGCAAGGTGCTGAGTGCTCTCTTCCTTATAATAATGTTTTCAAACATTTCTAAAGTTGTATCTTGATATTCACTCACATACGCATCCCTGACTGTTTTCTGACTTTCTTCTATGTTCTCTAAACAATTTTTTGTGTGTGTAATCTTAGGCATACATTTAAAAAACATACCAATAAACACTTTTTAATATTTAGTTTAAGTGATCATCAGACATTTTACTTACGACATATGCAGCTTTTTTTTTCAAAAACAGAAGAGCTAAAAGCTTCACCAATTGTCCTTGGTGGTGGCAAACTGAAACTATCAAAGTAATCCTCTTTTTATAATGATGAAAGAAATGGCCGTGATCTTTTCTTTTATGGCTGGATTTTCAGTGCTACTACTGGTACATACTTGGAGAAGGGTGGTCATTCTTCTCTTGCCCAGATTGCTTTCATCCCCCTTCTCCTTCCTTCCCCCACCCTTGTATCATTGGTCACACATAGTTGTATTTTTTTCCTCTGCATCTTCAGCCACTCTCCACTCTTAATAATTTTACTCCTCAAGCTGTCTCATTCTCTTAGATCTTTTGATCTCCAGGTGTTTAATCTCTAAGTCCAAGTCTAGTTTTCATAGTTTGAGGTGCATTTTTATACAATCTCAGGATGCATTATGTTGCCCTTTGCACTCAGCCCCTCCTGCACTATCTCTAGGTCGAGGGGATTGAAATTAACTGCACACGTGGCAGTTATTAACTCATTCATCTTCAGGCCAGTGTGTGGGAGTCGTTCTCATGTACAACCATTAACCAGTTGTGCCACAACCATGTTGGCATATTTATCAAAGCTCAGTTTGCCTGTTTTCTTATTACTCTGTCTAGAAAAAGAAAATAATTGCTGTGTAAGGTATAGTCTATACAACTCCAATCCACATTAAAACAAAGAATAGCTCATGGACAGGTTTTAAATTCCACCTGATTCCATTAAATAATATGTAATGGTATAGGCTTTAAATCCACACTACTGACACCAGATAACATGTAACAACAAGACTGTATAGCCCTCTGATATGCAATGCTAATGGCAGATTAATGCCTCACAGATGACTGGTTTAATAGCATACTGCTCATGTGGACTGCTTAGTCAGGTCATAACCAATACCTGTCACACATGAATAAGCTTTAAAGTGAACATCTATGGAGCAAATCTATGATCACTGGCTTTAACGCACTTGATCCAATTTGCATTCAAACTAGTGCCTTCTAGTGCTATCTTACCAACAGCAGCAGAAACTTGGTTGAGTCAGTTTTGCATATGCACACACACAGACACACACACACACACACACACACACACACACACACACACACACACACACACACACACACACACACACACACACACACACACACACACACACACACACACACACACACACACACACACACACACACACACACACACACACACACACACACACACACACACACATATTTTCTAAAAAAAGAGGTTAATAATGGATTTTCATTGAAAGTGCCCTTTTTCTGACTTTATGATAAATATTATAACTCCATTACACCAATGAAAAAATACCATTCCCTTTTAAAATAAAACAACTGTGATATAATTGTTTGGTGGCCAGGGATAAAACAGTTATTCTTCAAAAGACAGATAACAGCAGTTAATAATTTACCAGGCTTTGTGATTACCATTATATACCAATAAGTAAACCACTAGCACCAAGATTTCAAAAACTGACACCCATGCAGATGGACAATACAGTTACAACTGCAGAATCCTACACAAATGCACTCTATAAGCACTTACACGAGTGCATGGATCATGTTATCCCAAACAGAACCAACACGCTATCTTACAAAAAAAGGAAGCCAGTCTGGCGGTCCCCTGACATAAACAAACTGTACAACAGAAGGAAGAAACTGTTGCAAAAGAGAGTAAAATCCCATGAGTGGAGGAGCTCACTGGTCAGCCTCAGTAAGAAGCTGAGATCCCTTATAAGATCCTCCAAAGCTAGCTACGAAAACAAAATTGTCACTAATTCCAAGAACAACCACAAAGCATTCTATAGCTATGTCAAGAATCTAGATAGCAACACCCAGATCTGCTCTGAGTTACAGCACAAAGGCACGAAAATTACAGAACCAACTGATATTGCCAACATCCTGGCAGATAGGTTCAGTGCTAACTTTACCCCCTCTCATGCCCTAAAGGGCCTATATCTATACAGGAAGAATGCAGAGTCCCTGCAATCACCAATATGCAGGTAAAAGCTGCACTCTCTAAAGCCAAAAACACAGCATCCATGGAACCGGACAACATCCCAGGCTGCATTTTACGCGAACTTCAGAATGAACTGGCTCCCCACTTAAGCACCATGTTCAATAATAGCCTTGCATCAGGCTTTGTGCCCACTGAATGGCACACAGCAACAGTTATCCCATTCCACAAAGAAGAAGCCACCACTGATCCTGGGCCTATTGACTTATTAGTCTGACGAGCCTGGTCTGCAGGGCCATGGAATGTATCATCATGAAACTCATAAACATAGATATTGGTAACCTCCAAACTCTGGATCCCACCCAATCTGGGTTTTTGAAAGGCAGATCATGCCTCCTGAACCTGATTGACTTCTTTGAAACAGTCACCAAAGCCGTGGATGAGGGTAAGGTGGCTCACACAGCCTATCTTGACCTCGCCAAGGCTTTCGTCACCATCCCCCATTCTGGAATTAAAGCTAAACTCACTAAACTAAATATAAATCCCTACGTCACAAGATGGGTTGCCAACTGGCTCACTGACAGAACCCACACTGTAAAAGTTGCAAACTCCAAATCTGACCTCAAAGCAGTGACAAGTGGAGTACCACAGGGTTCCATCCTGGGACCTCTCCTGTTTGGTATCTACTTCTCTGAAGTACAGGCTAACACAGAAAGCCTCTGGCTAATGAAGTTCGCAGATGACTGCAAACTAGGAGCCATAGTCAAGTCCCTAAATGATGTGGACATCCTACAGAAGGGCCTCACTGAGACAGATGCCTGGTGAGCCATGGCCTCAAGCTCAATGCCAAAAAGTGCAGTGTGATCCCCCTTGGTGAAAACTCTGTACCCATGAATTACCACATAGGCAGCAATCTACTTAACACCGAATGCATGATAAGAGATCTTGGGACCCAGGTGGACAGTAGTCACTCCTTTGATAGTCACATCACCACAGTAGTCAGGAAGTCCTTCTACGTGGCACACCTCATCATAAAAGGGTTCTCATCCAGGAAAAAAAGAGGTAATTGCTCCCCTCTACTCATCACTCATTAGACCCATTATAGAGTACAACGCCCCTTTAGGAATGTACCTCACAAGACATTTGCAGCAGCTGGAAAGGCCAGAGAAGTACCTCACAAAGAGGATTACTGGCCTCAAACAAATGCCCTACACTGACCGCCTCAAAAAACTCCAGCTTTACTCTGTAGCATATCGCCTACTCTGAGGTGATCTCTGCCTAACATATAAAGCTATGTCAAACCCAGAGCTGTTGGACATGCTACACCTAAAGAAATCCCAATCCCTCTGAGCTACACGCTCTAGGGACCTAAACCTTGTCACTACAATAAACAGGACATTCTGGAGGGATAGATTCTTGTCCCAGAGACTTCCTATGCTCTGGACCAAGCTACCCATCTATGTCAAGCAAAGTTCTTCATTAGCACTCTTAAAGAAAAATCTTGATGAGTGGATGGGAAATAGGAAATACACCCCAGGGATCACTTCTGTGTCTCTGCTGGACAGTGGCACAGGAAAATAACTTTTGTGGGTGGCGTAAGCTATGGAACCTTGCTGGGTAGGCTTATGTAGGCCCTTGGGCCAATAGCCTAGTACCTGCCTATTCACCTATGAACCTATGAAAAATAAAATTATACATAAATAAATAAAATGATTTTATAAGATTGCATGTAAAGCAAAAAAAATTATATATATATATATATATATATATATATATATATATATATATATATAGGTTCATAGGTTGGTACTAGGCTATCAGCCCTAGGGCCTATACAAGCCTAGCCATAACAATTCCCTATCTATTTCTTCCCACACTACTCACTTCCCTGGACCCCTGTCTAGCAGGGCAACTGACGTGATCCCCGGGGTGAATTTCCTTTCTCCCATCCAATTGTCAAGGTTCCTTTTGAAGAAGGCCAAAGAGGCACTCTACTTGACATGTATGGCCAATCTATTCCAGAGTCTGGGGAGTCTCTGGGTCAGGAACCTACCCCTCCAGCATGTTTTGTTTATTGTGATGATATATATATATATATATATATATATATATATATATATATATATATATATATATATATATATATATATATATATATAAAACAAATTATTTAAACCGATAAAGCACATTTAGGAAAAACGCCATCTACAACTACTTCTGTCCTGCTCCTAACCATAACTAAAAATTTACATAAGTCAGTTTGGCACTAACTTTTTAGATAATTTAGGACTTGCAGAAGACTCAAAGGCAATTCATTTCAGACATGAGCTTTCAGTCCACAGAGATGTCTACTCCACAAGTCATTCCCTAACTGAACTCTTAAACAGCTTCACTTTGAACTAGAAAGAGTCTCAGGTTCTTATTTCCTGTTTGAGTCATTACTCATATGTATGCTTCCTGTTTGCATAGTCAGCTTAGGAAATGGTAGACTTATAATACCTCTGTTGTGGTGTGTATGTTTAAAATCAGCTCCAAAGCATTAGTATACTTTATAAAAGCAACTGCATAATTCTTATACAGGATTCATACAGCTTGGCAGTGCTCATTTTTTTTGATTGAAAAAAAATATTTCTTTTATTTCCATTTAGTTTTCCTCTGCTACACATCTCTGTTTTCTCTCTATCTTTTGAAAGGCAAAACTATTGCAAACAGTAAAAAAAATGAATCAGATTTCTTGATTCACAACCTCCGTTTTCCTTTTAAATTTCCTAGCATCAAGAGAATAATTTCAGGTGGTTGTATTTGGAATACGTTCCCATGGAGCGACAGGTAATAGGAGACCTCCTGCTTAGCTATGCAAGAAAAAACGTGACTGCTTCTGAAAATGAATAACTTGTGAATCATGAATTATCTTTCTTAATTTTGACTGCTGATAATCTCAAAAATAAATACATAAATAAATAAACATTAATTTCTGAATGTGATCAGTGTGGTGCTCACTGGTGACACAGAAACTGTAGATCAGTTACTAGCCTTCATCAAGTCACTTCATGTTAGCACCAACCACACAAAGAAATGCAACCATATGTAACATATGACATGCTTACTTCATACTGGGGTCTCCGAAATGGTACAGAAGTTAAACTAAGTGAAGCAGGCTTCGTAATCATACTTTACCTCTGCTGTTACTGACCATGACAGAAAGAATAAGAATAACAGCATTACTGAAAAAGTTTTTTGCATGGGCCTCTACATCTGTTCACAGATGTGGGCTCTGTAAATTAGAGTAATCTCTGATGCAGTATATTTATGGTATACATTCAAATATTTGAAAATAATATGTACAAATGGCCATTTACCCTTCATTTACTTTGGTAACATCGCAAGTCCCTAAATGTCAAAAACGAATAGTGGAATGTGACATTCGCTTTTTTTTTTTACCATCACCTTTAAAACGTGTTTTCAGTGCATCTTCACCATATAGAAACCCAAGTTTGCACCCGTATGTAGTCTGTACCTTCCATGACTTGTTTCCCACATGAACACAGTTCAAAATAGTGACATTACCTGCTTGACCGCTCTCAGCATGTACGCATACCAGGAACCGCAAGCAAAAACCATAGCACACTGAACACATTAAAATGAAGAATACTGTGCAACCAATTTGACAAATCCCCTGGGTGTAAACCCATTTCTTTTGCACAAAAGTTGCTCAAATGCAGCTTCCTTATCCCTTAAGCGCTTCCATTTAGGGGAAGAAGGTAGACATAGGAGATGTCTACTTCTGAGGTCCTCAACATGGTTTTGTTCCAGCTATACTGCATGGAGGACATCCAGCAAATACAGAGTTTTCTTGGCCATTAAGCTCCGGAGTCTTCTATGCCACCCCTCTACGACATTTTGACTACGACGGTATCCCATCCCACAGGTATCATGCTGGTTCCAAAATGTACTATCAAACACAGGTGGCAGTCTCTCTCTGATGTGGTACCATGCATCCCATACCTCCATGGCCTTCCATAAACAATATCTGGGGGTGCAACAAACCCTAAGGCAGGTATTTCCTTACATAAAAAGGAGAACTCTATGTTACTGCCAAAGTCAGAAGCTAATTGTAACCTTTGTATGTTACGCCAGATAATCTGGCAAAAATGGAACCAACATCCCTTAGCAGCTGTAGTAGGCAGATGTTTTTTAATGGAATTTACAGCAGCACTTTCAAAGTTGGTTAGTACCATGTTAGGTAGGAGTTGTAAATCATGCAATGCACACAATTCCAGTATTAGACTACAGAGCATGTCATAACATTCGTCATCTTTACTTGGTAATTTCCCATAAACTACCAGCACAACCTTCCTACTTTTAGTACAGTCCAACGCACAATGAATGCTATATACCTTTTTGCATTCTCTGGTACTAAGAGACGTGGAAAGAATTTTCTTTTGTGACTGCCAGGTGTTATTGCGAACGAGTAACTGTTTATTTGTTACATATATTTCTTACATTGCGATTTTTTACTGTTCGCTACACCATATTACACCAATTTGTGGTAATATTTCTTATTATTTTTCACTTATTGGGAATGTGCCATCAGTGAGTACATACTCGGAATTACACAACATTCTTAAGTTATCAACAGTGGTAATGACAACTAGAGACTTTGTTCTGCACCAACTCAGCACTATGTTTTATTATGAAGGCATCACTTTTAATAGGCAACATGTCTGCTGTTAACTCCGATAATGAACATAAATCTTTAAATTTCTCCACTTTCTGTTTGTATCTGAACCTTCTTACAGTTTGCTTAAGTGCTGCTGTATTGGGTAAGCCATTAATGACAGCAGTGGAGATAGTGGCTAGAACTTCAGAGACTATTTTGCAAGGGTCCTCAATAGAGTGTTCTGCACGCTGTTTCAAATGATCCCTAACTTTAAATACTTTGATTTTGAAGATATCTGGGGCATGATAGTGTGCATTGCTTTTCAATAACCTATATCCATCAGCATGACATTCTGTAATACTACGACTTCTCTTATTCTTCCATATACAACACCAATACTGCTTCAGCTGTACGGACTTTTCCAAGTAATACTGGTAACCATCTACCACTAGTAATTCCCATTCTTTTTGAGTTTTTAGAGTAGTATACACACTGTGTATTGTGCCAGGAGCGCAGTCCTGACCACCAGCTTCATCTACCTGTGAATAATACATTGGTAAGTAACACTAATCTGCAGTGCACATTTTGCAACAATTTGAAACAACAAAAACATGGATATGCCTGCTATTTTTACCTGCATGTTGTTGACTTATGCCCAAGAACGCTAATAATATACAATAGGATGATGTCCAGTTGGTATATATTCCCCTTTCACAGTAATATAACCTTTACAGGTCCAGGGCACTTTAGTAAACTTGTTTTTGTGTGAGAATCACACTTTACAGTGTGATTATGCTTATTTCTTTGTGCAACTTCCAAAAATGATGCAACGGTTACAGCGTTCTCTACATTCCTCGATGTGAAATGTGAGGAACACACATGCATGAATTGCTGGTGTTATTCACTATTGTAGACATTCAGACATTATGTTTTTTGCTGATTTTATAATTTGAAAATATACTTTTGAATATGTCACAGTAGCACAAACATGTTATGACCAATTGAATGTATACCATATTTACAGATTGTGTTACTGGGGCAAATGGTAAAAAAATATATATTTCTCTATGGAGCTCTGTCCCTACACTTCTGATATAGGGGCTGTATCTCCACAGTCCTCTTCTGAAGCAAGTTAATGTCCTTTCAACTAAGAGCAAACTCAGAGGTGGTATACTTCGTGATGTGAATGCAGAAATCAATGCAGCAGTGTTCTACTGAGAGTAATTAAGTTGACCATAACAGAGTCTAAAATGTATATTTTTTTACCTTTGGTAACTCCAAATAGACTTCTTACTAGGATATTACTCAGAAGATCAAAGCTACTGCTCACACTTAAAACTGTCATCTAAGCAGAACCCAGTTTGTTCAAGGCTGATTGCTACCTGTCTAGACTGTCAGACAGCTGAACAGCCATGATAAGTTAATCAGATAAAATGTCCCAGGAGTATCTATATTGTCCTTTTACGATATAGTAATAACATGTATCTTTCATACATGTTCACAAAAATTCATAGATGCAATGAAAGGCATACATATTAACATATTATAAGAAAAATCAGAATCACTGTGATAATCTCACAATGATAGCATAATTATAGGTTTATAGGTTCACACGCAAATATTAGGTAACTAGTTCAATAGACCACTTGTAGCCTAGCAACTACAGTTCCCACTGCTTGTTCTCCTTAGCCAAAAGGAACAGGGGACTGAGTGTGGGAGAATATTTGCAGATCTATATCCACTCATCAGGTTTGTTTTGATGGGATGGAACTGAAATGATTGATGTAGACAGTTCATTTATTTAACAGGAAGAATGTTGTCTGGGAGAAATGCTAATCCTACCAACAGGTGCTGTTAATACCGCAATGTAGATTTAGGTCCCTAGATCTGGTATTAGTAATACACCCAGTTCTTCCAAAGTGCAAACCATCCAACAAAAGAATGTATGCAGTATGCAGCCTTGAAGACCTGACAATGGTCAGTCAGCATTCAGATGTTTGTAAGATACAGAGTTGAAAGACAGCATTTTTATTCAATTTGTGTAGCTTAGAGAGTTCATACCTGAGATCTAGTTGAGTAATAGGTCTAGAAAGGTACTTATCAAAAGGCATATTATATTTAAGTATGGTCTCAGTGAGAGACTTCTTTTGATCTGGAGATTATGCCTTTAGTAATAAACTGGGCTAGTTACACATATCTCCCACCAGAGGGCAACATATACAGAAGCCATCAGTATGCTGCATTTATTTTTGGATTGCTTTTCTAATGTGGATGATAGCATCTTTTGTATCATTTGCTCACACTGTAATATGCTGTGACCAATAGTTATGCAAAGACACATCCAGAAACTGTGAGTGTGCTGCATCCTGCATATGATGGAATTGGGGAAATTTTCAACCAATGCAATCTGTTTGTTTTATTTAATTTAACAAATATTCAGTTAGATAGATAGTTGTTTAGTTAGTTATGTATGCAGTTTTGTATTTGAATGTCATAAATGGGGTACAGTCTAATCCATGTGGACCATTTTCAGGCCAGCCTGCTGTTTAATTTTTTTTTGAATGGTTGCGTTCAACAGACAGTGACATGTGAAACCTAATTCCTAATAAATGCAGTCTTAACAGAGAACAAAAAAGTTGCCGTTTCTGAAATTTGTAATATACAGAACAACTAGTGCTCAGTCTTTGAATCTCAAATAAGTCATACAAGGGATGATGCAACATCCTCAGAGGTCATTTTGGCGCATGAAGGCCATTTTAGATTTTTGTTTGCATCTTTTCTTAAAGTGTGACCTCACTGCTTCTTTTTGCCTTCATTGAGCAATCACATAAATTTTAGCATTAGAAAGATATGCAAAGGGGATGGTTAACACAAGCTTATCAAGCATTTATTCCTGCAACATTACAGATTTATGCAGTTCATTATGACTTTTGATCACTCAGGATATATGCAAACAGCTGATAATATTTAAATGTTCATATTTTCATCAAGGGATTAAGGGTAACTGAGACAACTCAGAGAACAGTTAATATATTTTTCAAGATTATGTCAATCGCTAAAAATAAAAATGAAAAAAAAAAACAGTATTAGCTCTGGATGGTTATTTGCCAGCTGTTTCAAATAACGTTTGATTGCATCTGACTTATTTTTCTTTTGTATGTCTATTATCTCATACAGTTCTGTGTTTAGCTTGATTAAATGCTAGTTATACTCCAGCCCTCATGTCACAGATTGAGGAGTGCAGTTATCAGAATTCAAGTCACGGTACCACAGCAATTCTTTTATTTTATATTCCATTCAAATGACAGAGAATGGGATAATCAGACTGCAGCATAAGGGAAACACTTAGTCATTCTAATGCATACTACTAAAACGAAACGCACATGAGCTAAATAAAGTGTACAAGTACTTTTCAATTTGTCTTAGCAACATCATTAAGCACTCTGTCAGACGTTATTATTTATACTTTTCAGACTGAACTTAGACATTTATTTAAAATTCTCCTGATTCAGTACTCACATTAAAGAATGCAAAAATTGTGGCAGAAAGACAGAACTTGAATGCATTTACTTTTGACATTAAAAAGTGTGAGCACTGAAGCAGGTACTTTTCCTATATAGTAATCATGAGATTATAGTGTCTTTGTCATTATGGAGTTGGACTGGAATGCTAAGCAACAGCATACCAAACCTACGCAACTCATAGACAATGGTTCTCACTGGAGTAAGACCGTGTAAGCAGCTTTACCCCACTGTGTAACAGTAATACTCAAAAGCTATCAGAGCATCGGATTCCTTCATTACAATGCAAGTGTAATGACTAGTTCTGGCACCAAGGATAATAAATGACAATTTTTTATGAGTTGTAGTTAAGCATGACAATGGAACACAGAGCAGCAGGGAACTGATAGTGAATGTCTGTGCCTGACATGCAACTAATAATCTGCTTTATGTTATGTCATATTATGTATTAATACCAGATGCACAACACAGTCAATGGTAATGTCTTTTCTTAGAAAGGTATAGTCCAACCTGTATTCTATGTACTCCTGTGTGGCATTCCTAAATATAAACACTATTTTGTACACTGGAATTCTGTACCACTGCTCATGTCTATGTATAACGGTACTGAAAGTCAATGCACTATAGCATGCAAACTGCATGTAAATATCCATAGTTATGAATTCCCTGCCATAACATTCTCCTTACTGTAGGATACAGAAATCTAAGAGTTAGTATATCTAAGTAGAAAGGATGCCAGAGCAGTTTCTTATGACTGGGAGTATGAGTGTGTGGGGGGTAAAACTTTCAGTAAAAAGACTTTAATTGTGTTGCACTCAGTTTAGATTTTTGCCTTTTTGTTTAAACATCATAAATTTATGCTCACATTTTTACTCATTGAACGTGATTGCATCAGATAGTCATGAATCCAAAAATTAATACTCTGACGTAATACAATTCTCCACATTATGCAGCTAATATTACCTTATTGGGGTACAATAACTTTGCAAATAGTATGTAACCACTATAAGTATAATACACAAATACAAATATAGTAGTTGCCTCATCATCTCATGTAAACGTGTTTAACAAAAATTGTTAATTACATAGTCTTGTCTTTCGGCTTTTCCCGGTTAGGGGTCGCCACAGCGGAACTCCGGTCCACTAATGATTGGCAGTAGATTTTTACGTGCCGAATTGCCAGCCCTGACGCACAACCTTCAACGAAGGTACGCCCATTCATGCATGTCTCCACACAGAAGACTCTTTAGCTGAGAATCGAACAGGACAACATCTTACTGTGAGGCGACAACGCTACCGCAGCACCACCACCGCAGTTAAAAATTGTTAATTACATAGAAAAATTACATAGAAAAGTTGTATTTGGTTTTACACTGAGATCATGATCCTTATTTTCTTTTACAATGTATTGCATTTTCATGTTGGTCCATAGATACAAAGCAGTGAGTCATCTGGGCAATTTCATTTACTGCTGCCGAAGTTGACAATCTACATGTAAGGTATCACAAAATAAGCAATGAAGTCTAATAGTAACAGAAACGTTTAATGATTCTGACTACAAGCACAGATTATTTCACCAAAAGTCCTGCACTTTCTATTAAGTTGCTTGACTTTGAAGGATATTGTTTCAAGCACTGGGGTACATGGTGTTGGAGCCCTAGCCCTCCATTTCATCCAGCGCTTCTAGTTTAATATTACTTACAATATCCTTTACATGAAATATTCTTACAGTTTTCCTTATGTTTCCCTGAGTTTCAAAAAGATGAAGCTTTAACAAGACACGACAAAGCAAATGAGTTGAATTTTCAGCTAATCAAAATATCCTTGAAGGTCTCTCTGCACTATACAACTGAAGGGGAGAAATTAGGGTGGAGCAAAGGGGCACAACTTGAAAAGTAAATGCTAATACTATATTTTTGGTCAAAGATAGGTGAGGAGATTTAACTGTAAGATGCTGCTTGTTACGTTTGCGGCAAGCAGCTTACTATAGTTTCAGATAAAAAAAATATGGGGGGGGGGTTATATATTAGAGGTCTTGTTTATTTTTGTATCTTTTTTTTTGCTTTGAGTTTAGGGAAGTACCTGTTCAAGGGAACTGCACATGGTGTCAGATGACCACACTACAATTCTACATAATTCCTTACTTTGATATGCTAACTCCACAGTTGCACAATTACAGAGAGAAAAAAAAAACTCCACACTAGGAATCATCAGTGACACACAAATAAAAAGTGTACTGCCACTGATTTCCTATGAAAATTGTGACAAACAAATACAACATCATTAACTTTAAATTGGCAAGTTGAAAGTTAGTCCAGTTCATACCTAATCGATCTGTAGGTTATCAAAATCACACTATTTCCATTCTAACACCTAACAACTAACATCTATACAATTTTATTTACTTATACTTTGTTGACCAGGTTCATCACAATAGGCCGAAGGCCACTTTTCAGGGGAGAACTGAGGTCACATCTATACTGGATGGAGGATGTTTGGCCAGTGCACTGGGCAGCTTATCTTACTTTTCCTTGTCAGCACCACGGGATCTTTTGCATCCACCTGAGCTACCAGCAACTCAGGCATTTGGGGTCTTGGTTTGCTGTTTCATCTCAAAGTATAACTCTCAACCTCTTTGTGCAAAAAATCCGGACAAAGCAAAAAATAATGTTGGGATAAAGGCCAAACAATATGGATTTTTTTTTTAAATACTGCTCTTATAAACTTAGAAAATCGAGAGAATATCATTTTTTGCAATAGCATGTATTCTCTAAAGGGTGTGAAGTCTGATTCTCAGTTGTCTGTCAATATTTCGTGCTTTCCATCCTGAATAGTTTACCTGAAAACCACAAATTTTAGGAGAAACAGACCAAAAATTTGAGGCCAAAATTAGGACATACTGTGCAAATCTGGACATGGAGAGTTATTTTTGAAGGATGGCGCACTCAAGGAGTGCTGCACTCCCTTTACACTTCACTTCAATACTGGAAAAGTTAATCTAACTACCTGGGTTGGAAAAGGACCCAGACCTGCACATGGACAAGATGGACATACAGACTGCATACACAAGGAGTTACAACCAATAACTCAAACAAAGAAACACTGTGCCAGTGATTGTTTGCTTCCACTTAAATCTTACACAGACTGTGTTAGACAGCCATTTACTGTATACAAAGATGAACAATGATACAAAGTGTAAAACTCAAATGCCTTTCAATACTCAGTGACGACATCCTCAACAGTTTGTCATAAAACCACACAATAAACAGACTGCAATATACGGTGATACCAGTGATAATTTGCAAAATCAGAGATAGATTGGTGTTTTGATTGTATCTTAACACCAGTTTATTCAAATAGCCAAAGTAACAAAAAAAAAAAAAAAAAACAGTCCATCTTACTGCTTACAATTATATGTGTTAAGATTACAAAAACACAAATGAAAGGGTGTATAAACTGTGCAAATAACAGCATGTCACTTTAATTTGCAAACATTTCCTCTCCACTGAGCAGTTATATCCACTTTTTTGGTGGTGTATACTACAGTTGTCTTTGTTTGTTTGTTTGCCCATTCACGCATGTCTCCACGCAGAAGACACTCTAGCTGAGAATCGAACCGGACAGCGTCTTACTGTGAGGCGACAATGCTACCGCAGCACCACCACCGCGGGTGCTACAGTTGTCTAATTGTTGTAAAAGAAATAGCTACATTATCATATTTTCATCACACACAAATGCAAGCAGTGGATGTGGCTAGTATTCCAGCTTGTTTCATCTAATTACAAAGAAATCCTTCAAAGTCAGAATCACAACTGCAAACATTAGGACCAAACATTTCATTTATAGACAGTCACTATACCCATTGTCTACCTAAATCATGTAGTTTGATGCTGCCAGAATAAACAAATGGCTATATTAATCTATTTTTCACTGATACAGTACTCGTAGCCTGCATTACAGCTTGGTTTCCTCAGTTACAAATTATTCATCCCAATCCAGAACTTCTACAGCAAGAAGAACCAATAATTGCATCCATGCACGCAGTCCCCATATCCATTGTCTACCCAAAGTATCTGATTTGATCCTGTCATGACAAAATAAATGAACAAACAATTAAACAAATAAATAAATGAGTAAATGAATAAATAATGGTTAAATAAATGTATTTTGCTTCAACAAAACAGTAGCCACAGCTTGTATTCCAGCCTGCATAATACATATAAACATTAGTCCTGCAAAACCAGAATTACAACAGCAGGGACAGTCATTAAATCACAGGCAACCCTTATACCCACTGTCTATTTAAAGTATAATGGTTGACCTTGGTAGGAAACATGTTAACATCAATGTATTTTTTTGTTTTATAGAAACTGTAGTCACAGCTTGTATTCCAACTTGAATCACTCAACTTGACTTTAGTCCACCAATAGAAGAATTAAAACAGCAAAAAGCAGGGATAATCATTTTATCCACAGACAGTCCCCATACCTTTTGCCTACCCAAAGTATCTTGTTTGACCCCATCAGGATAAAAAAAACATGGTTACATTAATGTATTTTGCTGCACAGAGACAGTAGTCACAGCTTATATTCCAGCTGGCTTACTGCAAAGTCAGACATCCAACAGCAATCATCAGGGTCCGTCATTTAACCAAAAGACAGACCCATCTTCTTATCATCCAGAAAATGCATTCTGTAAATCATGGAGATAATTAAATCCTCAGTGATTTACAT
Source organism: Protopterus annectens (assembly GCF_019279795.1). Lineage (NCBI taxonomy): Eukaryota > Metazoa > Chordata > Ceratodontiformes > Protopteridae > Protopterus > Protopterus annectens. The sequence goes on from NC_056737.1 coordinate 1,859,938,148, forward strand.
TTGAATTTTTTCAAAGATAGCAGTATAAAACTTTAATGGCTGGCAAATCAAAATCACTATAGTTTCTGTTTTATAAGGGATGGCTGTTCCTCCCTTAAAGGAAAAGTTAACCTTCTCTTTGAACTCCAGCCTTATGTTTCTTTTTCACCCTATAATATGAGTATTGATAAGGTACGAGACAGCTGTCTATTCTTTATACTTTATAAAATTTAAAATGTCTTGCCTTAAAAACAAAGAAATGGAAAGCTCACTCACTATTTTTATGTTTAACTGTGCACATACTTTGGTAGAGGAATTTGTCTGTGCCTGCATGACATCCCACAGATACCTGGAAATTTGTAGTCTTTCCTGTCAACTACTGCTTGCAGACTTAGTCAGTCCGCAGGTCAGTAGCTGCTATAATGTATTTTTTTATTTAGTTAGTTATCTATCCATGTGTGTGTGTGTGTGTGTGTATATATATATATATATATATATATATATATATATATATATATATATATATATATATATATATATATATCTTTCAGGCATGGCCAGGGGAAATGCAAAATATGTCATAAAAAGAAAAAGTAGAATGTTGTAAAACTGTTTCCCTACCTTTGCTGCAGCGAGGAAGAGAAAACATTATGAATGCAGCTAGCTTTAGAGTAATGAAGGCATCTACGCCTCGATTTAAAAAAAATAATACTGCAAATTAAAGAATGGATAGTGTATCTTTTTGTACTATGCTTGTGAAATATTTTTGAGTAAAATAGCAAACACAATAGCACCTTTTTCCAACATTCAGTATAAAATATCATCTTCTAATTGCTGAGAAACTGATAAGTAACAAAACAATTGTTTTGAGGTGTTGATTTACAACTTTTGGGTTGCAATGTTCATTTGACACCTCATCAAAAGTATGAGGGAAGATATGCTATTGCTCAGTAGGATCACAGAATGACAATCCTTACAAAAGCCTACAATTTAGCTACTTTTTGACTGGAGCTGTATAGCTAATATGAACAGTTTTAAACAAGTTCTGAAAGAAATGTGTATGAGTCATTCATGAAAAACATACAAGCATTCCTTTTACAGAAGATGCATAAGATGTGTAGGATGCCTCTGATTCACACTAGTTCTCCAGTACATCAATAACATCACTTTTTTAAGCCTAGTATAACAAATATATATGGGGCCCTGAAATGGATTCTGGGAAGGAGGCATGAAAGCAGTAAATCAAGATCACATTAATATGGCAGGCCTGAGATTAACCATTCTGTGGGAAAATATAACAACATTTTGATGCATTAAAATAGCCAAGGCAATAAATATACAATAAAAAAACACATTTTTGAGGTGAAAAGGGGAGTTTTCCTTTAACTGTACACCCTTCAAGCAATAGATTTATTTATTATTTATTTTTATTTTACATTTGTTAACCGGGCTAGTCTAGCTGGATATATTTCCATTTTCAGTAGAGGCCTGGGGAGAAAAGCTCCAACAAGATAGAAAAATTAAAAATATTGTTACATGGTAAATGAAAGGATTAATAAAAAAATACAACAAGTAATTATTACATACTAAAGATATTTACACTTGAAAAAAGCAACAGTAAAAAACAATTTACACTTAAAAATACAACAATAAAAATGTAGCACAGTTAGATACATATGGAATTTTTCACATCAAGTCGAAAAATTTAAGCAGTATGTTGATTAGAGTTTTAACAGTACCAGCCTTGCTTACATGAATAAGCATTAAAATGTTTGGAAGTTTGTTTGGAAGAGGAAGAAACAGTGGTGGAAGAGGGTGGTTAGTCAGGGTTACTACAAGGGCATAACCAGTGCGTTTTGAGGTGTTTTTTGAGTTTTTGTTTAAAGAGAGACTGATGCATAAAGATGTTACAGTATAGCAGTAAACTACATGTTTCCAGCCCCCCTCTAACAAATAACTTAGGGTTAGCACACATGATTATGGGTAGGCAGGGGGACTTTCTCCCTGCACCACGTTACTCGTGTGTTAACCCTTCTGCCCTTTCCCCTAACCCCAACCCTATACATTACTTTACTAAATATCCTGTTTTTACCTTAACTAAACAAGACACACACACAAGCTTAAACACACACACATACACACACACACACACACACACACACACACACACACACACACACACACATACAAACACACACACACACACACACACACACACACACACACACACACACACACACACACACACACACACACACTTAACCCCAATGCAGTAATTTTCATTACAAATTAAAATGTTGGTATTAATGTCTTCTACTAATCTCACATTCAGTGATATACAATTTGATTATTCCATTACTCAACAAGTCTTATACTCCATCAATTCTACTAAAACCAAACACTGACCAGTGCTGACCATAAGTGCTTTATTAAAATTACATATTTAATGGATATAATTTCCCATGATTGCCATTAAATACTTGATTAAATACTTACCTAAAGCATCTTATAATCAAGTCACAGACTAGTATATAGTAAACAAATTAAAAAACAGCAGGACTTCAACTACAAAATGCAATGTATAAATTCTGTTTGTTTTTTCCAGGTTAGTTTTTATTCCAAGGACTGGAATTCTCTTTGTTCCTAATTGTACCATTTTAAAAACAGCAGTGAAATCTGTCAGTATGCCATTTAAAAATATTCTCTCTGCACCCACTTCCTCGGTTTCAACACTGTAATAACTCCTGATAAAGTACATACATCTTACTCTGTTCATCACTTTGAGATGTTGAAACTCAGTTTTTGTTACAAACTCTCTAATATACCTTGATCAGACAACTCAGATTCATTCAGATCTGTCATAATTTGTTAACACACTTTTCCTTGCTTTTGTGTTATAGAAGAAAGGCAATAACAAGGTTATTCTAAATGTGTAAGAATTCACGATTCCCTCTGCTGGCCTGTGGAAACCTAGCTAGTGTTTTTATTACCATGAATGCATCTAAACAGTAACTGCTTCTTAGATGCAACAAAGCCACAAATCTGATTACCATACCAATACTGTCTGAGTATAAAAATGCTCTAATTCCCAACTGACAGTATACTACATCTGTTATGTTTTACTAGTACAGCTAATGTATTTGCACAAAAAGAATTTAAAAAAAACAAAGTGGGGGAGAGAGAGAGAGAGAAAGACAGGGAGAAACAGACTGATAATACTCACTTTACAGGTAAATCACTGGCCTTAATTTATATTGCCTCTTAAATAAATTTTCATATAAACATACAAAATGTGCATCTGATAAAGTGCCCCAGACTTTCAAATATAAGTTACAGTGAAAAAAGCAGGCTATTAAAATTTGCAACAACATACCTGTCAGAAAATTCATAATAATTCTGAATTGATGTCATTAACAAGGTAAACCTTCAATCTATCAAATATCCTAAAAGTGAAAAACGGTTATAAAGAGGATATTTCTCTTTGTTTACTTGGAAGTTGTGACTGGGGTTTATTCCATTTTCACTGGAGGCCTGTGGAGAAAAGCTCCACATATTAGGCATATCCAAGATGATAAAACACCACTTAGAAAATACCTCTCAAGTGTCCCTGATTTTGACTTAGATTTTTAGCTTTGTCCCTTTTAATCCTTCCTGATATTGGTGACTTTTGAAGAAAAGGCTGTGAAATACACTTAATAAATAATGAAAATAATTATAGTTATAGACTTTTTTACTTCAGTAAATGTGTATTCTCATATTCCCTTATTCTGTCAATGTCTCAGTTTAATAGTATTAATACTTTAGAAGTACCCCTGATTGTCCTGGATTATTTCTGAATCTGTCCTTGATTCTGTTGAGATTTGTCATGATTGGTTGAGAGCTATGATTTAGGGTGAACCTTGCTGTCCTGCATTATTGATGGAGCAGTATTCAATTAAAAAGTAAAAATTAAAAAAAAAAGTCAACCCCAACGTTGAACTCTTTAGTTCTCATTTCTAAATGTCTTATTTGTATATTTGTTTCACATAATGTCTTCCATTAGATAGTTTTAACTGTTGTTGCAATGACAGTCTGCCTTTCTCAGTGGTCAAATAACTAATGACGAATTACTGTCAATTTCCCTGCCATTCAGAATATATTAGTGTTTCTTTAATTGATGTAAAGCTTGTATCTAGTTTCTATTTAGTTAAAGACAGTTCAGCACTGCTCTTTCATATGTTAATACTGAGGCTGCATGAGGTAGAAGAAACACAGGAGTTTTAAAGTTAAAAGATAAGCTATAAGGGTGATATAATAACAGTGAAGCTCCTCACAAACATTTGAACTATTAGATATTGGATATTATACAACGCCCCCCATTAATATTCCAAAACGTGCATGCTGATCGGTCAGCATGTACGTTGTAAATCAGACTTATACTAATGGAAAAAGGTCCGGTCGCCCAGGCTTTTTCCATTAGTACAAGTCTTTTTTTACAGCAACAGAGAACACAAGATCTCCGTTGCTGTTTAGACACTGTCTCGCTATGTTAAAGGAGTTTAACATAGTGAGGCAGCTTTAAAAAAAGTAACGGAGATCTTGCTTTCTCTGTTGCTTCCACCCACAGCTCTGATGTACTGCGTAAGCATACGCATACGCAGTACATCAGAACTGCTGCAGAATACCAGACAGCTGTGGAAGGGCAGCAAGGAGGCATTATACAATGCCATTATTTAAGAAAAGTAAGTATTTTTTTTCTTAAATAATGTCATTGTATAATAGCAATAACTCACTTCTGGGTGTGGGTAATGCTGGATTTACCCATGGTTGTCTTTGTTTGGCCACTCAGGCTTCACCCTCATGACCAAACAACACCAACCGTGGGTAAATCCAGCATTACCCACACCCAGGCATGGGTTATTGCTATATCATTAGATCTAATGAAGAAGCATTTGTTAAAGATAGTTTGTTTGTTTGTGTCTTCCGGCTTTTCCCGGTTAGGGGTCGCCGCAGCGGAACTCCGGTCCGCTAATGATTGGCAGTAGAGTTTTACGCGCTGGCTTGCTGGGCCTAACGCACAACCTTCAACGAAGGAACGCCCATTCATGCATGTCGCCACACAGAAGACGCTCTAACTGAGAGTCGAACGGGCAACGTCTAACTGTGAGGCGACAACGCTACCACAGCACCACCACCGCAGTATTCCCCAGATTATGCATTGAGACCACAAGTGCAACATTTATTGCTGCTACTTTAGTTTTATTTGATTGTTTGTTTGTTTGTTTGCTAATTCATTCATTCTTTCATTTAACCAGGCTGTTTAGATGGGCCTATATTATATTATAAAATAATTCTAACCACTCAAGATAATGCACGGATACTGGTATTGCATTCGCAATCAAAAAATAATGAAAAGGATAATTTACCTCTCTTCTGTTCTGAACCCGTATACTTTTCTTCCCTTTATCATTGCATGAAATACAAATACATTAAAAATGTATGCTGAGTGGAATGCTAAAAGGAAAATAAAGAATTAAAAGTAGCATATTTCCTTTCAAGTCACAGATGGCCACAACATCAGTCATCTGCTGAACTTTGGACCAATCATTGACTCCAGAAGGAGGACATATACCATGATATATCTATAATAAGCATTGCCATTTTATTGTTTGCTTTTCATATGATGAGGAACTATCAACTGGCTTTTGATCAAAATTTAAGCTAACTGTTCAGATTTTGTATTTGAGCACACTTTTATGGCATGTACCTCTATGAAATCTTTTAATGGGTTGTTAAATAGAGGGATTATTTGAACCTGTCAACAATCTCTATATAATGAACATCTTATTACTCTGGTATTATTCTGACAAAGTCCTGACGAAATGAGATAAAAGTTCTTAATTCATAATTTTCAACTTATGTATTTTTAATACAATTTTTGCAAAACATTGCATGGTCCATTTTGAACTTTGTAGTAAACCATACTTTACACTGTCACCTCAGTTGTGATTTATTAGTGATTTCTGGTGACATTTGGTTTCCTTTTGGTCTTGGTTATTTAGACTTTTTATTGTTTACCATTGCAGTACTACTTTTGTAAAATTAGACTATGTCTCTTTCCTGCACAAGTCACTAAAAGTATGTTGAGAACTAGAATGCAGATGACAACATTTTAAGACAAAATTAGGTAGAGTGTTGCAAGGATCTTTCAGACTGAAGGTGGCGTCAGCAAAAGCATTGTTAGATCCATAATAGAATATCACCAAAGATGCTGGCTGGCTTTGCATTATGATTCTAACCACTCAGAGGAAGACAGGCCACTCACACCAGTGACAGAAGTCTCACATATACTAACACACTTAATGACCCAAGCAGGTCAACCAGCCGTCCAGTCAGCAATTCCTTTTAAGCTGCAACATAAAGAAATCTGTGTCAAACTTGTCAATGTTTTATTTGTTGTAAATTGTTTTAAAAGACAGAAGTAATTACTTTTCTAATAAAATGCAGATGTAAATATACTGATTAATATTTATCAACTGATGTACAGATATGTTCATCAATATAATATAAAGATACTGGTGATGTGTAGATATGCTCAATATAGTCAGCTAGTACAAAATTAGTTCTTATAACTGTCAGTAGATTATTTAGTATGCAGGTATTTATTTAATTTGCTTATTATCCACAAATGCTGAATACTGAAGAAGAATGTTGCTCTTGTCCAAGCCTGTAAGTCAACTATAAAACTAAGATACTGCAAAAAATAAAGTAGTGAAAAAAATCAGAAAAGACACATAGTGCAAGTAGTGCTGAAGCAATTTGCTGTACCACTGACCTCTGTCTATATTGTACAAGCCACATCAATGTTAAGGGGTTACATTTAACCAGAGCAGTTAAGATATTGTTTATTCTCATAACAAGTAAGTACATTTACAATAGATAACTAAATCAGTGTCAGCCGTGACAAATTAAATGACTGGTTGATTTGTTCATTAAAAGACAGAAGCTGACCCAGGTTAAAGATTGAGGTCAAACCAGTGCCAGGGATGGTTCGGGGAGAGAAGGACTGGCTTCCTAACTTTAGATCAAAGCATAGCACTGAACATCCATACTGGTGACTCTCCACAATATGAAAACTCTGAACATCAAGAAAAAGAGTATTAAGTACATAAAGCCACACCTAGCAACGTGAGCAGCATGGACGTTGAAGTAGAAACCTGCATGGGAAGATTGCTCACATAGTGGTTCTGAACAAAATGCCTGTAGTAATTCATATCATGGGTTCAACTCCAGTCACAGAAGCTTGTCTGAACTTCAGCTGTGATCTCTTCCACTTTGATATTATAATGGTGCATAATTATTTTAGCAAAAATCTACAGCTGGGTGTGGATATTAGCGCAGTGACCCAGAATTGGAATGGTTTGATCAGGAAGGTGAACTCTGAGTGATTAAACAAAGACAACTTTTACATACACAGTCCTTGATAAGCATCTTGGATTAAGTAAAAGACAGACACCTTTAATTTATGCTTACATGCCATGACATTTATGGATTCCTGAAGTGAATTTTGAGGAAAATTCCATAAAAATAGGGTCGTCATAAAAATTACTTGATTAAGTGATGACTCTTGGAAATTTACTAAGTATGGGTTACTGAATAAAGGTAAGGCGGCATTTATTAAAGAAATAAATAAATGAATTCCTCTTAATGGGTTCCTTGGATTTGTTCTCGATTTGTACAATACATTGCACCATTAAGGTAGAAGTGAGTTTTATTCCAGGCAAGTCTGGTAAGTGTAATAATTTATGATAATGGAAGTGGCTCGAACTATGAAGTACAGAATATGTTACTTCACCTCTGCAAAAGTCCTTATTAATGATTATGGATCAAAATATAAGTGGCTAAGTTTGTCCAGTAAAGGTCATAATTGACTGAATCAAGGGCTCTCATGAGTAGGATTGCAGGCTGTCCCATTTTTGTAGGGGAGTCACAATTTAGACAGTTTTATTCTGCAGAAAATTTGAACAACAGAAATGTACTCAGACCTTAGAGAGAGAGGAGAGTTCTGAATTGCCTGTAAACAATGCAAATATCTTGATACTGGATAATCCAGTTTGATAAAAACCAACAACAACTAAAAGTATGCAGCAGTTTTATTATTTTTGCCCATAAAGTAAAAAGAAGTCATTTGTAATAGTCAATTCTTTCTGTCCTGTACAATCTTACTTTTGATTAAGAAAAGTGCTGCTTTGAGCCTCTGAAATTGAGGTAACCATATTCAAGTGTGATATAAGTCAATTATGGTGAAAAGAGTGGTGAAATACTTAAAATATTCATGCACTCAGTGCAGAGTAAGGTTGCATCAAAATTTATGGATCCTGAGTTATCCTGTTCATTTCATACAATGGTTTCTGAAATAAGCACTACACTACACGGTGTGCCTTTAGTCAGATGATATATTTCTATGTGACAGAACACTTTCATCTGAGTGCAGTGAGAGAAGGTTAATAACATACAGAAGGCTGGATAAGGACAAAGAAGAAAACAGCCTGCTGTTTTAGTAATAAATAAAGTCTGGATACTGTTTTATGATGCGCATTAATGCAATCAAAACTAAACAATAAAGTAGAAACCTGTTCTGTGGCAATGTAAAGTTAGAACATACTGCTACACAGTAACTGGCGTTCAAGCTATTCTGAGGCCACTGTTCAAATCTGCAAGTTCTCGTCTCATTCTAGAGCTAGAAATGCATGTTCTGGTGTGCAGTGTTAGTCCACATTTTGTACTTCATTACTACTTCCGTTCATCTTATTTTCATCTCTCTCACTCTATCCTGTAGAAGTAACTTTTCATATTTCATGTTTGCTGCCCCATAACACACTTGTGTATTGTAATTTTACCTCATCAATCTGTTTAAACATTGTCTATTTTACTCCCAAAGTCATGCTCATCTGAATATTTTTTTTCATTCTGATTTATTTGCCTAAAAGTATTCAGCCATTCAAACCAAGGTAGAGGTAACATTTCCCATAAAAATATCTAATGTAGCTGCTTTGCAAAGATTTTAACTGCAAATAATTTTAAAATAATGCATTTCTCTGTTTGACATCTAAATAAACCTTTTTTATCATTCATGTCTGCCAGAGAAATGTAAGGAGTATTGATAAGTCATCATTTTTTTTAATTTGGACACTCCTAAGTGAAGCAAGAAACTTAAAATTACAATTCCATAAAGGTGGTTAGGACGAGGAGTTCCAGAAAAAAAAAAAACATGAAGCCTCTTGGTGAGTTGCTGTACTTTAGGCATTCTGATTTATGGTTTCTCTCTCATAAATGAGGTTTGGTAACAAACCAAGTTGTCCTGGGACATCTTCAGTAGGGTTTAGGCTGAAATTGGCTGGGGGAGGTGAAAGGGTTAAATGGAGGGAGGGATGATTGCCAGGAAATGAGACAAGGGTGCGGAGGGGCTTAAGGGGTTTAGACAAGTGTAGCTGGGTAAGTAATCACATTTTGGTGTGAACTTGCTTCTGCAAGTCTATGCTCTGATGACCTGTAGGTACTGCTGCATGCAGGTTGGCCTTGGGTAACACTAGAGGGTATGATGGTCATTGTTGGGTGCAGGGGCACTAGTACATGGTGACAGGAGTTTGCTTGTTTTTTGTTTGTTTTGGGATGTAAGTGGATTGAGGGTGGTGGCATGGCGTTAATTTCCCATAGTTTTAGAGAATGCATGGTAGCAGAATGAGGCTGTTTTGCGGTTACATGTGTCAGAGTGTTTTAAATTAGCCCATAAAGTGAAGTTTTGCTGCCCTCGCTCATTATTTAGATTTGTTCAAATTTTGGATTGAGAGGTTGAGAGCTAGGGTCCCTCGGGTTAATGTCGCTGCCTTTTGTGAAGGCAGCCCTGCATACTTCCCGGTTAAACACAGTTGGGCCACTTTGCTAGTTAAGAGAAGCCCAAGACTAAAGGGATGGGGATGCAACTGAGGAGGTATTTTAAATTCAGCGAAGGCAATGTATTTATGTTAAACAAAAACACTGCTTTGATGAGATTTGTTGCGTCACCTTTACTAATGTGTTAGCTCAGTCAACAGTAACTGATTTTGCTTATCCACTCCTAGCCTCACTATCCATCTGGTCTCTGCACATTCTGTCTCATTGAATATATTACCCCCTCTGGTGTTGGGCATAATAACCTGTATTACCATGAACCTAAATGAGTGATTTCATTCATTTTTATATGTTGTGCCAGTGCATTATGTTCGTTACTATTCCTGATATCTGATAGATGATATGCTTAAGACTAGGATATTTCATCATCTATATATATATATATATATATATATATATATATATATATATATAATATATTCAGTGAGACAGAATGTGCGGAGACCAGGTGGATAGTGAGACTAGGAGCGGATAAGCTGCCAGGTATTAATGCCTTTGTACCTTTAAAACCCATCCTTAAGAAAAGGAGGGTAAAATACTGAAATGTGATAGGATGTTAGGTAATTTAAAAATGGTCTTTTTAGTTTGTTTTATTATGTGATGAAGGGCATATGGCCTGAAAGTGCTTATTTTAACTGTGCATTTTACTGAATAAATGTTTTATTGACTTGACGTGGAGTGTTCTGCCTTATTGCTGTTTCCAGGGACTGATATTGTTTTTGGCAAGAACACCTTAGTGCAAAGAGATTTTTCTTTTTTACATTTTGGTTGTGTTTTATCTCATTGTACACATGTCAGAGCTTAATGGTGATAATCTGGAGTTAGCATACCATCCACGGGGAAACGTGGATCGACTGAACAAAGAAACTGTTGGGAGAAGTTTATTTCATGATGTAAATCCATTGCTACATATGGATATACAGCGGATGGCCAGATTAAACTTTGAACATGACTCTATTGGTTTGGGTGAGCCTGAATTTCAAGAACTTATTTTCAAGTTTCATAAAAATTTAATGAGGTTAAAACGTTTGCAATGGCAAAAATTTCACTTAAAGCCTGCATGAAGTATAATGTGGTTCCGAGAGGCATGCGAGTATTGTGTATGCCGACACAAGGTGATTATATCCAGACCTCTTACCCAAGTGGCAGGAAAGCAATCTGAATACTAGTTTTTCGTATATGCGACTGCTACTGGAATATTTTGAACCTGAGGAACAAAAATTGTCAAAGGAAATGAGAGAATTACAACAGGACATTGAAAGGAGTTTTTCTAATGAATATCAAATTGAAAGACTTAACAATGTATTTTTCTCAGTAACAGCATTTGACAATAAGCTGCAACAAATTAAAGTTAAGAAGTTAGAGCGTGACATCAAAGATTTTGCTCACAACCACATTTTAGTTGGCCGAGAGTAAGGTCAGAAATTGCTTGTAGAGAAGGGAATGAATTAATAAGAGAACCGGCCTCTAATCAACAAATGGAACAAGAGCTCGCCGGCAACAATGTTTCACAATCTAGAGAATCGGCATCCAACCAAGTAAGAGAGCTCATTGATAGTGATGAGCATCAATCAACATCAGTACCTGGCTCAACAGTTACTTCTACCAATGATGAGAGTGCGACATAAAGTTGTTTTAACATGGAGGAGAGACAACAAGGGAATGTACGAATGCCCCAACACAGGGGCGATCCTTGTTTATTACAAGGAGCGAAACCTAAAGCCAATACCACAGTTTATAGCAAAACATTTCCCATGTTGCCAGCACCATTCCAGAAAAAGAGTGCGCGCAGATGGAGTACAACACAGCACAGTGGACAAAAGAGACGGAGAGTCTCGGGTTGACTTTGGGGGATGGTAACATTGTTTATAATATATCTAATTTTGAACTTAATGATTTGCATATGCAAGTACTCAACAAAGGTTTAACCTTTGTACCTGATGCTCTATCAGAACACAGTCAAGTTGTATTAGACATTTTAAATTTTGCCAGGAATGTGATGCTTAAGCAAATGTTTAAAGGCAACAATGTATCAGTTGGTGAGCCAAAGTTTAAGCACCCGAGCGTTTTCATGCCGATTTTTAGCCCTACATTATCAGTGTTCATTAAGCTGTGTGAGCATGAACTAGAGCAATATTTTAATGCAGATAGGAAGAAGAAATTTTGTAACCTTACTGCTGCACAGAGAACAGCATTATATGATTTGATGACTAATGAGAATATCATCATAAAACCCGCTGACAAGGGCGGTGCAGTAGTTGTTATGAATAAACAAGATTATTGTTCTAAAATTAGTAAATTAATCCAAGAGGGATCTACATTTTTAGAATTATCACCTGTCATGATAAAGAATTATATAGATAAGGTGCATAACAATGTTAGAAATCTAGAGTTCATAGGGCTTATAGATGGAGAGTTAAAGGATTTTTTAACAACTCTCCATCCAGTTGTACCTGAATTTAAAGCTCTACCCAAGATCCATAAGAATGTTGTAGACCCACCCCGGAGACGCATCGTCTCAGGTAGGGGTTGGGTCACTGAGCATGCGTCAATATGGGTGGAATGTGCTCTTAAACCTATATTAGAACTTATTCCTAGAATCTTAAAAGATACAGCACAGTTCATATGCTCTTTGTCTGATTTTCTGAAGGCAAATAATGAAAAAGAATATATATTTGTTATATTAGACGTTAACAACCTTTTTACAGTTATTGACTATGGGTATGGAATTGAGGCCATTGAGAGGTTACTACTCAATAAGACTCAAATTAATAGTGATGAGATACAGACAATATGTAAGTTGTTGACTATGGTACTTGAGAATAATATATTTATTTGCCAAGGGAAATATTATAGACAACAGCGAGGTGTTGCCATGGGCACACCTTCCACGAATTCATATGGCAACCTTGTGTTGGCATATTGGGAAGATCATACTATATTTGAGACTGCATACACATGGTCTAACAAAGTGTGCTTTTATGCACATTTTGTGGATGATATTTTTTTCTTGTGGAATGGTACGGAGCAAGAATTAAGAACTTTCATCACATATTTGGAAGACAGTTCTACATTTTTTAGATTTTCCATGAATTATTCAGCATCCACGATAGATTTTTTGGATGTTAGGCTTCAAAAAGAAGGGGGTTGGGTGACTACATCATTATATAAGAATGATTGTTGGCGTAATAGTCTTTTAAGCTTTGACAGTATGCATCCACGACATACCTTTGACAATATTGTCAAGGGGCAGGTCTGCAGGATTTCAAGGATCTGCAGTGATGATAAAACCTTTCAAGAGGAAGTGAATTGTTTTCAAGCAAATCTATTACAGAGAGGATATACACACAAGAAAGTGATACCATTAATAAACTGCACTAAATCCAAACGCAATAATATAGCAAAACCATGGCTGTTTAAGAACATGGGGGAAACTGTGAATGAGCGTAAACTGCCATTGCTTAATAAAGATATGGAGGAAGACAGAGTTAAAATGGTACTAACATATAGTAGTGATGTAGGTAATATATGTGATATCATTAAACGAAATTGGCAGGTATTGCATATAGATCCGAAACTCAAAGAGTTTTTGGGACATACACCCAACTTAGTATTTAGGAAGAACAAAAACTTGAAAGATTTACTTTGTAAGGAATCTATTACTTGTGTAAGAAGCTCTATTAAAATACATAAGAAGGGAACATATCCATGCCATTGTTGTAAGGCATGCAGTTTTATTTTACAGACCCAGGTCTTTGTGCATCCAAGAACCAACAAGCAATATATATTTAATGGCTATGCTGACTGTAGAACATGTAATCTTATTTATATAGCAGTTTGCCAGAAATGCGATACTTACTATGTTGGAAAGACTAATAATATGCTTAAGACTAGGATATTTCATCATCTATCAGATATCAGGAATAGTAATGAACATAATGCACTGGCACAACATATAAAAATGAATGAAATCACTCATTTAGGTTCATGGTAATACAGGTTATTACGCCCAACACCAGAGGGGGTAACATATTCAATGAGACAGAATGTGCAGAGACCAGGTGGACAGTGAGGCTAGGAGCGGATAAGCCGCCAGGTATTAATGCCTTTGTACCTTTAAAACCCATCCTTAAGAAAAGGAGGGTAAAATACTGAAATGTGATAGGATGTTAAGTAATATAAAAATGGTCTTTTTAGTTTGTTTTATTATCTGATGAAGGGCATATGGCCTGAAACCGCTTAATTTAACTGTGCATTTTACCGAATAAATGTTTTATTGACTTGACGTGGAGTGTTCTACCTTATTGCTGTTTCCAGGGACTGATATTGTTTTTGGCAAGAACACCTTAGTGCAAAGAGATTTTTCTTTTTTACGTTTAGGTTTGTATGTTAGGCAGAGATCACCTCTGAGTAGGCGATATGTGACAGAGTAAAGCTAGAGTTTTTTGAGACGGTCTGCGTCGGGCATCTGTTTGAGGCCAGTAATTCTCTTTGTGAGGTATTTCTGTGGCCTTTCCAGTTGTTGTAGATGTCTTGTGAGGTACATACCAAAAGGGGCATTGTACTCTATAATGGGTCTAATGAGTAATGAGTAGAGGGGAACAATGACCTCTTTTTTCCTGGATGAGAAACCTTTTGTGATGAGGTGTGCCACGTAGAAGGATTTACTGATTACTATGGCAAAGTGATTATTAAAGGAGAGACTACTGTCCACCTGTGTCCCAAGGTCTCTTATCACACTTTCAGTGTTAAGTAGACTACAGCCTATGTGGTAGTTCATGGGTACAGAGTTTTTACCAACAGGGATGACAATGCACTTTTTGGCATTGAGCTTGAGGCCATAGCTTTGACACCAGGCATCTGTCTCAGTGAGGCTCTTTTGTAGGATGTCCACATTGTTAGGAGTTTTGATTATGGCTCCTAGTTTGCAGTCATCTGTGAACTTTGTCAGCCAAAGACCTTCTGTGTTAGCCTGTACTTCAGAGAAGTAGACACCAAATAGGAGAGGACCTAGGACTGAACCCTGTGGTACTCCACTTGTCACTGGTCTGAAGTTGGATTTAGAGTCTGCTTCTTTCACAGTGTGGGTTCTGTCAGTGAGCCAGTTGGCAACCCATCTTGTGACATAGGGATTTATACCTAGTTTAGTGAGTTTATCTATAATTCCAGAGTGGAGGATGGTGTCAAAAACCTTGGTGAGATCTAGATAGGCTGTGTGAACCACCTTACCTTCATCTACGACTTTGGTGACCGCTTCTAAGAAGTCTATCAGGTTTAGGAGACATGATCTGCCTTTCACAAACCAGAACTGGGTAGGGTCCAGAGTTTGGAGATTGTCAATGTCATTGTATATAAGTTCCATGATGATACGTTCCATAGCCTTGCAGACCAGGCTTGTCAGGCTAATGGGGTGGTAGTTCCCAGGGTCCATAGTGGCTCCCCCTTTGTGGAGTGGACTAAACATTGCTGTGCACCATTCAGTGGGTACAAAGCCTGAGGTTAGGCTGTGATTGAACATGGTACTTAGGTGGGGTGCCACTTCGCTCTGTGGTACATGTAGAATGCAGCCTGGGATGTTGTCAGGTCCCTTGGATGCTGTGTTCTTGGCTTTGGAGAGTGCGTTTTTTACCTGTGCAGCCGTGATGACAGGAACTTTGCATTCTTCCAGTATAGAGATAGGCCCTTTAGGGGGTGATAGAGGGGTAAAGTTTGCACTGAACCTGGAACCAAATAACCAAAAATGTCCACAAACGAAGAACCAAGTCCAAGACGAACAGGTTTAATGCATCCAAAAAACACAACCAAAGGCAAGAAATGATACAGCAGTAAAAACGATTGACCAAGGTTTCGTCCACGTTAATACGGACTTCTTCAGAACATTTAAAAATACCCAAAACACCTCTTATATACCATAATGAATGAATGAATACATATCATGTGACTAAATCAATTATAATGTTAAAGCACCCTTTCCAAATCATTAACATTATATAAATTTCAACATGTAACAATACTTGATTATATTAAATATAAAATAAAATATATTATAAATTTGATATATAAATTGTATTATAAAATAACATACTATATTAATTTAATCAAATAGTTCATTAATTTCATATATAAAAATACATATTTGAAATAAATGAATAAAAGCATGTAACTATATATCTTATGTTTATAACTACAAGTAACATTTACTATGATCCTTATAAAGAATATAATAAAATAAAATGACATCATAAACCTTGAACTACTACGCCCTACCATTAATATGCTTAATTTTAAGCACAGGCTTTATAGTGCAATATTCATTTAGACCTGGGAAATTATGTGCATTCAATTTTAATTGCCATTTTAATTCACTTAAATCCAAATGCACATCCAAAATTCTACCTTGCTGGTCACAATTTATTTGCTGTAAGACACAAAACTTAAAAGAATGATCATGATGGTCCATTAAATGTCTAGCCATAGCATTAGTGGGTTTTTGATGTTTCATATCTAAAAGATGTTCCCTAATTCTCTCTCTAAATAGCCTACTCGTTTTCCGCACATAGAAGGCCATACAACCTAAACATTTAGCAAGATAGACAACATTCTTACTATAACAGTTAAAATGTCCTATAATATATACCTGCTGCTTATTAACTTCTAATTTACTCCCAGTCGTTAAAATGTATGAACATATAGTACATCTCCCACATTTAAAATTGCCAATTTCCCTATTATAAGTAACATTTTTATACAAAGAAAATTTTTCAAAGATCTTTTTAAAAGATAAATCTTTCTTGAACACAATCTTTGGAACATCCATAAATTTAGAACCAACACACCTATCCATTTGTAAGATTTCCCAATTTTTTTTGTATTACCCTTCTTATATAATCTGAATCATCATTGTATGTTAAAATATACATTAAAGGAGACTTCACTGTATCAAAAATATATCCATACCTTGCAGAATCCACTATTATACTGTCAGTCTAAAATACACTTATAAAAGCCACTTTGTCTCTTTTTCGTGACCTCATATAATAAATTCATACATAATTCTTCCGGATAACCTCTGTTCAAAAACATAGAAACCATATAATGTAATTCATCCACAAATTCCTTTTCTTCACTGACCATCCTGGCCGTCCGAACCATCTGGCCCTTAACAATAGCCTTATTTTGGTGGCCAGGATGCCAACTATTATAGTGAAGATAAGAATTTGAAAAAGTAGGCTTCCTGTAGATTTTAGATTTTAACTTACCCTGTATCTGATCCATGGTTAGCCTAACATTCAAATATGTGATAGTGTCTGTATGATATTCATGTGTGAAGGTCAAAAACCATACTGTTTTATTAATGTACTCAATAAAGACTTCCATAATATTTAAATCACCCTCCCAAATAATAAATATATCATCCAAAAAGCATGCATACAGTTTAATATACTTATTAAATTCACTGTTAAATAAAAAATGCTTCTCCCAATATGTCATTATATAATTGGCAAATGTGGAAGCACATGAAGTTCCCATAGCCACTCCTTTATTCTGTCTAAAATAATGCCCCTCAAAAAACACAAAATTATTATACAACACTACCTCCATAAGCCTAATCATGGTATTAATTTATTCTTGATCGAACATGCCTGTTAATCCCAATTGGTCCTCTAACCATACTAACCCTATGTCTTGTGGGATTGTTGTAAATAGATTACATACATCAATAGTTAAAAATATAGCTTCATGTGCTCCCACATTTGCCAATTATATAATGACATATTGGGAGAAGCATTTTTTATTTAACAGTGAATTTAATAAGTATATTAAACTGTATACACGCTTTTTGGATGATATATTTATTATTTGGGAGGGTGATTTAAAAATTATAATAAATGGCAATTAAAATTGAATGCACATAATTTCCCTGGTCTAAATGAATATTGCACTATAAAGCCTATGCTTAAAATTAAGCATATTAATGGTAGGGCGTAGTAGTGCAAGGTTTATGATGTCATTTTATTTTATTATATTCTTTATAAGGATCATAGTAAATGTTACTTGTAGTTGTAAACATAAGATATATAGTTACATGCTTTTATTCATTTATTTCAAATATTAATTTTTATATATGAAATTAATGAACTATTTGATTAAATTAATATAGTATGTTATTTTATAATACAATTTATATATCAAATTTATAATATATTTTATTTTATATTTAATATAATCAAGTATTGTTACATGTTGAGGATAGATGTTCTTGCCACCAGAATGGGGTACAATGTGGGGCTGAATAATCACCTTATTAGGGCATATTAGAGCTCTGTGTTCAATTTAAGGGGAAGCGACCCTTCGAGGGGAAAGGCCTGGGACAGGCAGTGGTTAAGGATGGTTAGTAGTTTGAGTGTTCTGGTTTGGATGGTTGCTAGTAGGTCTGAGGGTTCTAGTCCAGATTGTCATTTGGTAATGAGTGAACTGGGTGTGTTTATGGCTGGGCATGTAGAGTACTTCATTGGTGAGCATAGGTGTGTTTTCAGGACCTAGGTCAAGGGGTGCTGGTTTTCTGCCATTTAAGGCCAGGGCATTAAAAGTTTTGGAGTTAGAATATTCCTTACAGCAATCGGGTTAATGCACAGCCAGAACTGGGTAATTTGGTGGGCTAAGGCGATATGCTACAGTTGACAGGTTTGTGACTATAGGTTGTCATTCCATTCAGGTTGAGCCATGATTAGTGGCTGGAAAGAAACAGTCTAAAAAGAACATATTCTCTTGGAGTGGAGGACCCGGTGGTACAGTGGAGTCATGGGTAATCCTGCTTTATTTAGTTTTATTAGGGCATGTTTCACGGATGGTATGCAGGATTCTGAGGGCTTTACAGATGATGGGTACACCAAATGATGTTCGGCTTAACCCTTCCCGTTATGGGAGGTAGTTGGTTGAACAATTTTGGGTAGAAGGGAGGGGGAATAGCCTGGTCAGGCTGGTTGGCAGAGAAGAGGGACAGGCTTGCCCTCTTCTGTTCCCCCTCCAGTGTGTGGAGGTTTATTCCAAGGATTTGTGGAAAAGAAATGAGCAGCTGGAGGAAGTTTGCTGAATAGGTAAGCGAACAGAGGTAAGGATGCTGCTTATTTGGTTGGTATTTTGGTAATGTGATGAATGGTTTAGTAAGCGAGCAAAGGTATGGACGCTGCTTACTGGGCAGGATGAGCATGTACGCTGACCTGATTAACATTACAAGGAGGTTTATAAGTAAAGTAAGTGAACAAGGGTATGGATGCAGCTTACTGGGCAGGATGAGCATGTACGCTGACCTGATTAACATTACAAGGAGGTTTATAAGTAAAGTAAGTGAACAAGGGTATGGATGCAGCTTACTGGGCAGGATGAGCAGGTATGCTGTCCTGATTAACACTATAAGGATGTTTATGCCATGTTTAGAATCAACTATACTATGTCCAGTTGTAAATAAATTGGTAATCAAAGTTATGGAAGTTTAATAAAGGTCATCAAATGTCATTCGGTGTTATGTGCTTATTGGTGTGGACCGAGACATCCCTTAATATCCAGATAATGTTACCTTGAGACCATGTGCACTTACTGACAACTGGAATTAATGCCTCTGCTTTAGTTTGGAGGCAAAGAAAATATTAACAAGGATTCACATGTTAGTTGTCTGTTGAAATGGAGTTGAACATTTGTCTAGCTGTTCAGTATCTCAAACTCTTAGTGGTATGCCTAATGGAAATTAAATTAGTTATAATATATAAACAGTTTGGGCATTGTAACAAGTTCAATAAATATGTTCAAACTCCTGGCTTCTCATGTTCGAATCTCTGGTGGCTTGATATCGTTTGAACTGATGCAGATCACCTGACATTGTTTGTGTTATCCACAGCACTGTTTTATTCATTCATTCATTGCATTTGTTTATGCTTAGTTTTGTTAATGGGTGGGTGGGCTGGCCCATGGGCACTACTCATAAATATGTGTGCACTGTGGAGCAGGGCTGGTATACAGTCAAATCCTTTACTGTTTCATAAAGACTTAGTATACAGTGGGGCAAGACCTTGCATGTGGTTGTGCCTTATTGGGCAAACATAGTACTCCATGTATGGACTACATATGCAAATTACACCTCTTCACTGTCATACACAAATGACAACTGCAGCACCATTAGAATACCAGCTGATCCCAACAGGGTGACCTATGTGTCTGCTGTCATGTACAATCCCATCTTAGTATGCATGCCAGCACTGTAATCCCCAGTCTATGCAAATATGTTGCTCAGCATATAAAGCTTGAAACATATTATTACTGTCTAAAAGAAAAAAGTCAACAGAACTTCTTTGTTGCACTGTAGAAAAAGCATAGAGTTACCTTTGATACAGGCAACCTGCTACCACAAGCAAACTTGTTGTGCTCTGCACACTGATGC
Source organism: Protopterus annectens (assembly GCF_019279795.1). Classification (NCBI taxonomy): domain Eukaryota; kingdom Metazoa; phylum Chordata; order Ceratodontiformes; family Protopteridae; genus Protopterus; species Protopterus annectens. The sequence goes on from NC_056737.1 coordinate 1,859,958,492, forward strand.
TGGTGAGTCCCCACCAACAGGAACTTGCAGATCAACATATTCCCTCATTACCATATTATAGTAATGGCTGTAGCTCTGCTATTATGCCTAATGACTCTGATATGTTTTTGAATCAGTCAGGCATGATTGCAGAGACCAGCACAACAGGGGACAATGATGCACTAAAGTATGCACTTGTGTAAGCAATTATTCTCTGTTGTGCTGCAGTGTCACACAACCCACTAAAGCACTTGTTTGGCAGTGCATGTCAGTGGAAATGAACTGGTCTCATAGTGCACTGTATAAAACTGTGTACAATGTGCTCCTGTGTACAGTTTGATTGCTAATACTTGTGTCATTCACCTGTTTCAAATAATCAGTAGCAGACAGGTGTTAGTTTGAATGAATTCTGTTTGCGTAAAGATTTGCTTTAACTGGTTTGCTAGTTACCTCTCTGATCGACTTCAACCAGTAAAATGGCTCTCTATTACATCCCCTGCCCTACTTGTCAAAATGGGTGTACCTCAAGGCTCTATTCTTGGTCTATTACTATTTAACATTTTTACCAACAAACTGTTTACATCCTGTCCTCAGTCTTCTCTCGTACAATACGCAGATAACGCCACTGTCATCACCATAGCAGGCTCCCTCTCAGACCTAAACACTCTCACACAACAATCCTTCTTATCTATAGAAAACTGGCTTATCATGAATCAGCTAATACTAAATAAAAAAATAAATAAATAAACTCCTGCATTTCATTCCCAAAACTCTGAAATCATTTAAAGTCCCCCTTCTCTATGTCTTTCATTAATAATATACCTATCTCTGTTGAGCCTTCCACAAAGCTTCTGGAGGTCATCATAGATGACCAACTCAAATTCGATTTACATATCTCCAGCAACATCAAGAAAACCCACCATAAACTAGGACTTCTGCACAGAAACAAAACAAATTCTCTCCACCAGATCAAAAATTTCCATTGCCCACGCTTGCCTCCTTCCAAGCCTGTTCTATAGCTCACACGTTCTCACTACCCTTCAGATCACTCTCCTGTCAAAATTTGAATCCACATATAACAAAATTGCATGATTCCCTGTAGATACCACTATCACCACTGTGTTGTCCTTAAAAGTTTAAACTAGTGAGAATTTCCCTCAACTGCTTCTTTCTCAACTTCAAATCATTCATGGTCTGCTACACCAGACCTTCTTCTGTCCTGATCTTGCTTCTCTTGTTTCACTCTATACCCCTACAAGACATCTCCGAAGCACTGAACAAAACCTCCTCAAAATCTATAAACCCAGACACAAAATAGAGAAAAACCTATACAACTACTCCTGCCAAATCTTGGAACAAACTTCTCTTAGACATCAGGAATATTAAGCACCCACAAAAATTCAAGACTGCTCTCAAAAACCTTCTAAGCAGTACTTGGCTCTGTCACTGTAATTGCCATCCATGATGCTTCCACCAGCAGCTCACACCTTCATATTTACCAATCCTTCCTGACTTTTCTGTCACAGTTATTCTCTGGCCACACTTCAACATTTCCAATACTACCTCTCTAATGAAACTTTCAACTTACTGAAATTTGAGCTCAACTTAAGTAAACCTCATATCTACCCTCCCTATTCCTGCAAGGTTATTCTCATACCCACGGCTGACCCACAAGTACTCTGGTCATATGGCTTGTTTCTGTTAGAAAAATTGTACATAATTTCTACTTGTAAATAATGAATATTGTGTTGTGATTCTAGCTCTTTTTATCTTCTTTAATACATCATGTTGTATCATTATATTTACTGCTATACTTTTTGCTTTCTATATTTTAACGTATCACTAAACACTATCGTATATGTTTGTAACTACTCCTGAGCTTTTCTCCCCGGGCCTCCACTGAAAAAGGGCTTTTGTCCACTCGGACTAACCCAGTCATCAAATGTCAAAATAAATAAATAAATACATAAATAAATAAAATTTAAATGAGCTGTAGGATGTCAGGCAGGAGGAAAATATGAACCTTATTTTGCCAATCAGAACCATGAAATGTTACATTTCAGGATTTCATTTGGTGGAAGTGTAGACAATACCACCATGAGTACACAGAGCTGTTAGAGCAGACTTTTTGTGAGTAAATCTGACATCACTTTTCAGTATGTATATAACATGGATTTTTTTCTGTTTTCGCTCACTTTGTTACAGTGTTATTTAGTATATGTTAATAATTACATTAGTAACTTCAACCAGAATGTGCTTATATCGGTGCCAGAATTCACCAGATCATGCAAGCACTCAGGTCTTTCAGCAACAAGTACCATTGTGACTTTGTAATAGTTCATGCTGGTGTGGATGACCTGAGATGTACCTTGCTGGACTATATGAAGACAGACATGGTCGAGATTTCTGAATATGTGTCCTAGGCAGGTATGTCCCTAGTCTTGAGCAGCATAGTACCCTCACCTAGAATGATACCACAGTATAAACAAAAAAATATTGATTTCAATAATTGGCTTAGTTTTTGGTGTCATTCCAAGGGGATCCAGTTCCAGTCTGCCTGGAAATCCATGGTCAACAAACCTTGCTGCTTTGCCAGAGATGGTTTGCACCTGGAATCCCTAATCATTCGGCTGCTGGCAAAGGCTCTTTCTCCTCCATAGTGCCTTGTTTAGGCAAGGTCTCAAAAACAACACCAACATGAAATTAACCAATCAGGACAAAATAAGGGTCATGCTGCTAAATGCTAGGAGCTTAAACAAAAAACTGCACTCCCTGGAAGCACTTCTATCACTAGAAGATGTAGATGTCCATGTTGTCACAGAAACCTGGTTTAAGGCCTCAGAGATGACCCCAGCCCCACAAGGTTACAGTAACTTCCACACCTTTAGACCACAAAAATGAATGTGTGAAAACCAAAGGAGGAGGTGTTTCAATCTATATTAAAGATAAATTCACCTCCTATCTAGTTAGACTGGACAACTCCATGGAATTACTCCAGGTCTACATTACAGTGGGTAAGACCCCCATTCAAGTCCTAGCTAGTTATAGAGCCCTCTATGGGTCACAAGACCCATAAAGTCTACTTAACCAAACTGAAGAGAATCCAAATTTTACCGAACAAAATGGTTATGGGGGGTTTCATTTATCCAACTATCAAATGGGAAACATACTCTAGCTCAAACTAGCTAGCACAAAAGTTCCTTGACATTGTGAATTCAAATGCCCTGGAGCAAATTGTCCATAGCCCAACAAGAGGAAGAAACATTAAAGATCTGTTCCTCACCAACATGTTATATAGGTGCACTGCTGAAACTGTTGGACCCTCATTAGTTATAAATGAACACAAATCAGTCACCTTCAAACTGACAGTAACACTAGAATTCACAAAGGGTGAAATAAGACTAAAAAACTTCATCAAGGCAAACTATACCCTCCTAGGTGAAGTTATAAATGCATTCCAAGCCACACCCCAAGCTGAAAGTGGTAACTATAACGAAACTTACACCAAAGTCCTGTAAAATCACTTGTGTAAGTGCATAAATTCGGATGTACCAGACAGAATCAAAGACAGAGCCTCTGCCATGATGGACTTCCAGCATCAACAAGCTTTACAATAAATGCAAAAAGATGCTGTCTAAGAACACAAAGACAAGGGCCCAACAATGGAAAAGCAGTCTCCTTAGCCGTAATAGGCAAATAAGTTAACCTGTCAAGTCCTCCAAGAGTTCCTTTGAGTTAAACCTAGCAAGTACACCCAAGGATAACCATGATGCTTTTTACAGCTATGTACGTAACCTAATGGGTAGGACCCACGCATGTGTAGAACTGGTGGTCAATAGTATCACACACACTGACCCCACAGAGATAGTGAACCTACTAGCAGATGTTTGGTGAAAATTTCACTCCCTTATCCCTTCCTAACTTACAACAAACCCTCCCCCAACCCCCCTCACCTTACGTATCTGAAGAGCAGGTACTCAAAGCCCTGTCAAAGGCAAATAACATGGCCTCTATGGGACCAGATGACATCCAAGGCTGTCTTCTAAACAGGCTAAAACATGAACTAGCATCACCGCTAAGTTCCCTTTTCAATCATAGCCTAACCACAGGCTTTGAATTCACAGGGATGGTGAACAGCTACAGTTATTCCATTCCACAAAGGTGGCCTTGCAACAGACCCAGGGAATTACAGATGTATAAGCTTGACCAGCCTCATCTGTAAGGCCATGGAATGTAATATTATGGACCACCTAAATAAAGACATAGGTGACCTCCAAACCCTCGATCCTACCCAATTCAGCTTCATGAAGGTCAGATCCTGCCTGTTAAATCTGGTGGAGTTCTTTGAAAATGTGACCAGGGGCACTGATGAGAACAAATCTGTGCACACAGCATACCTCAACTTGGCAAAGGCTTTCAACACAATCCCATATTCAAGCATTACATTACATATTCAAGAAACTTAGCAAACTAAATGTAAACCTCTTCATTGTAAGATTGGTTGCCAACTGGCTCACAAACCAGACATACGCTATCAAAGTGGGTGACTCCACATCAACCAGCAGACCTGTTATCACTGAGGTGCCACAGGCATCAGTACTGGGCCCCTACTGTTTGGTATATACTTCTCAGAAGTTCAGGTCAAAACTAAAGGGTTGAGGCTGACCAAGTCTGCAGACAACTGCAAACTAGGTGCAATCACTGAATACCCAAAATATGTCAATATACTCCAGGAGGGTCTGACACTGAATGTAAAGTCATGGTCTCAAACTGAATGCAAAGGCATGGTCTCAAACTGAATGCAAAGAAATGTATCATCATTCCCTTGAGCAGAAACAATGTCCCTTCACACTATCAAATCGACAACAATACCCTAAGTACCCACAAAGTGGCAAGGAACCTGGGATCCCAGGTTGACCGTGACTTTAACTTCTACCGCCACATATCTACCATTGTAAATAAAGCTTTCCACTTAGTATACTTGATTAGTCAAGGCATCGCCTCAAGAGCAAAAGAAGATATAACTTCCCCCTATACTCAGCATTTATTCAGCCATAATTGAGTATAACACCTCATTCATTATGCACCGTACTAAGCTCCTGTATCAGTTTGAGAGACCTCATAGGTTTCTAACAAAGAAGATCAAGGGCCTCCAGCATGTCCCTTTTATAGACTGAGTAAAGTCCTTGTCACTATACTCTGTATCATATAAACATCTTAGGGGAGACTTATGCCTGGCCTACAGAGCAACCAAGACCCAAACCTGATGAACTGACTGCATATCTGTAAATCCAATGGGTCTAGGGCTATTGATTCTAGGGACATAATATGGCCTGTGACCTAAAAAGGACATGCTGGAGGGGCAGATTTATCTCCCAGTGACTGATAATTTGGAACAGGCTACCACTTCATGTGAAACAGAGCACCTCTATGACATTGTTCAAGAGGAACCTGGACAAGTTAATGCGATACCATAAATTCTTACTAGGGATAGTGCTGACAGCCCTCCTGGACATGGGCAGTCATCATTAAATGCCATCTTGGGTATTGACTAGTACTTCTGTATTACATTGGGTTGAAACAACTAGGCTTAAAATCACCTCTGGGTTGACAGCCTAGTAATGTATCTGACTGACATTTGGTATCTAACTAGTATTGCTTTTGGATATCTATATTTATTTGTTGATTAAATATACAAAGGCAGATGCAAATCATAATTATGCAAAAACCTTGAAAATGGAGTGACCATCCTTGATAGTATTGTCAATTAGCAGTATTTTTCTAATTCTCACAAAATGAAAAGTATGCTACAAGTTGCTTCTTGATAGGCTTCAATATGCAAGGCTGGGCTGTATTTGCAGAGAGGATTGAAAACATTGAGTTTGGCCCTTGTCCGCCCCATTATTTTTAGCTCGTATGTCAATAATGAATGAGGTGTTATACATCTCTGACTATTGTGCTAAGCATGTGAGAGCAATGAGCTGAACATATTATTGTGTGGTCCCTATTTTTTTTATTTGATTTTTTATAAGGATTGGCATCTGAGATGTAGATAAATTAGGTACATTGCTGAAATTGCCTGTGTAGGAATATTACTAACTTCAGTTGTTTGCTCATTTTTCTGGTTTTGAAGGGCTAAGGTGATTTGTGTGAAACAACCTGAAATACTTTACAGTGTGGCTACTGTTTGAATGGAACAAAGTGGAAATACATTGCATTGCCATTATTTTTATCTCAAAAGTGACAATAGCTGATAGCTGGGGATGGGAACTCTCTGTAGATGAAAGTAACTGGCCCACTTAATTGTTCATTTTAAACCTGGATTTGCATGACAAGTGTGTACTCATGTGATGGAAGCTGTGATTACTGTGTGTTTGTGTGATGTAAACTTGGAATACATTACTGTGACAGTTATTCCTTTACAACAGTCAGACATCCGGTGCATACACAATCAGTAATATGGTTGTCATTGATGGATATAGTCGCTATGGCTGTGGATAAAAGTGACATACTCCTGCTGTTGTTTGATCACTGTTAAACAAAAATTATTGATCAGTGAGGCAGGAGTAGTATCACACAGTTCACTGTATTTGCTGTGATCACTGTAAAACTAGTACTAAGATGGCTTATGTCTGTGTGTGGGGGTGTGGCAGATGCAGTGTACTATATTTGCAGCTATAGCTTATGTTTATATATGTATATGTATCCATGCATAGGTGTGTGCATGGGGAGGGAGGGGTTGCAATGCATTTAAGAGTAGCAACTTGGCCATAATTTCTTTTATTTCCTGTCACAGTCAGACATTATTATTGTGCATAAGTGGCTGTCTTTGATGGCCTGGCATGATGTGAATGTGCATAAAATGCAATTGATCACTGGCACAGTGACACAGTGAGCACCATTGTGTTTGACTCCAATTTCTTTTGTGTGGCATCTGTATGTCCTCCTGTCTCTATGTGAGTTCATGCAGGTGCACTGGTTTCCTCCAACACCCCAAAGACATACAGTAGGAAAACTGGTGTACCTCTAGTTTGCCTTTAAGTAAGCATGCAGCATGTGTGTTTTTGTGTATTTTGTAATAGTCCTGGTTTGTCAGGGTCAGTGTCAGTTATGTGTGCATATATTTGAAAAAGCAGTGCATCTTGTAATATACTTAGCTTGTCAGGGGCAGCATTTGTGTGCATATGTGCAAAATCAGTGCATCTTGTAATATGCTAGGCTTGCCAGGGCTGACATTTGTGTCCATGTGTGAAAAATCATACATCTTGTAATATGCAAGGCATTTGTGTACTTGTGTGAAAAAGCAGTGCATCTTGCAATATGCCAGGCCTGTCAGGGCCAACATTGGTGTGCATGTGTAAGAAACCAGTGCGTCTTGTAATATGCTACACTTATCAGGGCTGGCATTTGTGTGTGACCAGGGCCAGTGGTGCAATGGATAACACATCTGACTATGGACCAGAAGACTGTATGTTCGACTCCTGCCTGGCTTGGTTGACACATTTTTCTCAGAGTTGAGTGGCTTATTGAGCTAATGCACTGTGCTATAGTTGTCAGGATCCCAGGTTTGAAACTTGGCAGGGGTAATTATTTTTTGTGGTTTAGGTTTGTCATAATCATTAAGGTGCTTGCCTTACAAACACAAGATGCAGGGTTTCATTCTCAAATGGGATAATTGACTAGGCTTAAAATGGCTCACAAGGGCAGTTAGTGTAGTATTAACCTATGAACCTGTGTGTGTGTGTGTGTGTGTGTGTGTGTGTGTGTGTGTGTGTGTGTGTGTGTGTGTGTGTGTGTGTGTGTGTGTGTTTTATGGGTGTGAAAAAACAGTGCATCTTGTAATATGCTAGGCTTATAAAGGCCGGCATGTGTTAGAAAAAGCAGTGCATCTTGTAATATGCCATGCTTGTCGGGGCCAGCATTTGTGTGCATGTGTTTAAAGCAGTGCATGTTGTGACAGACCTGACTTGTCAGAGGCTTTTGTGTGTAAAACCTTTACACTGATTTTATATAGTATTACCAGGCACACATGTAACTCTTCTGGGGAGCAGTAGCAAGTAGTTGCACTTCAAAATAAAGTATAAAATGCATTGCAAAACAGCCAGACCTTCAAAGCTTCTGGGGCTCTGCTGGCCCTCACAACTCAGGTTGTATGAATGGATTTTGACATAGACCTAAAAGTAGCCTCTGCCCTGTATCTCACATACTTTAAAACCAACATTACTCAGAAATGAGCACAAAAGGTTGATGTCACATATGTGCTGAGGGTAGTATGACTGTTACTTCTTTAATTGTCCTCACAATTAAACCACAGACGTGAACATAAGGTTGCTATTACATGTGCAGTGGCTATTGACTGTGTGGTCATTATTTTTTTAACAGATGCGTGTTCAGAAGGTCACCTTAACTTGTCTAGTGGCAGTGTATGTTTAACTGAAATACATTATTTTGATTGTGTGTTTGTTTTTCTGTTTCATCACAATCAAATATCAGATTCATATACAGATTGCTGTTGTTCGGGGAAGAGGTAAGGTATGCTATCTATACATGCTGATTTAAATATGTTACTGTATTCTGTTTTTTTTTTCTGTTTTCTTTCAGTGTGACATCAGAGTGGTACATAGCAGGTGGCCATCTTTTGGGGGGTAAGGATTTGGAGTTATGCTGTATACATGTTTGACAGAAGACACATGAAATATATGAGAGTGGGCATTTGTGTTTTTTTTTTCATCCCTGTTTAACACCAGTGGGAGGCAGACTCTATTCACAGATATTATTGTATCCTCACAGTGACTTTTTTCTCAGTTTACTTTGAACTGCTACTCTGTCAAACAAAACTTATTTCACCTTTAAAAAACATAAGAATGAAGTTCTTTCCTTACTCATTTTTTTTTAATATTGACATCACTGGATGAAAATATTAGGCAAAATCTGTAAAATGCACTTCAGTATCTATAACCTCATGACGTCAGGAGGTCACTAGGCCCCTAGATCCCCAACTCAGTTCAGTTATTTTTTTCCACATCCTTGGCTTAATTCAGTTGCTTATTCCACAGTTATCAAAGTGAACTCTTGGTCAGTTTGGATGTGTTGAAAGGATGCAAGAAAAAGAAATCAGGAGAGTAAAACTGAATTACTTAATTTAGTGATGATGTTTGCTCAGGCCATCACTGGATGAAAAGTTTGTTTATAAAACTCTAAAATGTACCTCAGGGCATCAAGAACCCCATGGCTTATTGGGGCCTATGAGCCACCATACCCTCAGCTTAACTTAGTTATGTCCACTACATCTTAGCTAGTTAGAGTGTATTGAAAAGGATGCAGGAAAGCATAAGAGAAAACAAGAAAAAAAGTAGAAAAAAGTAATTTGGAATGTATGGAGAGACCAAGATGAGGAGAATACATGTTGGGGAGGGGCACCAAGAAGCTTTTCACCTGCGGCACCGTTTCTACTAAGTCTAGCCCTGCTTATCATTCTCCCATCCTTGTTTCCAGACTGTGTCCTCTGTTCTGTAAATTCCTGAATCCACCACTGCATTGGGTCATCTTTTGCCTCCACATATGCTAACATATAAATGAGAGTGTTTAAGCAACATGAGATGTACAATAAAATATTTAATATTGTATAGAAGACTTTTGAATGACCCTATTTTAAATGTAACAGCTTGGCTGACACTGAGTAAGTTTTGGACTATGCTAATAATAAAGAATTACAATATTAAGTTTTACTTTTGGAAGAGGAGAACAACTCATTTAGTAGTAGAATGTGCAAAAAGCTAACAGTGACTAATACTTTATTCTATAGTATCCAATGTCAATATCCTTATATTTAATAGGGGTGATATGCTACTGAGAATGCAGAAAGATCAGGGTAATTATTACTTAACATGGAGTTGTTAAACGGGGTTAAAGAAAAGTTGCATTATGAGCAAAAAATGCTAAACAACAAATACAAAATGTGGAAAGAAAAGGAGGGGAGGGAAAATATGGTTTGATAAGGACAGATACAAAGAAAAGAATAGGAAATAATTTTATTTTGTGATAACATAAGGATTTTGGAGCAAATGAAATATACATTTTAGAAATGTAAGAATTGTCATCTGTGTGTGTGTGTGTGTGTGTGTGTGTGTGTGTGTGTGTGTGTGTGTGTGTGTGTGTGTGTGTGTGTGTGTATATATATATATATATATATATATATATATATATATATATATATAGATAGATATATATATATCTAATAAATGTTTGGGAATGTCTTAGCAAATGCAATCAAGATGCCTTAAATTAACTCAAGGCTGAGTATGAAAATGGTCCATTGGAGTCAGTGCTTTACTTTACCCCCAGGTAACAAATGAAAATAAACGGAAATAAAATTAAAGGAAGAAGAACGCTTAGGAGAAGTTTGAAGGTAAATGCTGGAATTGGATAAAAGATATTGGGTAGGAAATGATAAGGGTGCAGTAAAGTAATAAAAGTGAATGATTGTAAGTCACAAAAATGCAGTATTGAGGAAATTAATCATGGTGATGTATTGTGAAAAGTCTAGGTAGTATGTGCATTAAAACTAAAAGCAGTGTTAAAATAAGGATCATGAGGCATGTAGGAAATACAAAGAATGATAAACACAGTATTAAGATCTCATAATTAAAATATGAAAGGTAAGGGATTTATAGTATTAGATCAGATGACAAAGAGGAAGAATAGAGAAGAGGAAATACTAATTACATTGTGGAGGGAAAGGATATTGTGGGATTTGATACCTCATATACAAGAGACTGGAAGGATTTATGATGAATATGCACCTCATTATTTTATGTAGAAATGATACACAGGGTGCCTCATAAGTCATATGATGCAAGAATAACATTAATAAGTGCACACTTAAGGAAAGGAAGGAGTGAGGGGATGATAGAGACTGTGAAATATCTTAATGAAATGGAATTACCAGTGCTTTGGAGTGCAGCATACCTAGGAGAAGAAATTACACAAGGTTTATTGTTCCTATTAAAAACAGGGAAGGATTACTCTGGGGAAGTAGAAAAATATTTGTAGTAGCTATGGAAGCATGCAAATGAATTAAACAAAAATGGTGGATTCATCAACAATGGCAGAATTCATGGTGGTGCAGGAGATGCATACAGGCAAGCAAAAGAGTAAATCTTACAAAAATGAGATGACAAGGACAAACACTTCATGGGTGAGTAGAGCACAGAGCAGGCGAGACAAGGTAGTCCTTAGGTTTATCAAAATCTCGCAAGACACTTGTGCGAGTGTTTACTTACCTGAATTAAAATGTCATAACATCCAAATTCCGACTATTCACAACAACCAAACGTGGTATATTTCAGAAAGTCACCAGTCAGAAATGTCCACTTTACCAAACCTATCTGGACTTCTGGTTATGTTCTACTAATATTTTGCAGGGGGGCAAGCCCCTCTGCACCCTCCACATGGGGGGTAGTGCCCCCCACACTCGCTGCTACTTATATATACGAACTCGGAGGGTGCACTACAGTGACGGACATGGTAAATTTCCTGATCCCCAGTATATTGTGATGTCCATGCAAAAGCGACAAATTCACAACAGCAAATGCTAGCATGCATTCACTGTTGTGGATTCAAACATTTAAAAATCAATGTTACTTAAACTTGGAACAGTGACATTCGACATTCCAAGGTTCACGTAACTGTCTTGCTAGATTTTGATTGTAATCCTATTCCTTATCAGCTCTCATTTAATTCATTTTAAATGGGAGGAAAGAGCTGTCATAAAAACAAATTAAACAATGTATGACAAGAAGTGCACAAGTTATATCTATATTAATATGTATATTTACATCTATGTATATATGTATCTAGATCATAGAGGTTTATAGCTTGTCTACAGTTGTATCTATGTCTATGCATAGGAATATGTATCTATGTGTGTGTATCTATTTCTGTATCTACATGTTATTGTTTCCATATATAATAATAATAATAATAATAATAATAATACATACATACATACATACATACATACAGAGGCACAATAGCATCACATTTCATACTTTGCATTTTAATTGTTTATACATGTTATACTTCGTTCTATTGCATTGTTCTATGAACTAAGTAGTACTTTCCAGGGTGCAAAGTATAGTGGACTACTGGGTTTTAGAGATGCTCACATGCCCCCACCTATATTACTTCATCTTCTGATACACAGTACTCCCCACTGCTTCAAAGAGTATTACTATTTGTAATGCAACCATAAGAGTTACTCCAATGGTCAAAAACCATATCCTGCTTAGTTCATACATAATGCAGGTTGCCACAAAATGGCCTTTGTTTCTCAGTCTAGAGCAATTTTACATGGTTATTTCAATGGCAGCTTGCCTCTGTCAACTTTATCACAACAATGTGCAGCTATGCTTGGCCTAGACTGCACAGACTGTTGAAACATGTTTTTTTTGATTGTACCACCCCTTTCCATATGTATTTAGATTTGGCATAATGGTTAAGGTCTTCACCTCCCAATCACAAGATGCTCATTTTATGGACTAGACTTAAAAATATCCCTTCAGGGCAGTTAGCCTAGTATGAACCTA